>NC_057714.1:58318227-58364163 GCF_004010195.1 Chiloscyllium plagiosum
TTCGGTGTTCTCTGTACCATCACGTCTAGGAATGGGAGTTGGTTGTCCTTTTCTTCCTCTCTAGTGAATCGGATTCCTGTGAGTGTGGCGTTGATGATACAGTGTGTGTTCTCTATTTCTTTGTTTTTAATGATTACAAAGGTGTCATCCACATATCTGACCCAGAGTTTGGGTTGAATTTGCGGTCAGACTGTTTGTTCTAATCTTTGCATTACCACTTCTGCTATGAGTCCAGAGATGGGTGAGCCCTTGGATGTGCCGTTGATTTGTTCATAAATTTGGTTGTTGAATGTGATGTGTGTTGTGAGGCACAGGTCCAGTAGTTTGAGTATGCAGTCTTTGTTGATAGGTTTTTTTTTAGATTAGATTAGATTAGATTAGATTAGATTACAGTGTGGAAACAGGCCCTTCGGCCCAACAAGTCCACACCGACCCGTCGAAGCGAAACCCATACCCCTACATTTACCCCTTACCTAACACTACGGGCAATTTAGTATGGCCAATTCACCTGACCCTGCACATCTTTGGACTGTGGGAGGAAACCGGAGCACCCGGGGGAAACCCACGCAGACACGGGGAGAACGTGCAAACTCCACACAGTCAGTCGCCTGAGGCGGGAATTGAACCCGGGTCTCTGGCGCTGTGAGGCAGCAATGCTAACCACTGTGCCACCGTGCCGCCCACAAAGGTTCAATGTCCTGTTGTCTTTTCTGTATGTTCAGTAGGTTGGCTATTGTTTCTCTGGCAAGGGTTTTGTCGATAGAGGTGAACAGTGCCGTTAACATCGAATGAGACCATGGTTTCTTCCTTGTCTATGTGTATATTTCTGATGATGTCCAAGAATTCCTGTGTTGACTGTATAGAGTGTCTGGATCCGCTGATCAGGTGTTTCTGTTTCTGCTGTAGTTCTTTAGCCAGTTTGTGTGATAGTGTGATACGATGGGTCTGAGTGGGATGTCTGGTTTGTGCACTTGCGGTAGTGCATCGAATCTGGGGGTGTTGTTGTTTTCAGGTTTCATTCTTTGTAGGTCAAACCTGGTTATCTGTCCGTTTTTTTTGTAGGTTCCTCAGTGTGTTATTTATCCTATTGGTGAGCTGTGGGGTGGGGTCAAACTCCCTCTTTTGGTAGGTGTTGGTATCTGCAAGTAGTTGTTGCGCTTTCTGGATGTAGTCTGCTTTGTCTAGGATGACCGTCATTCTGCCTTTGTCTGCTGGTAGTATGATTATGTTCTTATCGTTTCTTAGTGATTTTAGTGCTTCCCTCTCCTTGGTGTTGAGGTTATGTGTTTGTCTTTTCCTTGTTATCAGAGGTACGATCCTTTGTCTCACTGTTTGTTGTGTCTCTTCTGTCAGTCCATTGTCTTGAGTGTGCATTCTAGTGCTGCGAGGAAGTCTGCTGTCTTGGCGTCCCTGTGGTTGTAGTTGAGTGGTTGTAGTCGACAAAACCCTAGCCAGAGAAACAATAGCCAACCTGCTGAACATACAGAACAGACAACAGGATGGTGAACCTATCAACAAAGACGGCATACTCAAACTACTGGACCTGTGCCTCACAACACACATCACATTAAATATATGAACAAATCAACTTGCCACGAAACAACACGACCAGCTCTCCTTAGTAGCCACACATGCAGATGCCAAGCAACATGAGTTTGACTGGGACAACACTACTATTATAGGACAAGCCAAACAGAGAACAGCCAGGGAATTCCTAGAGGCATGGCACTCATCCACAGATTCAATCAATAAGCACATCGACCTGGACCCAATATACCGACCACTGCAACGGAGAGCTAGAACTGACAACCGGAAGCGGCAGATTCGAACCACTATAAATGCCGGAGGAAACATCACAGAAGCGCTTCACAGGAGGCTCCCAAGCACTGAGGATGTCACCTAGACAGGGGACGAAACGTCTGCAACACAAATTCCCAGCTCGGCGAACAGAACCACAACAACGAGCACCCGAGCTACAAATCTTCTCACAAACTTTGAGTTTCTAACCTCAGCCTGACCATGTCGGTAAGCCCCCATTGGACCACATTAAAGCCCCAGTGGCTCATCCCATTAACTCCATAGAATTCATGCTTTGACAAGCATTACCTAATATGTCTACTTTGGCCTACATTTACCTACCCTTCCCGCAGGCATATGTCGTGAAGACACCTGATGCTGTCGTTCACATCCCCACCCCTTGAAGTCAGGATGCTACTGTCAGTTAATGACCCCACCCCCTCCCTAACTGCACCCTTTCAAGCTTTGCTTTCCAGCTAGCCATGATCCCTTCTAAACGCTCCTGCCCCATTTATAGCTGTATTGCTATTGTGCTGTGCCCTTGCCTGGGGTCTGCAGGTCCGGTCCCAAAGTGTAAAGTGCTGATGCACCTGGTACCCTACCCACTTACCATCCTACCCACCGGGCATCCTATTTACTTTGAACCCTACCCGAGAATCATCTGGCACCTTAACATCATACCTTCTATACTTATCTTGAAATGTTAGAGCATCACAGCTCATTGTTTTGACAAAGGGAGGTGGTTTACCTTCCCTGACAGCTGAATGAACAGTCACAATGGAAGTATAGCTTTACAGTTCTGAAGCAGCTGTGACCAGAATCTCCTCTCACGAATGAACAACTCCCTCCTTTTACAAAAAGGAAGGGGTTGTGATCAGCCAAGGGAGGGTCTCAGTAAAGAAGTGAAGCCAGTCTAATTTTCCTCACCTGGGAGTAATTGTTTAGTGTTATTACAACAGAAAATTAACCAAGTGAGGAGCCTTGCCCATCGTATGATGATTGTAACATGTGGCCCTCACCAATGTAAGACATACTGTGTCTCTCAGTTTAAAGTTGATGGAAAGAAGTTTTGCCCAGGGTCATTCAGGATGTCACTAAAGTGCAGCACAAGTGCTATAGCTGTTGCTGCTCTTCTAGTTCCTCAGCACCATTTCACATAAGCAGCAGGCAATTGTCACAGCTTTATATTTAATTTCTTTCCAGCCAAAACCAACTGGTTTCTAAATACCTGAGAAACACACAAAATGTTGATTTAAAACCAGAATCCATGACTAAAGCTGCAGTTAATTGGCCATGGTAAACAGGGAATAATTTCAAAGTTTTCAGATGATTCACAACTTGGAAGCATTTTCTAAACTGTAAGGAGGATAGTGTAGATTATCAAAAAGATGTTGCCAAATTGTTTGAACAGACAGATAAGTGGCAGATGAAGTTCAACATAGAGAAGTATGAGGATACATTTGACAGAAATAAATATCGTATTGGTGGAACTTTTCCCAATCTGGTTTGCACAAGCAATGATAAAAAAGTGGGAAAATATGGAGAGAATGCAAACATAAGGATCTTATGTGAATGTGAGAAAGATTTTGTTATTTCCCTTGAAGTCTTAACTGATGACTTCAGAATCTTACCATGAAGTGGTGACTATCATTGTTCTATCCCTTTACTTCGCATTAAAGTTCTACTTACTTTATTCGTATATCACTTCAAATTCCCCTTTCCTTCCCCCAAAAAACTAGAAGGTATCAATTCCTTACATGCAGATCAGTGTGAGTACCTGGTGACTGCACCTTGCTGAATGCTTAGCTAGGTGTTTGCAAGGTTTGTGAAGGTTTGTAGCTCACGTTGAGGTAAGCTTAGTTAGGTAATCATCAAACTGTTGTTTCTCAACAACACCATTCCAAGCTCCATGGTCACCATCCTCCTTATTCCCTCACCCATTGGCATTGGCAATTCACCAGCCTCACCACAGCATCATGCCTTCTCTTGATCCAGCTCTGCCTTTGAACATCTTACTTTGGAGCTCAGGGCTATATACAACTCATATGTTTCTCTAGATCATTGTATCAAGTACTGACACACACACGCACACACTCACACACCTAATGCATTGGCACAGATGAATTATTTTTATTAATTCATTCATTCATGGGAATGTGGGTGTCATTGGGTGGGCCAGCACTTATTGCCCATCTCTAATTTTCATATAATCCCTACTTTGTGGAAGCAGGCCCTTCGGCCCAACAAGACCACACACACCCCCTCCCCGAAGTGTAACCCACCCAGACCCTTCCCATACTCTTTAACTCTACAATTACCCCTGACTAATGCACCTAACCTACACATCCCTGAACAGTATGGGCAATTTAGCATGGCCAATTCACCTAACCTGCACATCTTTGGACTGTGGGAGGAAACCGGAGCACCCGGAGGAAACCCACGCAGATGCGGGGAGAATGTGCAAACTCCACACAGATGGTTGCCCGAGGCTGGAATCGAACCTGGGCCCCTAGCGCTGTGAGGCATCAGTACTAACCATTGAGCCACCGTGCCTTGAGAAGTTGATGGTGAGCTGGCTTCTTGAATCACTTGTGGTCCATTTGGCATCGTTTTGGCACAATGTTGTCAGGGAGGGAGGTCTAGAATCTTGACCCAGTGACATGAAAGGAATGGTGATATATTTCCAAATCAGGATGGTGAATAGCTTGAAAGAGATCTTCCAGATGGTATTGTTCCTATGTATCTTCCAGGTAGAAGTGACTGTGGATATCGAAGGGTACTTTCCCAGGAGTCTTGGTGCATTTCTGCACTTTGGTTGCTATGGAAACGTTTGTTCTGCAGGGCAGTATTGTGGCAGTGAATAGAAGAGCAGTTGGTGGTGAGGCAGGGACAGGAGACATAGTGAGGTACCCCTAGCAAGTGAATACGAAGTACAGAGAGTAGAAAGAGTCAGCGGTTTGGGAGGATGACATGGATGAGAGCTGTTGAGCAGACACTATTCATGCGATTCAACCCCATGAGGCTTGGTGAGAGATGTGTGCAGTGGCAATGTTACAGTGTGTGATAGCCCTATGAGCATGGGGTAACAGAGAGACAATGGTGGCAATTTCATCTTTCGGAGCAATGAAGATCAATTCCCCTCTTCCTGCGCTTCTGGATGATCCTATTCATGTGGGATGCAGCTCTGACCTGGGCTGTAATGTGTAGCCAGGCTAGGTTGGCCAGGTGGTATGACTACTACGCCATCTGCAAGAAAAATGACTGCCCTCCTCTCTGTCATCATCATCAACAAAAACCTCCAGAACATGGGCGTGAGCTTTCCCATCCTCTTGGTCATTGCTCAACGATAATGCTTGAGCACTGCACAGTGAGGATTAGTTCCTCACTTGCCTCTTTGAAGTGGTGTTCAGCTGGGCTGTAAATATATTGCCAGGGGTTTGAATACTTGAAGGTCATTTCTACCGCTCAAGATTCCCGAGAAAGGAGCCAAGAGCCCAGATATATAATTAAACAGAGAAACTAAGAGCAGAGGTTGGCCATTTTGCCTTTTGAGATTATTACACCATTCAATATGATCATGGCTGATCCTTTATCTGTAATGCCACATACATGCTTTCGCCCCATACTCCTTGAAGCCTTCGATATCTAAAAACATATCAATCTCTTGCTTGAATATATTCACTGACTTGGCCACCACAGCCTTCTGTGAGGTTAACAATCATTCACTGAAGAAATCTTTCCTCATTTCAGTCCTAAATGGTCTCCCATGTCTGGAAATATTGTCCCTACAAGTAGTCTGTTCAGCTCTATTAGAATTTTCTGCATTTCAATCAGATCCCCTCTCATCTTTCTAAACTCTCATGAGTACAGTCCAAGTTGAAGCTATCTCTCCCCAAACAATAGTCTGATCAACCTTTGTATCAGCCCAGTGAATCTTTGCTGTATGCTCTCTTTGATAAGAACATCCTATATTAGTATGGAGACCAAAACTGCATACAATACTCCAGGTGTTGTCGCACAAAGGCCCAGTATAATTGTAGTAAGACATCCCTACCACTGAACTCAACTTCCCTTGCAAAGAAGGCCAATATACCATTTGCCTTCCCAATTGCTTGCTGCACTGCCTTTCTACTTTTGTTGACTGATGTACAAGGACACACAGAACCCTTCATCCATCCACAGTTCCTGATATATCACCATTTACATAATATTCTACCTTTCTGTTCTTCACACTCCATTTTGAGCCATGTTTTATTGCATCTGCCTTGTGTTTGTCCACTCACTCAACTTTTCTACATCATTTTGAAGTCTCCTTATATTCTCCTCACAACTCGCAATCCCACCTAATTTTGTGTCATCAGTAAACTTAGAAATGTTGCATTTGCTTCCCTTAAACAGCTGATTTGTGGATATCATGGACAACTGAGGGCCAAACATTGATTGCTGCTGTACCCCGGGAGAACCATCTGGTACCATCTGGGGGTGTCATCTGGAAAAAAAGACCCAAATATTCCCACTCTGTTTCAAGTCTGCCAAACAATTCTCAATCCATGACAATATATTATTCCCAATGTGGGCCACTTACCTCTTGTATGGGGCCTCATCAAAAGCATTCTAAAAATTCAAGAATAATTAATGATGTAAAGAGTGAAAAACTGTGTAAGACAAGTCATTCTAACCGATGCAGGAGTGAATGCCAAGAATCTCACTTGACAAAACATTTTAACAGAAAATGGAAATATTCTGCTGTAAAACTAAAAGGTACCACATCAAAGGGTGCGTAGGATTAGTGAAACCTAGCGGACTTGCATAAGTCATTAAAAGTGGCAGGAAAGGTGGAGAGAGAATTGATACAAATTGTATCTTAGGTTTATTAATACGGACATTGTGTAAAAGAGCACAAAACGTATGCTGAACTTGGATTAGACGTCAGCTGTGATACTGTAATTGTTTACAGTTCCAGTTGGCACACTCAGGGAAGATTGTGAATGTATTGCAAAAATAAAGTGCCGGAATAGTTTGCAAGTATAGTTCAAGGGATAAAACATGGCAGTTATGAGGATATATTAGAGACGCTGGGGCTAGTTTTCTTAGAGAGTGGAGGGCTAAGAGGAGATTGGATGTATTTTCAAAATTATGAGGGGTCTGGACAGAATAGATTGGGAAAAACTGCTGCAATTCACAAAAGAATCAAAGATAATAGGGCACAAATTGAAAGTAATTTGGAAAAGAGCAAACAGCTGGTACTTTGGGTTTTCATTGCACTGCCTGGAAGTGTCATGGAAGAAGGTTCATTCAAAACATTCAACAGCATCTTAGATGATAATTTGAAGAGAAGCAACGTCCAGGTATACAGGGAAATGACAGTAGAATGGGACTAATTATTGCACTCATTTAGACAGCCAATGCACTAAATGGCTTCCCTCTATACCATAATGAACTTGTGATTCTGTGGTACTCTATTTTCTTTTCAGTTTAAATCTCAAACTCACCAGTTAAATGTGGCTGTACATAAGCTTAGGAATGCACTTCAGATAAATATAGCAATCATCAAGCTCTGTCAAGTTCATGACATGTCAGCAATTTTTACTTAACACCAATCCTTCCCAACAGCATGCCTTTGGAAACTACTGTCTGGGACTTAACCATGCTGCTTTGCAACCTTGGTGTCATATTTGACCCTGAATTGAGCTTCCAAGCATATGTTTGCTTCATTACTCCTTTGTCTAACTTTGCAACATCATGTTCACCTCAGTGCATCTGTTCCTAAAATCCTCAGCCATGTCTTTGTTAGTTCCAGAATTCAACTATTCGAAAAAATTCCTAGCCAGACTTTCATCCTTCACCCTTCATAAACATTTGAAAATTTAAGTTTTGCAACCCAGTCATCAATCACACTGAATTCAATTCATTTTGTGCGTGCAGATTTACACTCTCTTTCAGTTAAGCAATACCTACATTTTAGTTTCCAAATTCCTCCATTGCTTCTCTCATCTCTGATTCTAAAATTTCACTCTGACTAAAGCCTTCCAAGATTGTTTGCTTTGGTCTCTTGCACATTCCCAATCTAACTGCTCCATTATTGGGAACTGCGACTTCAGCTGGCCAGGGAGTAAGTACATGAATTCACTGCCAAAATCTCCAAGCTTCTGTAAATCGTTCTTCTCTTTTGAGGCTCCTTTAAACGTTGCTCTTTTATGAAGCTATTTGTCACCTGCCTTGATATTGACTTTGTTTGGTATTCAAATTTGTATGATAATGATTTGACAATGATGATGATTTGGGTGTTTTTTTAACATTAAATGTACCTTATAAATGCAAGTTGGCATTTGTTGTCTTTTAATGGATTTTGAATTTATTCAAAATTTTATTCAACCAACTATCTATAATTTTCTTGAGTGCTACAACCCTCATCCCAAACTTTCCATCTTCATTCACAGTGGCTTAGTGGTTAGCACTGCTACCTCACTGTGCCAGGCACCGGGTTCAATTCCAGCCTTGGGCGACTGTCTGTGTGGAGTTTGCACGCTCTCTCCATGTCTACGTGGGTTTCCTCCGTGTGCTCAGATTTCCTCCCACAGTCCAAAGATGTGCAGGTTAGGTGGTTGGCCATGCTGAAATTATCCAGCATGAATAGGGATATGTAGGCTAGGTGGATTAGCCATGGAAAATGTAGGGTTATGGGATTGGTTGGGGAGGGCCGGGTCAAGGTGGAATGCTCTTTGGATGGTAGGTGAGGACTTGATTGGCCAAATTGCCTCCTTCCACACTTGAGGGATTCAATGAATGTATTAGTGTCTTGTAGCTTTCAGGCGAGGTAGTGGTGTAGTAGTAAATTCATTGGCGAGTAATCTAGAATTCCAAACTAATGTTCTGAGACATGGGATCGTATTCCATCACAGCAGATCATGACATTTGAATGCAATAAAAATTTGAAACGAAGAGGTAAGTGATAATAGTGACCACTAACAATTATTATAAGGGACAAATATCTGTTTCATTCATGTATTTTCAGGAGGAAATTTGCCATTCTTACTTAGCCAACACTTAACTCCAGGTCCAAGTACTGCGATTGATTCTGAACTACCTTCTGCAATAAATGCTGGTCTGCCAGTGATGCCCACATGCCATTATTGATAGCCACACTTTCAAACATCTAGGCTCTGTGCATTATAGAGTCAGAGAGTCATACAGTACAGAAACAGACCCTTTGGTCCAACTAGTCCATGCTGAATATAATTTTGAAACTTTATTGCTGGAACAGCACAGCAGGTCAGGCAGCATCCAGGTAACAGGAGATTCGACGTTTCGGGCACAGGCCCTTCTTCAGGAAGTGTGGAGTTTGCACGCTCTCTCCATGTCTACGTGGGTTTCCTCCGTGTGCTCAGATTTCCTCCCACAGTCCAAAGATGTGCAGGTTAGGTGGTTGGCCATGCTGAAATTGTCCATAATGTTCAGGGATATGTAGGCTAGGTGGATTAGCCATGGAAAATGTGGGGTTATGGGATTGGTTGGGGAGGGCCGGGTCAAGGTGGAATGCTCTTTGGATGGTAGAAGAAGGGCCTGAAGAAGGGCCTGAAGAAGGGCCTGTGCCCGAAACGTCGAATCTCCTGTTCCCTGGATGCTGCCTGACCTGCTGTGCTGTTCCAGCAATAAAGTTTCAACTTTGATCTCCAGCATCTGCAGACCTCACTTTCTCCATGCTGAATATAATCCCAAACTAAACTAGTCCCACCTGCCTGCTCTTATCCCATATCCCTCCAAATCTTTCCTATTTATGTATCTATTAAAATGTCTTTTAAACATTGTAATTGTACCCACATCCACCACTTTCTCAGGAAGTTAATTCCACACACACACCACCCTCTGTGTAAAAAAAAAGATTGCTTCATGTCTTTTTAAAAACTCTGTCCTCTCACCTTAAAAATGTGCCTCCTAGTCTTGAAATCCCCATCCGAGGAAAAGACAACTTGCATTAACTCTGTCGATAACTCTCATTATTTTATAAACTTCTATCAGATTGCCTCTCAACCTCCTGCACTCCAGTGAAAAAATTCCCAGCCTTTCTTTATGACTCAAACCTTCCATACCCAGCAACATCCTAGTAAATCTCTTCGGAACCCTCTCCAGCTTGATAATATCCTTCCTATAACTGGGTGACCAGAACTGGACACAGTATTCCAGAAGAGGCCTCACTAATGTCCTGTACAACCTAAAAATTACTTCCCAACTCCTATTCTTAAAGGACTGAGCATTGAAGGCAAGCATGTCAAACACATTTTTAACCACCATGTCTATTATGTACCTACACCCCTCTGTTGTACAACACTACCCAAGGCCTTATAAGCCTTACCCTTGTTTGTTCGCATTAATCCAGAATGAACAACAACTACCATTTTTCAGCCCATTGACTCATTTGATCAAGATTCCTTTGTAATTTTGGAAACTTTCTCACTGTCTACAATGTGACCAATTTTGGTGTCATCCGTAAACTTACTAACCATGCCTTCTATATTGTCATCCAAAACATTTATATAAATGACAAACAAGAGAGAATCCAGAGCCATTCCCTGTGGAACACCGCTGGTCACATCTTTGCAGTCTGAAAAGGAACGCTCTACTATTACTCTTTGTCTCTTGCCATTAAGCCAATTGGCAAATTAGAATCCCCCTTCTAAACTCCTCCACTTTTAATTGCTTCACCTTTTTAAAGCATTTAACCATTCCACTAATTTCTTCTCTCTTGGTAAGGGTTTCCCATGCCTTTGTGAAGCAACCTGGATGTGTAATGCTATATTAAATACCATTCATGCAGAATTCTGTTATCATTGATCAGAATACAATGTACTTTTTTCCCTCATACTCTGGGCCTTAATCTGGAAGTATGTGTTTCTTTTGGACCAAAAACAAAATGGATAATTAAAAATACCACTAGTTCGTTAACAACCTCAGGACAGAATTAGGATGCAGATTCTAAAATTACTTCAGCTAGAATGAAATCGAACCCCTCCTACTGGTGCTAGGCTGAGCCACATGCTCACCATCTGGCCAATGAGCTTACCAATCCCCACAGTTGAACTAACTCTTAAATGATATACTTAGAACTCCAACTTAGGTACCCACCTGTTGAGGACATTTGTGACTTGAAGAAGTGGATTAGAACAGTTGCCATCACAATGTGACAACAATACGAAAATGCCAGAAATGGATATGAGTTATTTTTCTTTGCAACAAAAGAGGCTATTGTGTGAAATGCAAAAAATGGAAAAGCAAAAATGCCTCAAGTTGGTGAAGTCTTTTGCGAATTATACATAACAATACTGGGCTGCTATTACTTTCTAGACAGGATATTTTTAGGTTATGAGCTTAAGGTATAAATAATTTATTTTCAGAATTGTGGAGACTTTATAGAAGCAATTTGCTATTTCTGATGAATGTTATATGAGACAGATTGTAATAATATAGTAATTTGCCACAGTGAATCAACAACTAGTATAGCAACTAGTCTTGCTTCAGTGAAAGAAGACAAGTATTTCATCAGTTTGTGAGACAATTTTTTTTTTAACAGTCTTTTGATTTACATAGAGGGGAAACATTCCATACTTTTAAATTACATCGTTGGTCATACTATCAAGGAAAGACATTTTGAAGAGTTCATTAAACATCACATTTTCCTAATCCAGTAACACCTTCATAAACAGCTGTCATCATGCAAAATGTCCCTGTTACACAGAAGAATGTGCAGTGGTATGGGAAGTTTATAATATCAAATTACCAGTTTCATTTAATTCTGCTTTTAAGCATGCAACATGTCAATGCTCACAACACCAACAAATTCACAGACACATAGCACATATGCACAAATTGATAAATCCACATTAAAAAACATACATTTCCTACACAATACAGTGCTGGCAACATTTTTTGTTTGTCCTGGAAGAGGTACAAATCCTGAGACACAGCTCATCTCTAGTGACCAATGTGGTGGAGTGTGAGTGACATTTGCAGAACTTTGTACTTATCTAATTTTAGATATAATCCTGTAAAAGGTAACAGAATTACTAACACAAGTTTTGTAAAAAGTTGTGTGGTCCCAGAGAAAATCTGATACTAAGTACAAAGTATAAACTGATAGAAAAGGATGCAAATAAACAACAGAACTTGAAAATGAAAAAAAAAATAGTATTTTAGATAGAGGCTGTTAACCATTAAAAAAAAAATCCTGGAAGAACAGCAAATTCATCTATTAGATTTCTAGACACCATTTGCCTCCCAGGTGTCACAGAATTACACAAATCTCTATCTTAAAATTTCTATCATTATAATTTCAATTGTACCACTTTTACACTTTGTTTATCAGGATTGATTATCCAATTGGGTATATTTAGCTGGGAGCAACTGAGGGAATCAACAGTACTTTGTTGGTCCAAGAAGATTTTTTTTCAACAGCTGGAAAGCTCTAATTTTGATAACAGACAGAGCCCAAAAGTATATATTACTTTTTCCTAAAGCAAAACACCATGCAGTGGTGATTTGCGCAAATCACCTGCTGTGTCCTACATTTCAACAGTACTTAATTGGTTCTAAAGCACATTGTGAGATCATATAAATGTGAATGCTTCTACACATTCTGTTCATTATAATGAAGAAATTCAGTGCTCAGAACTGAAACAGTTTCCAGCTTGAGCATTTACTTTGAGCATCACACTCTCCCCCACATTAAGTACATCACAAAGATATATAAAGCCAAATGGCCCCTATCCAGCCCCCAATAATGTGCGTGTTTACACCATTAGATCATAAGAAATAGTAGCACACAGCCTTTTAAGCCTGTTCTGTCATCTAATATGGTCATTACTAATATTCTACCTGACCTCCATCTTCTTGCACTATCCCCAAATCCCTTAATTCCTCTGAGAAACAATGGGTAAAACTCCATCCAGTATGGGCTAAGATTTGTAATCTTACTGCAGTGCCTGAATGATAAAAACATGTTCTCCCTTTCACTGAGTGCTTGGAAACTTATCTACCAGAACAGAGCATGTTAGGGAAAGATCTAATAGAGGTTTTGGAAGATGATGAAAAATATTTTACAATGAAAAATGATGAAACAAATGTTTTCGCTGGTTGGCAAATCAGTAAAATTGAGCCATAGATTAAACTTCTCAGCACAAGAATGAAGGGAACAGTTGAAAGATTTTCTTTTCCACACAAAGTCATCAGAATATGGTAGGAGGCAGAACTTTGTTAATTTTAAAGAAGGCACTAGTGTACAAAAGGTACAAGGAATGAAAAATGGAAACTTAATTTGATACATCCACCTTGAAGGGCTGGCACACACACACATTTAGAGCGCATCAAATTTCTTCTTCCCTGCTATAATTTTTCTGTTTTCCTCAGAAGTGCACTTCACTGATTTTACTGTCAGCTGCTTGCTGACCTTTGTAGAGCAGCCTGGTGCCATTTCTAACTCAGAGCCATGGTTACAGAAAAGTGTAGTGACACAAACAACTCCCCACAATTAGATGGTAATATAAAATGCACTGGTTCCAACAAGAAAATAGGACACTACATTATAGAGAAGCATGAAGTACAGGTTGTTTTACTATAACGCACATTTTGTTAATGCAACTTTGCTGTAATGAGATTGACAAATTGGGGACAATGTTTCTATAGCGCAAACTTTTAATGCGTGTATTGGTTATAATGCAATTTTGGCCCTATTAGTTTAAACAGTGCTGCTATTATGCAATTTTCTTATAACACAGGATTGCACAGGAACAGAATTACCGCATTTTGTAAAACTGACTGTAATGGATAGATGTTCAAAATCGCTTAGGATTTTGACAAGGAAATGAGGGAAAGTTTATGCTGCCCCAAGAAATGTTCCTTTACTCAGACTGCAGAGGGTATTTTTCTGTGCATTAAGTAAATAAGAATCATGATGGTAACTGGAGGGCAATTCTCTCACCATGAAAAAAGAATAAGATGACTTTTTTTTCATTTTGGATAGTAACTGGAAAATGCAATAGCCTCTCAGAAACTGGGTTGGAAATATAATCTATAATATCTTTTTAAAGGGAAGTGGATGAATATCTGAAGAAAATAGAAGTAAATGAGTATATTGGAATCTATGGAATTTTAATAGGTATATTTACATAGCTGACATCGGAGCAAGAGGTAGAATTTATCATCATGTCTGTTAATCCAGTTTTGAAATCTACCTGGGCCAACTCATTTCTCATTCGCAGCAGCTTGCTTTGTTTAGATTTATAGCTGTAATTATAGAATTCCCTATTTCTACATCTTCTAGGAGATAATTAGGAAAATGGAGTCCTCCACCCTATTGTAGATATCTGTGAGATGAACTTCAGATGAGTTGTTGGGCATCTAACTCTGCAACACCACTTTCTGAAAAATGAAGTTGAAGATTACTTCGAAATATTTTTAATAAACCTGCTCAGGAATGATATTATGTAGCTCTGGAAAATGGGACTTGAACCTGGTCTTCCTGGTTCAGTATGATTCTGATTTAGTCAGGGTATAGGCAATGTTCACTTATTGCAGTTATCTGCATTCTGAATGCAAACCAAAAACATGCTACTTAGATATGAGAAGTGAGCTGGCCAAAGTAGATTACAAAGTTAGATTAAAATGTATCATGAAAAGAAGCAATGGCAAAAAAACTAAAAATTTAAATTATAACTTGCAATAATAATTTTCACAATTTCCTGAAGGAATATCAAAACAGAATGTGAAATGTGGTTAAGAAGACAAGTTACAGATGGTATTAGATCAAGGAGAAGAGATTTTTTTCAGAAAAAAGTCAAGTAAGCCTGATGTTTGGAAAAATGTTAGAATTCAGGAAATGATATCAAGAAAAACTAAAGAAAAAAAGGAAAGAGAAAACAAGAGGGTGAGAGTGAAGAATAACTACTATTCAGTTAAGGAATATCAATATTGGCAAAACTGCTAGAATTTGAAATAACTCCACAGAGACCAGTATTCTATCACCAAATTACCCATTATTTACATGTGGGAAGATAGCTTGACAGAGATCCAGCTCCCTCAGAGCCAACTCTCAAAGTCAACAGGATGTTGACTCCTGTTCTCAGCTGTCAGCCAGGGCTCCCTGATTTGGCCAGATTAACAGCCTAAGTCAGGGAAATCACATACTATGAGGTCCACCTGTCTGACCTCACTACAATTGCTACAAAATCAATGATGAGAGGCATTAGAGCAGAGCAATTAGAAAATTATAGTTTGATTAGGTGGAGTCAACTAAAGACAGCCTGGATACTTTGTTCTTCTTTAAAAATGACTGCAAATGTTTCATGTTGTTCTGCTTAAAGCCTGGGATTTTTTTTCAATGTGTTCTAATTTATTTGATTGAATAGAGTTCTATTGTTTGTCATTTAAAGACAAATGAAAGAAGAAGTCAGTTCACAAAATTAATACCCTTTCACTGCTAGTGCAAAACAGGCAGAACTCATATTGGGTGCAAATAGTTAAGCCAAGTGTCCACACCTAATCATGCTTTAACAATATTGCTTCTGCTTCTTATATTTAGGCCTTTAAATTTGATGCAGTTCTCCTGTGAGAATGACCATGTGGTTGTGTCCCAACAAATAAACGTTAAATTAATATGGTACTGAATTGAACTAATATCAAATCACCTATAAAAATCTGTGTCACAAATTGGAAGGGCTTTGAATGAAAGTTCACGATTTTACACTGGAATGCTAGTTTCAACTATTTTCAAGCACGTTACTTAGTTGCTCTCCACATTAAGGGAAGGAAAAGCAGAGAAAAGGTCACTCTAGATCATTCTCATGCATTTCATATTAATCAATAATGGAACAGGACAAATCTGTACGGAGGCCCTCTACTCACCCTCCGAGCAGGAGGTGATAAGCATTTTAGGAAGAGTTAAAGGAAATTAACATTAAAACATCACAACAACTGAAAAACTTAAACAATTAAAATTAATGATCTTGAGTCAACGTGCAGCAACTATCCCATTAAGTATTCCATGTACAGTCTATCCTTGCAATGGTGACTATTTCAATTATTGCTTTTTTGGAATGGGATTCAAAACAGTCATCTCTTCCAACTTAGAACCTGACATGTTCTGTCTCAAAGTGATAAAAAAAGTCTGAAGATATAATCAGTAAGGGCAGAAACATTTGTGTGTCAAGGGAGGTAAACAGCTTCTGAACAGATCTGTGATCCTCACTTATCTCAAAGAGTACCAGAAATGTTTTATTGCATCAGCCGCACTTTAACCTTCTACTGTCACAAACTGAAACTGAGATTGAGCTTTCAAAGAAGGATTATTTAGTCTCCAACAAGGTGTGAACGATGTTTAAAAGAAGATGTAACTTTGCATTATTTTTTCTTAAAACTATGAAAGGTGAGGATTACAAAACAGAGTTACAATTTAGGAACAAGTTTACATTCTGATGAGAAGGATCAGTTCTAATCCTTTCTAATTTGGGTTTGCTGTAGATCAATATATTACCCAATTCGTAAAACTGCTAGTCAATTAGCAAATGGGTTGCTGAAAGCTAATAAATAACTGGCTACCTCAGTAAAAAATAACTGGCTAGTTTGTCAACAAGTGGAGTAATTTTCAAATAAGACACGCAACACATCATAATTTTTAGTTCAGAGTGTGTTGCTGGAAAAGCACAGGAGATCAGGCAGCCTGTGAGGAGCAGGAAAATCAATGTTTTGGGCAAGAGCCCTTCATCAGGAATTGATGAAGGGCTCCAGCTCGAAACATCGACTTTCCTGCTCCTTGGATCCTGCCTGACCTGCTGTGCGTTTCCAGCGACACATTCTCAACTCTGATCTCCAGCATCGGCAGACGTAACTGTCTCCTAGTTGATTTCAAGCTTACTGAGAAACCTCTTCCAAGGATGCCTACCTTGAAGAATTCCTCCTCTTCTCGCTACAAAGATCTCAGTGAGTCCCTCTCTCACTGTACTCCCCAAATACTCTCCTCTGCCATGAAGCAATTTCTGATGAAGGGCTCTGGCCCGAAAGGTTGATTTTCCTGCTCCTCGGATGCTGCCTGACCAGCTGTGCTTTTCTAGCAACACACTCTCAACGCTCATCTCCAGCATCTGCAGACCTCTTTCCTCCATCATAAGTTTTAGCCAGTTCTCATCTTCAGTTTTACCATGTAACATGCAGCACAGAATGTACTTGTGACAACCAATCATTTTCCTGATTGTTGTTTGCATGGTTGTTAGAAAAATCTAAAATTAATCTTTATTTCAAAATTTGTTCACAAACATTGATTAGTCATGCCACAAAATATGTCAACAAAATATTCCCAACAAACAAATAGGCCAGAACAGTCATAGTTTGGGTTTCTCAATCAGATGTAATCTTGTTGACAAATAAACTGAAATTAATTAGTTATACAAATACAGCTAAGACATGCCCTCCAGTATAACACTATTTTCTATTTTGCTATTAAAGGCTGTTATTAGCATGATAAATTCATACTGGAGCTTGGGCCAGTCTGTGCAAACTCCATGAGTTTCAATAGCAGTGCCAAAATTTCAGTTTATCAAGCAGCAAATATCTTTTTTGTTCTTGTTTAGTACTTGCCCTCAATTTCACTACAATCAACCACAGCTGGACACAAAGAATATATGAAGATAAATATCTGACAAGAGTAACTAGAGGGGTTGATAGAGACATAAATTACCAGTTGAATTTAACCTTTGCTACTATGTTCAAGAACATAGGCGGCACGGTGGCACAGTGGTTAGCACTGCTGCCTCACAGCGCCAGAGACCCGGGTTCAATTCCCGCCTCAGGCAAATGACTGTGTGGAGTTTTCATGTTCTCCCCGTGTCTGCGTGGGTTTCCTCCCACAGTCCAAAGATGTGCAGGTCAGGTGAATTGGCCATGCTAAATTGCCCGTAGTGTTAGGTATGGGGTAAATGTAAATGTAGGGGTAGGGGTATGGGTGGGTTGCGCTTCGGCGGATCGGTGTTGACTTGTTGGGCCGAAGGGCCTGTTTCCACACTGTAATGTAATCTAAAAAAAAAACAGTCCTAACGCCAACATGCCAGTTCAGTAGACAGTAGTGACAAGCAATGTGTTTGTATTTCAGCACAGAATAATCTGAACATCATGGTTGTCTACTGTTTGGAATTGAAAGAGAGAGAAATAGTATGTGCAGACATGTTCAACATGTGGCCAATCCTCTTGATGCTGCTCACTTCATAATCCTGTATCAACAGCAAGAAGTTATTTGTAATTGTTTTTCTTCCCAACATAGGCAATGCCTTGATTTCAGATTAAACTAAATGCTGCTATTAACTAGTGAACTAGTAAAATCCATGAAATAGAGTTAAAAATCACAACACCAGGTTATAGTCCAATAGGTTTAATTGGAAGCACTGGCTTTCGGAGAGCGGCTCCTTCATCAAGTGGTTGCGAAGTATAAGATTGTAAGACACAGAATTTATAGCAAAAGTTTACAGTGTGATGTAACTGAAATTATACATTGAAAATAGCTTGATTGTTTGTTAAGTCTCTCATCTGGTCGAATGTCCATGTTAGTTTCACTTCTTTCATATGTAAATCGCAAAACGTTTTTTTAAAAGTTACATTCTCAGGTGAACTTTAACAATTGGTATCAGCCCAGACAATGTATTGGGTATTAGCATTCCTCTGTGCTGCTGTCTGTGCCATAATGTTAAGCCTGATTCTAATCTAAAAAATGAATTAACAGAACCTTACATGGATTCATCCAGTTTTTCAGCAAAGTACAATGTAATTCTATAAGTACAAATTCACCCCACAAATGTATGTGTGTGTGTGTGTGTGTGTGTAGTGCAATAGGGTCATCTGTAGTGTGACATGAACCCAAGGTCCCGATTGAGACCCTTCTTTGGGTACGGAACCTAGCTATCAGCCTCTGCTCGGCCACTTTTCGCTACTGCCTGTCCCGAAGTCCGCTTTGGAGGATGGTCACCTGAAGGTCCGAAATCGAATGTCCTGGGCCGCTGAAGTGTTCCCCAACTGGGAGGGAATACTCCTGTCTGTTGATAGTTGTGCCGTGCCCATTCATCTGTTGCTGTAGCCTCTGTACGTTTTCCCTAATGTACCATGCCTCAAGGCATCCTTGCCTGCAGAGTATGAGATAGACAACGTTGTGAGTCACATGAGTACCTGCTACATACATGGTGGAAAGTGTACCCACACGTAATGGTGGTATCCATGTCCACACTGACACGTCTTGCAGCATCTACCTTGACAAAGTTGTATGGAGTTGTCCTGAAAGCTGCACAATTTGCTACGGACAATGATCTGTTTGAGGTTTGGTGATTGTTTAAAGATGAGTAGTGGTGGTGTGCGGAAGGTCTTGGCGAGGTGCTTATCCTCATTAATAAAATGTTGCAGGCTGCGAAGAACATGGCATAGTTTTTTGGCTCCTGGGAAGTAATGGACAACGAAGGGTACCCTGTTGGTTGCAGCATGTGTCTGTCTCCTGAGGAGGTCATTGCAGTTCCTTGCTGTGGCACATTGGAACTGGCAGTCAATGAGTTGCACATTGTACCCTGTTCTTATGTGGGCAACCCGAGTACTTCCAGGTGCCTGTCACGTTCCTCCTCATCTGAGCTGATCCGGTGTATGCGTAGGGCTTGTCCATAGAGGATGGCTGTTTTAATATGTTTTGGGTGGAAGCTGGAGAAATGTAGCATTGTGAGATTGTCTGTGCGTTTGCGATAGAGTGAGGTGCTGAGATGCCCATACTTGATGGAGATGCATGTGTCCAAGAATGAGACAGATAGTAGAGAGTAGTCCATGGTGAGTTTAATGGTGGGATGAAACTTGTTGATGTCACTATATAGTTTCATCAGTGACTCTTTGCCATGTATGTGGCAGGTATTTATGTGACTCAGCCAACGCTGTCTATCTCATACGCTGCAAGCAAGGATGCCCTGAGGCATGGTACATTGGGGAAACCGAGCAGAGGCTACGACAACGGATGAATAGGCACCGCACAACAATCAACAGACAGGAGTGTTCCCTCCCAGTTGGGGAACACTTCAGCGGTCCAGGACATTCGACCTCGGACCTTCGGGTGACCATCCTCCAAGGCGGACTTCAGGACAGGCAGCAGTGAAAAGTGTGCGAGCAGAGGCTGATAGTTAAGTTCCATACCAATAGGGAGGGCCTCAACCGGGACCTTGGGTTCATGTCACACTACAGGTGACCCCATTGCACTATATGCACACACACACACACACGTTTGTGGGGTGAATTTGTACTTGCACAGTTATATTGTACTTTGCTCAAAAACTGCATGAATCCATGTAAGATTCTGTTAATTCATTTTTTAGATTAGAATCATCTAAACATTATGGCAGACAGCAACACAAAGGGGTGCTAATACCCAATACATCATCTGGGCTGACACCAATTGTTAAAGTTCACTTGAGAATGGAACTTTAAAAAAACGTTTTGCGATTTACATATGAAAGAAATGAAACTAACATGATCATTCTAACAGATGAGAGACTTAACAATTAATAAAGGTATTTTTCATTATATAATTTCAGTTACATCATACTGTAAACTTTTGCGATAAATTCTGTGTCTTACAACCTTATCCTCCCCAAGCACCTGATGAAGGAGCAGCAATCCGAAAGCTAGTGCTTCCAATTAAACCTATTGGACTCTAACCTGGTGTTGTGTGATTTTTAACTTTGTACACCCCAGTCCAACACCAATGTCTCCATATCAGAAATAGAATTATGGCTCAACTACTAGCTTCTTCTGATCTGTTCCATTTGCTTAAAGAAGTTTAAGAATGTAATAGATATGCCACTGAAGAATTTAATTGAACAAAATGTACAACAAGCCAATCTGCATCTAAAATAGAATGACAGTTTAATACTTCAGCATAACTCAGTTTTGTATTTGAAGAGGAAAGAACAATAATGAAGGCTAAATTAAAAAGATTGGGCTAAATTTTACCAGTTCCTAAGGACTGGCTTTAAAGATGGTTAAACCAGTGAAATGCGTGAGGTAGCTGCTGTGTTATGTATCATAGTAAGCATATCATTATGCCAGGGTTATCTAGGGAAGACTGGTCATGGCATGATGGAATTTCAAAGTCAGTTTTAGGGCAAGTAACTTGAGGCCCACGCGAGTGATCTGGAGTTAAACAAAGGTAGCTACATAGGAATGAGGACAGATTTGGGCATGGTGGACTGGGCAGGAAAAGCAGAAGGTAAGGGCGGTGACTGAGAAACAGCAGATATTTAAGAAGACTTTGCAACGAACGTTTCTCCAAAGATGAAAAAAGATTGTAAGAGAAAGAAGGAATAATCATGGTTATGCATGGAAATTAAGGATAACATAAATACAAAAATGATGGCATACTACATTGCAAAGGCAAGTGGCAGGCTGGAAGATCGGGGAAAAATTAAAGATCAGCAAATGGTTATTGAAGATAATTAAGAAGAACAAAGGCAAATTATGAAGGAAAACTAGTGGAAAATATAAAAATGGATAACAAAAGGGAACATCGATGTAAGTATGCATAAGCACACAAAATGGAGAAGCATAGCTAAAGTTAATAATAGTCCATTTCAGGATGAGACTAGGAATTAATGAAGAACACAGAAATGGAAGAGACACAAAATCAATATTTTACCTCAGTTTTCACAATGGTGGATACACATACCATTGCAATCGTAAGAAATAATGCATAAGTTAGAGAAAGAAAAGGACTTTGAACAAACATCTTCATGAGAGAAAAAGTACTGAACATAATTTTGGGATTGAAGACAGACGAGTTCTCAGGGCTTGATCCTTGGATCTTAAAGGAAGTGGAAGCAGGGATGGTGATCCAACAGGCTATAAATTTCCAACATTCCCTGGATGTGAAAAAAGTTCTAGCAGATTGGAAAAATATCTACTGCAAGTTTAATGTCTGTCATTAACAAATTGTTAGAATCCATTTTTAAGTCAAAATGCTATCCATTAGTCATCTTGACTTTATGAAGTGTAAACTATGTTTGTCTAATTTGCTAGAGTTCATCTAAGATGTAACAAACAAGGTAAATGTAGCTTATCTAGACATGCATGTGGCAAGATATCACACAAAAGGTTAATTTATAAGTTAAAATCACATGGAATTTGGGGTAATTTATTAGCTTGGATAGAGTATTAGCTATTTAGAAAGCCAGGAAAAAATGATCTTTTTCTGGTGGGCAAGCTGTAACTAGGGTGCTACAGAGTTAAGTCCTCAGGCCCCAGTTATTTACAATATATATTAATGACTTGGATGCAGGGATAGAAGGTACTGTAGTCAAATTTGTAGATGACAACAAAATAGGTCAGAACGTAAGTTGCAATAAAGGAAATAAGAAACTTATAAATGGATGTGGATAAGTTAGGTGAATGAGTCAAAATTTGGCAGATGAAATTTAATGTGGATAAGTGTGAGGTTATCCATTTTGGTCAGAAGAATAGAAAGGCAATTTTTAATCCAAATGGAGAGAACCTTCAAAGTGCTTTGTTGTTGGGGGAAATATGTGTCCTTTGGATGAATCATAGGAAGCTAGTTGGCAATATACAGCATGTATGAGGAAGGCAGACGGACTTTTGACATTTATTGCAACAAAATTAGTGTATATAGGTAGAGAAGTGTTGTTGCAACTGTATAAGGCAGCAGAAAGATTGCATCTGGAGTATTGAGTACAATTTTGGTCACCCTACTTGAGAAACGATGTAGTTGCACTGAAGGCAATTCAGAAGATTCACTCGATCGATTCCAGAGATGAGGGGTGTGTCTTATGGAGATAGATTCAGCAATTTAGGCCTATACGCCCTTGAATTTAGAAGGATGAGAGGAGATCTAATTTGAGGAATATAGAATGCCCAAATGGATTGACAAAATAGACATGGAAAGAATTAGAACGATGTAGAAGAAGAGACCACAGTTTTGAATAAAGGATTGATTTAACACAGAAATAAGGAGATTAATTCCCTCAAAGACTGTGAATCTATGGAAATCATTACTCCAGAGTGCAATGGAAAACAGGACAATCAATAAATTTACGGAGGAGTTAGATAGATGTTTAAATAGAAATGGTTTGAAGGGTTGTGAAGAGCAGGCAGAAAAGTACAGTTGAGGCCAAGTTGCAATCAGCCATGATCACAGTGAATGGTGGAGCTGGCTTGAGGGGTTTAATTGCCTATTCCTGCTCTTAGTTCTTATGTTCTTAGTTACATGTAATAAATATCTGTTGCATTGTTCCATTCCACAATATTCACACCCACTTCTTATGTTACAGAAAATATTATCAACATTGTTACATTATTTTGTTAGAACTCATGCCAGTAATATGCCTGGCTCTTCCTACAGGAATCACTAGATTCCTGATGAAGGGCTTTGCATGAAACGTCGATTTTCCTGCTCCTCGGCTGCTGCCTGACCTGCTGTGCTTTTCCAGCAACGCACTCTCAATCCTGGATCTTCCTACTGCCTTCATTTTGCCAGTGACAGCAGTGATGAGTGACAGGTCAACTTTCTAGCACCCAATTTATCCACTGCAGGGGCCATTTACTGTATTTTCCATCTTTAGCTATTATTTACCAGTGTCACTGGGCTTACATTGTTTGTAGAGTCTTCCAAGTTAACTCTAGAGCCATCCCTGTGATCTGAGGGAGGCAGCACTTCTTTTTGGGCACTGTTTGGCCCAGGGAAGATTACACTGACAGCGATGGCTTCTCCCACAACATTGTTGCCATTTGCTCTTAGTGTTCCACTCTCAGTCCCAATTGTGGTGGCCTGCCTGACTGGCCCTGGCACCACTGGACCCCACTTACTGGCTCTGTGAGAACTGATCATTCATTCTGTAGGTGCAACCTCAGAAATAGCCTTTGTGAGTGGTGCCACTGTGGAGGCAGTTGCACCCCTGGGCCTCTGATTGATCAACAGCTATTGGGTGAAGGCTACAGTTCTAAATGAGTGAGATGCAGCATCCCCCTCCCCTCCCCCACCCCTGTTCCCTGACGAGTGCAGTCACTGAGCTGGTAAAATACAAGATTCCACTATCTAATAACGTTTGGTCATTCTCTACTTCCAGCCTCAGCTGCAGAACGTCTATCACTTCTGCAAAATCTGACCAGAAATCTCTTTTTTCTCATACTAATGCAAATCAACATTGTGCTCATTTCCAGTATCTTGTGCCTTCATTTCATATTTCCAGTTTTTGTAGTTTTCCTTTTTATATCTTTTAGTAATTACACTACTAGTAAAATTGTTCTATATATTTGCTGTCTTATCTCTTGGCACATAGAAAGGCATTTCCTCTGATGCAGTAACGAAGTGTAATGCCTGTCGCACAATGATAGTGGTCCATCTTTTTAGTATTTTATGTACAGAGACTGAATCACACATAACATATTTGAGACAGGGAGAAAATAACAAGGTACAAGTGGTTGCAGTCATTCTACCACTCACCATTATAGTAGTTATCTTTTCTTAACGTTTTCAAGCAGACAGATTCTCATCAGTATTCCTAGCAACAGATATTAACATGGCAATCTGTAGAACTGTTAAAATATATAACATGCTGGCAAAATAAGACCAAGTCTTCTTAACCAGGAAAGCATAGGCTTGGGCAATGATTCCCTTACTTCTTATCAGTGACATTGGCAACATTTCATTTATTCCATCTGAGGACTGCAGATGCTGGAGGTTAGAGTCAAGAGTGTGGTACTGGAAAAGCACAGCAGGTCTGGCAGCATTCGAGGAGCAGGAGAATTCCTGATGAAGCCCAAAATGTCGACTCGTCTGCTCCTCAGATGCTGCATGACCTGCTGTGTTTTTCCAGCACCACACTCTTGACAGGTTTCATTTATTGTATATCCATAATTGCCCATTAGAGATAGTGGTGAATCTTCTTTTGAACTATTATTGTATATTCTTTCATGAAAAGTAGGTGTCAATGGTAAGATCGGCATTAGTTACCCAAACCTAATTACCCACTGAACCGAATGCACTGCTAGGTCATTTGCAGATAAGAGTCAACCACAATGCTGTGGCTCTGGAGTAATATATAATCAATGGTGATTACAAGTTAACAATTAGAATAGCTTTTAATTCGAGACATTATTTTTCAAATTTCACCATCAGCCGTGGATTCGAATCATGTCCCCAGAGCATTCAACTTGGCTCAGGGTTACTGTTGCAGGAACAATACTTGTTACAAATGTAATGGATATTAGCTAAAATTTAGTTTCAACGACTGATAAACCAGTGAGTGTAGTCTATAGATTCTCCAGCATTAGCTACATTTTAGGATACCAAATAAGTCGGGAGCAATTGAGGACATGTAGAAAAGGCATTACATTAACCATGGGTGATATTAAGACCATAACATATCGGAGAAGAATTAGGCCATTCAGTCAATCAAGCCTGCACCATCATTTCACCACTGCTAATGTATTTCTCAATCCCATTCTCATGCCTTTTCCCGACAATTGTTCATCCCCTTACTAATTTGGAACCAATCTATCTCCATCTCAAAGACACTCAATGATTTGGCCTCCATAATCTTCAATGGCAATGAGTTTCTTGAATTCACCACTCTCTGGTTGGTGAAATTCCTTGTTATCTCAGTGTCATTCCTTCTCTCTGAGTCTGTGACTTTGCCCACTAATCTCTATGCTTGTGGAAACATCTTCTTCACATCAACTCCATCCAGGTCTCTCAGCATTCTGTAAGTTTTAATGGGATTGCCTTCCTCATCTTTCTAAACTCCATCAAGTACAGACCCACAGTCCTCAACTGCTCCTCATATGATAAGCCCTTCATCCCTGGAATGATTCTTATGAACCTCCTCTGGATCCCCTCAAAGGCAGTACATCCTTCCTTAGATACAGGGCCCAAAACTGCTCATAATATTCCAAATGCTGTCTGACCAGAGCCTTATACACCCTCAACCTTACACATCCTTACTCTTCTATTCTACTCCTCTAGAAATGAATGCTAATATTGCATTTGTCGTCCTAACTGCCGACTGAACCTGGATGTTAACTTTTAGAGAATCTTGAACTGGAACTCTTAAGTTTCTCTGTGCTTCAAATTTCAGAAGCTTTTCCCATTTCAAAAATACACCTCAGTTTTTCCTACCAAAGAGCATAACCTAAAACACATAACTACATTGTATACCATTTGTCACTTCTTTGCCTACTCTCTTAGCCTGTCTAAGTCATTCTGCAGACCTCCTGCTTCCTCAAGACTAACTGTCCCACCACCTAGCTTTATGTCACCTACTAACATAGTAATAATGCCCTCAGTTTCTTCATCCGGATCGTCAATATATAGCATGATTAGTTGTGGTCCCAAAATTGACCCCTGCGGAACACAACCAGTCACAGACTGTTATCCTGAAAAAGATCCTTTTATCTCCATCTGCCGGTCATGTAGATGAAAAGATTACACTGGCAGACATAGCTGCGAAGAAGAATTATTAGACTCTATCTGAGACATTTTTCTGGAATAATATGTAAATCTAATCGGAGATGAGACTACTTTGGATCTCAATGAGCTAGGTTTAGTAAAAAATCATCTCAGAAGCAGCGACCACGATGTGGTAGAGTTTAGAATTCAGTTCAAGGTTGAAAACTTGTGTAAGAAGCAACTATGTAAATTTTAAGTGAGGAATTACAAGAGAATGAAGACATAGATAGCTGGAGTGTTATGAAGATGTGGGTGTACTGTACCTTTAAGAGAGTTAAAAGCTAGCAAAAACTACCTAACAGTACCAAGTGTTCTGAAAATAGATACACTGTAACATGTGCTCCAGCTACTGGGGTTAGCTAGGGTAGCTGGTTAAAAACAAGGACTGCAGATGCTGGAAACCCGAGTTTGGATTACAGTGATGCTGAAAAGCACAGCAGGTCAGGCACCAACCAAGGAGCAGGAAAATCGACATTTCGGGCAAAAGCCCTTCATCAGGAATAGATGATGAAGGGCTTTTGTCCGAAACGTCGATTTTCCTGCTCTTTGGTTGCTGCCCGACCTGCTGTGCTTTTCCAGCAACACTCTAATCCAGACTAGGGTAGCTGGTTGCCTGGAAACAACAAAACAGATTCAAATTAGGCCAATCAGTTTAAATTATACCTCAAAAATACCAACACCAATCCAGTTTGAATTGAGTATATTGACAATCTTATATGCCAGTGACACAATCTGATGCTTTGGGGTATAAGATTGTGGAAAATTTAACAGTTGGGAGGAGAACTGCCAAGCTAACAATATCAGCATACTGCCCAGAAAAATAGCTCTCTTAAAAGATACCTTTATCGATCAGTAACCTGGGAAGCAGAACACCTAAAAAGAAGAAAAGAAGACAGGAGTACAGAGAAAACTGAAAGCTGCTTGGTTTTGAGATGAGAAGTTTTATTTTGTAAATCATAATTGGGAGTTTTATCAGACTAGTGTTGGAAGGGGAAGGTAAAATATAGATTAGAGGAAGGACTTGTAAATAGTTGTCAGTTAATTATTCTCTGTTATACATTAAAAATAAAGTTGTTAATTTTTACTTTAAATAGTGCTTGGCCTCTTGAATTTACACTTTTATTGCACAGGATAAATCTTTTCTGTGTTGTGGGTTTAAATTGTCAGAGGGGTTTACCCCATGTGGTAACAGTAGACACTTAAAAGAAAACAGTTTATGACACAAAACATAAATCCCAGTGAGAAATAAGCATTCTGATCCCATCTACATTTCCTTGAAAAAAAGAACCAGACATCACCTACGTTAAGAAACCAAGACCTAGAAATAGAGAGACGTGACATACCACCAGCATTTCACCAGAGACTCTCACTGATGATGTTACCGAGTCATGGTGACAAAGTGTCTGATAACAAACCTTCCAGCTTAGTGAGCTAATTTACATATTTATTCTGCAAAGGGATTAAAACAATCAAGTTTATCCAAGGAATGTAAGGATAGTATTAAAGTGAAAGACAAAAACATACAATGTGGCAACAATGAGTGGTAATCCAAAGGATTGGGAACATTTTAAAAACCAACACAAGATTACTACAAAAGAAAATAATGAACTTTGAGTGTAAACCATCATGCAGCATAAAAACAGATACTAAGAGAATCTATAAGTATATAAAAAAGAAACGCGAGGCCAAAGTGAACATAAAGGCCAATAAATTCCCATCACCTGATAATCTACATTCAAGTACTTAAAGAAGTGGCCTTCAAAATATTGGATGCATTGGTGGTCGTCTTCCAAGATTCTATAGGCCTAATGTAACCCCACTATTTTTCTTTAGAAAAAGGAGGTAGAGAAAACAGAATTTTAGACTACTTAGCCTGACATTGGTAGTGGGAAAAGTGCTGAAGCCCATTATAGAAGACTTAATTGCAAAACACTTGGAAAACAGTGGCAGGGTCAGAGACAGTCAGTGTGGATTTATGTAAGATAAATTGTGCTTGACAAATCTATTGGAATTTCTCAAGGATGTAATTAAAGGATGTTGATAAAGGGGTTAGGGTTATTTGTGGTTTACTTATACTTTCAAAAGGCTTTTGTTCAGGTCCCAATTTTCACTTGGGAACTCAACACCCTTGTGGACTCAATACTGAGATCAACAATTTTAGGGCTTGAGACACCTTTCCCATGTCCTTACCCCAATCCCCATACATCAAACCTTGTTATCACATTGCTTGCTTTTACCCATTGTCAGCCACTAATCATCTCCATGAGCAGCTATTCATCCTCCTAGGCTGACCATTATCCACTCCTTTGTCTATCCAACTGTTCTTCACTTTCTTTGGGCTTTATCTCCACCTATCATTTATTCCTTACCTCCTCCCCTCACCATATACTCCGCAGAAAAGAAACTTTATTTTAGCTACTATCAGTTCTGAAAAGGGTCACTAGACCTGCAACATTAACTCTGATTTCTGTCCACAGATGCTGCTCGACCTTCTGAGTTTCTCCAGAAATGTCTGTTTTTGTTTCTGATTTCCACCAAACTCACTTCTTCTGGTTTTTTTTATTTTGGTGATTCAGGTGGAGCCCATCACATTAGACCAGCTCCTTTCTTTCCCATGAATTCAAACTTCTTTCTCTGATACCAATTTTTAAGCCACACATTTACCCCTTAAATCTTGCTGTCACTGTGGCAATTTGTTCTGGCTCAAATAGTAATCAGGAGATTATTACCTCTGGTTTTGTTTTATCATGCAGCACTTTGCTGCTCATATTTTCTCAGCTGAACTTCTTTCCTCTTTCTACCTATATCATTGGTACCCACATGGACCATGACAACTGGATCTTCAAGTCCCTCTGCAGCCCAGGTGAGATATAGAAGATAGATTCTTTTTGCTAAATGCCTGAATGCCCAAAGCTTATTACCTTTCTCTATAACTTTGCTCTGAACCTGCTTAGCAGGTTTTGTGCACTTTTAAAATTCCCTGAATTCTCAGAGGTGTTCAACACAATATTAATATGGGGACTTGGGGCAGGTTTATGTCTCAAATCTCAAAGTCAGCTACATAACTTATGATGGAATTTGGTTTCACTTGTTCTGCTGGTTTCACAATAAGTGCCACACACAATATGGCATTCTCCCTTCCATTTATCCATTTATTTTCCATCACTGGGTCACACACCAGACTGAAGTGACCTATTTATAATGTTCAAAGGCTCATTCCTCTTTACAGCACCTTGTGACGCCATTAGAGCTAATATATCAAAAAGTTGCCTTTTTAAACATCGAAATATAGAAGATTAGAGCAAGAGGAAACCATTCGGCCCCTTGAACCTGTTATGCCATTCATCATGATCATGGCTGATCATCCAGCTCAATAGCCCAATCATGCTTTCTCCCTATAACCTTTGATCCTATTCGCTCCAAGTGCTATATCTAGCCCCCTCTTGAATACATGCAATGTATTCAACTGCTTCTGTGGTTATGAATTCCACATTTCACCATTCTTTGGGTGAAGACATATCTCCTCATTTCCATCCTAAATGGTCTACCCTGAATCCTCATACTGTGACTCCTGATTCTGGACACACTCGCCATCAGGAACTTCATCCCTGTATCTACCCTGTCTCATCCTGTGAGAATTTTATAAGTTTCTGTGAGATCCCTCCTCATTCATCTAAACTCCAGCAAAAACAAATCCAACCTAGTCAATTTCTCGTCATATGTCAGTCCTGCCATTCCCGGAATCAGCCTGGTAAACCTTCACTGCACTCCTTCAAGAGCAATAGCATCCTTCCTCAAAAAACCAGACTAAAACTACACGCAATATTCTAGGTGTGGCCTAGAAGGCCCTGTATAACTGTAACAACACATCCATGCTCCTGTATTCAAAACCTCTCACAAAGAAGGCCAACATACCATTTGTCTTCTTTACTACCTGCTGCACCTGCATGCTCAGCTTCAATGACTGATGCACAAAGACACCCAGATCCTGCTGCATATTTGCCTCTCCCAATTTATGATGGTAGCCAGCATTTATACATTTCAGATTTATCTGTTCCTCTCCATTATTCCTTGTATTTTAGACATGTACTCTCCTGCTTCACAGAAACATAGAAACCTAGAAAATAGCTGCAGAAGTAGGCCAGTCAGCTCCTCAAGCCTGTACCACCATTAAATATGATAATGGTTGATCAAGCAATCTCGTATCCTATTCCCACACTCTCCACATACTCCTTGATCCGTTTAGACACAAGGGCCACGTCCAGCTCCCTGTTGAATACATCCCAACAACTTCTAATGGGGAGAGAATTCCACAGGTTCACAACTCTCTGACTGAAGAAGTTCTTCCTCATCTCAGTCCTGAATGCCTTACCCTTATTCTTAGTCTGTGACCGTTAGTTCTGGATTTCTCCAATACCGAAAGCATTATTCCCACATCTAGCCTGTTCAATCCCATCAGGATTTTATATGTTTCTGTGAGATCCGCCCTCATTCTTTTAAATTCCAGGGACTACATGCCCAGTTGATCCTGTCTTTCCTCATAGTCAGTCCTACCATCCCGGGAATCTGTCTGGTGAACCTTTGCTGAACCAAGCATGTCCTTTCTTAGACTAGGATACCAAACTGTATGTAGCACTTCAGCTCTGCCCCCTTTAATTAAGGTCCCAACTAAAACACTAAAGATCTTTTAATTTCAGGTGTTAATTGATACGGATTTCCAACATTGCTGTGTTTTAATTTGAACTCACACGTTCTTTAAAAGATTCAGTGAGAAATATCTCACTATTGTGTGTTCAAAAACACCTGCCATTTTATTTCATGTTGGAAAGAATGAATTGTTACTCTCAAGCTATTAAGATTAAGACTGCTTCAATTGAATCATATGTTTACAAAACTGCAACAAATGACATTGGTCATGTGAAAGAGAATTGTCAATATCGAAATCCACTCAAGAAAAAGGTATAGGTTAATAACCAAAAAAATGCAATTAATTATAATTACAGTGGGATAGAAAGCATTTTCATGCAATGTTCCAGCACCTGATCTATGTAAAATGTCCTACTCGATATAAAATGGAAAACCCTTTTTGTATATTTGGATGAGAATAGACCTATGACTGAATCCACATATATTTACTTGAGAATATAATAAATATTTTCTGATGAGGAATGAAGGAAAATTTGAGTTTTCATTGTCAAATTCCAAGTTTCACTACAGGTTCTTCCAATATAAATTAACAAGAAACAGTAACTGTCCAAACAAAAAACTGAAGATTATAGTGGAAGGTTATACAAGGTCATGCATATGAGTTAGGAAGCTTGTTGTTGATATAGAATCATTAATATTACCTGTCATATTGCAGTAGACTTTGAATGGTCCTAGTGGACCACTGCCATCAGGATCTATCCAGTAAGAATCCGATGTTTTGCCAAGATGCTTATATGCCTCGCAGGACTGTTCATACATTGCTAGAACAGAGCACAAATTGAGTTAAATTGAAAATCTTTTGAATTTAAAAGAACTGAATAAACACTGCAAGCTGCCAAGATGAGATTAAAAAATACAAAGCAAATAAGGCAATGACCTTGATACAACAGGAGAGATTCATTCAAAAGTTGACTAATTAACAGCTGGGAGAATGTAATATTTGAATAACAGCCAGTGTAGGACAGTGTTAGATCATAGACTTTTCACTGCTATCCAGATATAAACTGAATTTTTAAACTGGCATATTGAGATGAATGTGCACATTTACCTAAATGAGGTGTATTCATTCTGGATACCAAAATACCTTTGCTCTTTTCCGGCTTGGTGTCAATATTAGGTACATCAAGGTCGGGTGTAGTACAGGCCACATACAAACTAAAGTTTCCTCTATTCAGGAAAGACAAAAAGGCCTCAACTACAAATTCAGAATTGGGGCAATGTGATATTTTCTGTCTCTCACACCAATTTCCTGTGTTTCATCTCAGAAAAATATTGTTAATTCTGCACTGAATAGTGAACAGCTTTCTACTACTGGCTCGTGTGTGTAGTAGAAATTAGGTGGAAATCACTAAAATTTATTTCATGCACGAGTTTAATATCTTAAATCAAAATTAGAATATCATTCAGAATATATTTAAATCCAAGGCCCAAAGGTAAAAGTAAATGCTAGCCTCTATCTCAATTATAGGCCTGACTTTCAAAGGAATGTAGTCACTTTTAAAAACATTTCTGAAAAATTGCCAGCTAGGTTTCACCATAATGCAACTACTGGCAACATTTCAGAAAGCATGTTAACCAAATTATAATGACAAATTTATCATTAACTCCAATGCATAATTTCACCAAGCAAAAAAATAGGCATTTCATCAGTGCTTGGAGAACAAACTTGAAACATACAGAAACTTTGGCTTGAATTGAAAACATCTTGTTCTGAAATCAATTTGTACAGAAGGTGTAGGTACACATGAAAACATGTAGCAATATACTGATAACACTACACTGACTATTCTATCTAGTAGTAGGAAGTTAAAAAATAAAAGACCTGTAATTGTAAATCATACAGTAAAATGATCACCAGTTTAAGACAAGTTAGTAAATTTGCAGATGACACCAAAATTGGAGGTGTAGTGGAGGTTACCTCAGATTACAACAGGATCTGGACCAGATGGGCCAATGGGCTGAGAAGTGGCAGATTATTGGTCAGAGTATTGAGTACAGGAGTTGGGAGGTCATGTTGTGGCTGTATAGGACATTGGTTAGGTCACTGTTGGAATATTGCTTGCAATTCTGGTCTCCTTCCTATTGGAAAGATGTTGTGAAACTTTAAAAGGTTCAGCAAAGATTTACAAGGATGTTAGGAGAAAGTGAGAACTGCAGATGCTGGAGATCAGAGCTGAAACATGTGTTGTTGGAAAAGTGCAGCAGGTCAGGCAGTATCCAAGGAGCAGGAGAATCAACGTTTCGGGCATAAGCCTTTCTTCAGGAATCCTGAACAGGCTGGGGCTGTTTTCCCTGGAGCATCGGAGGGCTGAGGGGTGACCTAATAGAGGTTTACAAAATTATGAGGGGCATGGATAGGATAAATAGACTAAGTCTTTTCCCTGGGGCTGTTTTCCCTGGAGCATCGGAGGGCTGAGGGGTGACCTAATAGTGCAGCAGGTCAGGCAGTATCCAAGGAGCAGGAGAATCAACGTTTCGGGCATAAGCCTTTCTTCAGGAATCCTGAACAGGTTGGGGCTGTTTTCCCTGGAGCATCGGAGGGCTGAGGGGTGACCTAATAGAGGTTTACAAAATTATGAGGGGCATGGATAGGATAAATAGACTAAGTCTTTTCCCTGGGGTCGGGGTGTCCAGAACTAGAGGGCATAGGTTCAGAGTGAGAGGGGAAAGATATAAAAAAGACCTAAGGGGCAACTTTTTCACACAGAGGGTGGTACGTGTATGGAATGAGCTGCCAGAGGATGTGGTGGAGGCTGGTACAATTGCAACATTTAAGAGGCATTTGGATGGGTATATGAATAGGAAGGGTTTGGAGGGATATGGGCCGGGTGCTGGCAGGTGGGACTAGATTGGGTTGGGATATCTAGTCGGCATGGACGGATTGGACCGAAGGGTCTGTTTCCATGCTGTACATCTCTATGACTCTATGAGTAAATCTGCGAATCCTGTACTTAGTTCTGACACTGTATCTATAGAAGGGTCACAAGCCTCAAAATGTTAACTCTGCTTTCTTTCTGCATATGCTGTCAGACCTCCTGAGTTTCTCCAGCAATTTTTTTTTGTTGTCATTTTCACCCCTGGATTTGATAAAGCATGATTTTCAACATGCAATGTTTGTCCAAAAATATTGATATTAATAAATATCATACAAGATCACGTGGAAAACTTTGCCAACCATCTGCTCATCACAAAATTAGGAAACTAAAAGTTACAAAACAAATAAACTCAAAGTGACTTTACAAGTATGTTGTTAAGATCTTGGATGAGACGGCCAAATTTTGAGTTGTTCGGGTCCAATAATATTTTTTTTACGAGTAGACAAAGTGTGAGACTCACACATTTGCTGAAAGAATATAGCCACGAGATCCTATTGTTTTAAATAAAAATAAGCTTTTCTATAAAAAGTTGGAACTGCATTAAAATCTACAAGGAAGATACTAATTGTATTCTGACAATCAGAACAAACATGAGGTAAATAAAAGGTAACAAGCTGTGATATATCCCCTCACAGACACATCAAATAACAAATGTGGTCAAGACAGATCCCAGACTTCATAGCAACCCCTCAAACATAAGTTATACTGTTTGGTCATCAAATCTTATTAAGCTTTACAAAGGACTCAAATTTCTTGACTTTTAAAGACCTCATGCTGGAACTGACTCAAAAGCTACTCCATTACAGAATACTTCAATTACTACTTGCTTCTCTATTTCTCAATCCTATCTTCCGATTCACAAGGTTTCAATCCAGCATCTAAAACTGACACCCTTCCAGCTTTTCAGCTTCTTTGAGAAGAACACTCATATTCTCAGGCATTCCTCTGCCCAACTTCATTAAAAGACCACCACTGCTTACAGACTTTTTTTTGCTCAATATCCAGTTCTCTGGCAGACAGGTCCTTTATAGGTCTACTAAACGGAGAAGTACCTTAAGAATAGTCACCTTCACCGGTTCCTGACTAACTGCATGTAATCTTTTAACTCTGTTGACTAATGAGTAGGATTAGTGGGGTTTACGAATCATTTTGCTAAATGCTTGTATTTTTCTAGTTTCCCTCTTTAAACTCCGGTTGGAACATCAACAATTATATGTAGTTCATAATCATTTTATGGTAAACCAAATGCAGTGAAAACGCAAAGTTTTCTTTTGAACCATCTTGACCAATTTGTACTTTTAATGCGTACTGTGGATTTTTAACTTTTCTGATGTAACTACAAGCTGAAAATGTGTTGCTGGAAAAGCGCAGCAGGTCAGGCAGCATCCAGGGAACAGGAGAATCGACGTTTCGGGCATAAGCCCTTCTTCAGGAATGTAACTACAAATCAATCCACCAGTGGCTTTCCTTCTCTTCACATATGAATGCCGAGTAATACAGTACATGATAAAATGAATGTTGTATTGGTTTCTCAACTTGCTTAAAGAAGAACTTGGGCTTCTCATAACTTTAAGTTTCCTGTGGAAAGTATCTATTTCTGATTGACAACCAGTTTTAAAATCATCTTCTTCAATTACTTCCTCTCCAATAGATTTTGCCATGTCAGATGAATCATATGCACCGAGGGAGGTTTGCTCTCTTCGGCCATCCTAGTTTTGAGTTTATTTGAATGATGAACCACAGCCTTCTGCACACATTTGTTTTCTCCACTCGAATTTGTCAAAAGTGGACATTTCACTTCCACTTCTTTCATAATTTCCTCCAAGTATTTGTTTATGGTCTCACGGTCTAATGCATTATCAAGCTTGACAATCTTATAATTCAGGGTAGGTAAAAACAATGACTGCAGATGCTAGAAACCAGATTTTGGATTAGTGGTGCTGGAAGAATCTTATAATTCAGTTGAGCAACTGCTCTGGTCAGTTCAGTTACCTTCGTTTCAACATGGTGTTCCAATACTTCATCAATCTGTGTTGTCAAGTCTATACAACCAACTGTTCTCATTCATCAGCAATTCCTTCTTGTTTTCGAGGTGCATTACACATTATATCATACAGCTTTCCATTACCTGGAGTTTATCAAGTTTTAATTGAAAATCTCGGTTGAATTTGCTGTGACAAGTTTATTATTTCAATGTTTCAAGCTGACAATCAACAGGCAGGTGAAGGAGGCAAATGGAATGCCTCTTTGCAATATTGCAGGGTCTTGGTGAGATCACTGCTAGAGTATTGTGTGCAATTTGGTCTCTTTATCTAAGGAAGGATGAATGCACTAATGTTTTACAAGATTGATTGTTAGGAATGGGAGGACTAATTTATAAAGAAAGACTGAATCAATTAGTACCATAAGCAATTCGGAATGCATTCAATGAAGTTTAGAAAAATGAAGGGGTGTCTCATGAAACCTTTAAAATCCTAACAGCACTAGACAGTATAAATCAGGATACTTCCGATGAGCAGGGAGGCCAGAACCAGGGGACATGGTTGAAGGATACTGTACATGGAATAAGCCTGATGGATAAATAACCTCAATCAGAGAATGGTGAGCCTGTGTACTCTCACCAAAAATGGTTGAGGCCCAAACATTGAACATTTTTGAGAAGGAGTTTGATTTAGTTCAGGGAGTTAAAGGTACAGAACGGTATGGTGAGAAGGTTGGAACAGGGGACTGAGATGGGAGATCAGCCATGATCATAACGAAAGGTGGAGCAGGTTCAGTGGGCTCAATGGCCTACTCTTGCACATGTTTTTTTAATGTTTCTATGTATGCAAAGAAAGAAAGGTGATCCAAGTTACAATTTTATGCACAAACTATTTGCTCCTTAACAGAATGAATGTAATGTGAATATGAATAGCAAACTGTGATTAAACAGCCTACAGAGCGCAACAAGTAGCAAATGTGTTCAAGACAAATTCCAAGCATTTCTCAGCAACTCCACTTCTAAACATTAGAGATATTTTGGATTATCAATTTTCATTAAACTTTAAACTTTACAAGGATTCCAATTTCTTCTCTTTCAAAGACGTAGCTTTAGAACTACCTCAAAATGTGGAATTCCTCAATGATTGCTGACCTTCCAGTTCCTTATTCCTGTCTCCTGAGACTACATCATTACTGGACTCACCATATTGCGCTCCAACATCTCATCACAGGCACAATTCCAGCTCTTTAGCTGCTCTGAAAAAGAAATTCTAACTCATGGATATTCCTTTGCCCTAATTTCAATAATAAACCAGCTTCCCGCTTCTCTGCCTAACTGCTAGCTTTCTGGCAGACAGCATTCTTCCATGTTGACAAAACTGATAAGTACCTTAGGACTAGATATTGTCTTCATTGCCTGCTCCTAATTAATTGTCAATAACCTCTTTACTGCTTGTTGTGACGTGGTCAGTAAACCTTGATCGGTTCTGAGTGACCTATGGAAACTTCACAATAAGCTCTACATTTGTACCTAAGCAGGACTGAATTTAACTTACACTTTGCAACAGTCAAATGCACAACTTTTTGGAACTCTGTTCCCTGTCTCTTATCATTTTCACACATTACTGGTTTACACATTACAAATTGCACACAAGAAAATTGTTTTCATCACAACATTAATAACATTTGAAAGGTAGTGAAATAATGCGGAGCCACACAATTTAAAAAAAATTAAAAGCTTTATTTGCAATGCTGATTGAAACACCTGTTATGTGGTCAAACGGAGAAAATAAATTTCTTGTCAATTAGAGATGCAGTAGTTTTAAATATTTTGTTTAAAAAAAACCTCTAAATCAGAAAATCTGGGTCCATATATCTACAAACATTATGACTACATCACCAGTATCAAATAAATGCTCAATACTATGTGCAAACAATAAATATTCTGAATGTGACATTATAAAAGTATAAAATTGATTATTTCCATTATTTATTCTCATCCTGACCTGATAATCTCCCACACAATATTATGCCTTGCATAAAGCCTATATTAGAATATTATGCATCACGGGGGTAAATTCAATCTGAACAATTATTTCCCCATACAGGTTCAACCTTTCACTGTAGAATGTTGGGCATGTACTACTCATCTAAAATATAAGAGCTTAAAATGTGATTTTACATTGTGCATTAGCTCCGAGAAATGAGCTGAAATAAAGATTTCAAAATTAATTGAAATCAAGAGCTATTGGAATGGACAGAGCTATTCATTATTGCGATCATTGAGCAAAAGAAAAAGGGGATCATTCGTTGCTGTGAAACTGGGATAGCTGAAACATTAAAACAAAATGGCACAATTGCCCGTTTTCTCTCAACCTGTTCACTGGCCTAATGTTATTGTGGCATGCTTCAAAGTGAATACAAACCACCATATCATTGCACTATGTGAATCAAACAACTCATTCCAATAATCAATCTGAATGCTGTATTTTTAACGGATGTGGTCAAGAATTTCCCTTCAAAATTTCTTCTGAAAATAAAAATGTACGCTTTGAATTCTTACATGATATTCATAGCATTCCTGGGTGAAAATGTTCTACAAAATAACTGACTTATTACTCAGCTCACTGACCACACAGCTAACTCATGAACACCATGTTGTGTCACATGAGTTCTCAGATGTGATTTCAGTATTTACAGGGTATTATTTTTTGTTTTCCTTTACTTAGAATGAATGTTAGCCTATCCAATCCTCCCTTATTATGTGTGGAGATCTCCCAAGAAGTTTGTTTTTATTCTCATGTTAAGAAAAACATCTTATTTTATTCATTATTAGTACTTGATGACAAAATGTCATTTTATTGCTCTAGAAATGAGCTTTCCTTAGTTATTATTTTATCAACTCCCATGATTCCATCACAACTTTAAATTAAATGCTTGGATTGGTTCAGAAAGGCTAAATGCCAAATTGCTCATTCATTCCTTTCTGTTCCATTTAAAATAAAACTACTCTTTGATTTTTGTGGTGAAATTCTAAAGAAGTTCAATTTTTACCCTCTAAGACATTTTGTTACAGACCTTAACTACACTCATTTGTATGGCTAGAGCTTGATACATGGTTTTCACGCAAGATCCTGCGAGCGGATAATATTTCCTTCTTATGGCTAATCAGTCAGCAAAATACAAGACCTCTCCATACCGATGACACTTGTGTAAATCTTTGTATTTGTCAGACCTTTATTTTGCTTAATAGTCTGAAATTACAGGAAATTAAAAATAGCCAACTTGTAATTATACAGATTTTGATTCATATAAATTTGGAAGCAGTTTTTTCTGAAGGATTAAACTAGAGAAAACATATGAGCTGAGAATTGAAAATTTTCCAATTAAATCAATGCGCATTAATTCAGTTATCAGCAAAGCTCTTTCTCTGCTACTGATAACTGAATTAATGTGTGCTGCATCATAACGCTTTCTAAATGAAAGGAATTGAGCACAGAAAATAAAAATGACCTAATTATAATGTGTGCATTAGCTCAAACAGGCTGTAAACTTTAATTTCCATTTGAATCATAATCAACAAGAATTTTCATACAGACAAGATTCTAATTAAATCTGTGGCTCATAGGCAACTTTCCTTCGCAAATATTCAATCCATGAATAAAGTTAACAGTTTAATTTAGGGTTTTACATTGATGTTAGTCTTGGACTACTCTTATGTGGTGGAGACGACTAATCCCTTTGCACAAGTCATTTTAAATAGAAAACTTCTTTAATCAAACAAGCAATTTAAATTTATCATACCAGTGACTGGATAGTTAGCAAGGACTAATACAAGGGAATTGAAATTTGTCAAAATAGCTATTTGCGAACAAAAGTAATCTGTGTCATAATTTGTGTACAATATAAATTGTACATTTGACTAATACAAAATTAAACAATCAATTTTTAATCAATGTAAGTCATGCAAGATACACAAACTTTAATGTGCGTTGTCACAATGAAGGAAGATGATTTCGTGCTCACAGTTCTCTATGCTACGAATTTCTAATACCACAATATATTGCATCATTGGAACAGGCTAAGGCCAGTCCGATCAAGCAGAAGAAAGGTTAGAAGAGAATAGAATAGCAATTTATTGTCACCCGCATTTTTCAAAAAAATACAGTGAAACATTTTATAACAGCGCCTGTATCTATGACATGAGTCATAGATAAGAAGATATAAAGCATAAAAATCAAGGCAAAGTTAATCTCAGATCAATTTCATTTCAAGAAAAGCCAATTAAAATGACAAACGCTGGAATACCCGGTAGCGTCTCCCAAAGACAACCTCCACCCTGGATGAGACCGCCAAACCGAGACCCGCCCTCAGGGAAAAGGCAACTGCCATGTCAGGTCAAAACCACTCCTCAGGCTGCTTGAAAACCCAGAATGAGACCTCCACACTGAGACGAGACCTCCATGTAGAAGAAGACCTCCATGCCAGACAAAGCCTGCCAAGTCAGGCTTCTAGAACACCCGGAGGTCACCACAAAAGACATTCATTCTGGTACAAGACCTTCATGCCAAGATGCAAGAGGCAATCCAGGAGATCACCATGCCAAGCTGAGACCACCCCTCTGGAACGAGGCCAGCATGCCAGGTTGTTGCTGGGCCGAGGTAGCTATGCTGGGTTGGAAGACTCCTCATCACTGGCCCCAGGCTGGGAGAAGATGCCTTCCACCAAAGCCTACACTGATATCCAGTTAAGAATACCTCAATGTTGCCGATCACACGCTGGTTTTCAAATCCCTTCACAGACTTTTTTTCTTCTCACTTCCTGATCCATTAAGATATAGACAGAGAAGAAATGTGGAAAAAAATATTTAAAAGGGTTATGGTGGAATAAAACGTGAGAAACGGTTTGGGTTCCAAGGAATTGATTTAAAGGCTTTCACCTTCATGTCTCTGAACACAAAGTAAATGACATCAGTGGTCATATTATGAAAGAAAGTCACAGTGTACAAGCTAGTATACAAATGAATTCCTAGTTACCCAACACACATGATGTGTAAAGAAAATAATCACTCATAACCATAAACAATTTGTACATTGTGGTGTGGTGCACTTTCATTTGTCCCTGTACAGGTCTTGCATTCACATCTTTGATGTGTTCAAATATTCTAAAAGCAAGTATCTGAGTACTTGTTGACTGTTTATCTGGTGTCTGGTGAGTCATGGGGTGATATTCCTCCTCCAGGGAATGTCATTCACGTGGCCAATTTTATTTGAGCAACATACGCCATCCAAATTCAATGTTTCTCTTAGGTCGATGCTCTTCTCATTTACAAGAGCTAGGGGGTGTGATGGATCTCAGTGAAAAGAAGGGAGAAAAGCCACAGATACAGTCAGGTAGATGGGTCAACTCCAAGAAAAGTAGGAGAGGTAGGCAGGTAGTACAGGAGTCTTCTGTGGCTATCCTCATTTCAAAAAAATATGCTGTTTTAGAAAATGTAGAGAGTGACGGACTTTCAGGGGAATGTAGCATAAACAGCCAAGTTTCTGGTATCAAGACAGGCTCTAATGTAATGATTCCAAGCGATCGATTGTGATAGGGGACTCTCTAGTCAGAGGCACTGACAGACGTTTCTGCGGCCAGCAGAAAACAATCAGTAATGTGTGTTGCCTCCTTGGTGCCAGGATCAAGGATGTCGCAGAGAGGGTGCAGAATGCTTTCAAAGGGAGAGAGAGAGACCAGCAGGAGATCATTGTACACATTGATACCAAAGACATAAGAAGGGAAAAGGATGAGATTCTGAAGGGAGAATATAGAAAGTTAGGCAGGAATTTAAAAAGGAGGTCCTCCAGGGTAGCAATATCTGGCTTTCTCCTGGTGCTTCAAGCTAGTGAGGGTAGGAAGAGGAGGACAGAGCAGATGAAATGTGTAGCTGAGGAGCTGGTGTATGGGAAAAGGGTTCCCATTTTTGGATAATTGGAATCTCTTCTGGGCTGGAAGTGACCCGTACAAGAAGGAAGGATTGCACCTGAATTGGAAGGGGACTAATATACTGGCAGGGAAATTTGCTCGAGCTGCTCGGGAGGATTTAAACTAGTAAGGTGGGGGGGGGTGGGACCCAGGGAGATCAATCTGAGACTGGTACAGTTGAGAAAAGAAATGAGTCAGTCAGGGCAGGCAGGGACAAAGCGGAGAACAAGGTAGTACTGATAAATTAAACTGCATTTACTTTAATGTAAGAAGCCATACAGGGAAGGCAGATGACCTCAGGGCATGGTAAGAAATGTGGGACTGGGTTATGATAGCAATTACAGAAACATGGCTCAGGGATGGACAGGACTGGCAGCTTAATGTCACAGGTTACGAATGTTAAAGGAAAGACAGAAAGGGAGATGGTCAGAGGATTAGATAGGGTGGACATTGAGAGTCTTTTTCCTAGGATGATGACATCTGCTGGTAAGAGGGGGCATAGCTTCAAATTGAGGGTGATAGATTTAAGACAGATGTTAAGGCAGGTTCTTCACTCATGGAGTGGTATGGGTATGGAAAGCCCTGCCTATCAATGCAATTAACTCAGCCACATTAGGGGCATTTAAACAGTCCTTGGATCAGCAAATAGATGATGATGGAATAGTGTAGGGTGATGGGCTTAGATCAGTTCACAGGTCAGCGCAAGATCGAGGGCTGAAGGGCCTGTCTGCACTGTATTGTTCGATGTTCTATGATAGAAAGGGAGGGGGGGGGGGGAGTGGCATTTTTGATAAGGGATAGCATTACACCTGTACTTAGGGGGGGATATTCCCAGAAATACATCCAGGGAGGTTATTTGGGTGGAACTGAGAAATAAGAAAAGGATAATCACCTTATTGGGATTGTATTATTGACCTCCTAATAGTCAGCGGGAAATTGAGAAACAAATTTGTAAGAAGATTTCAGCTATCTGTAAGAATAATAGGGTAGTTATGGCAGGGGATTTTATCTTTCCAAACATAGACTGGGATTACCATAGCGTTAAGGCTTTAGATGGAGAGGAATTTGATAAGAATGCACAAGAAAATTTTCTGAGTCAGTGTGAGAATGTACCTACTAGAAAAGGTGCAAAACTTGACCTACTCTTGGGAAATAAGGCAGGGCAGGTGACTGAGGTGTCAGTGGGGGAGAACTTTGGGGCCAGTGACCATAATTCTATTAGTTTTAAAATAGTGATGGAAAAGGATAGACCAGATCGAACAGTTGAAGTTCTAAATTGGAGAAAGGCCAATTTTGACGGTATTAGGCAAGAACTTTCAAAAGCTGACTGGGGACAGACATTCGCAGATAAAGGGACGGCTGGAAAATGAGAAGCCTTCAGAAATGAGATAATGAGAGTCCAGAGCCAGTATATTCCTGTTAGGGTGAAAGGAAAGGCTGGTAGGTATAGGGAATGCTGGATGACTACAAAAATGGAGGGTTTGATTAAGAACACGGAAGCATATGTCAGCTATAGACAGGGGAGATCGAGTAAATCCTCAGAAGAGTACAAAGGCAGTCAGAGTATACTTAAGAGGGAAATCAGGAGCGCAAAAAGGGAACATGAGATAGCTTTGGCAAATAGGGTTAAGAAAAATCCAAAGCGTTTTATAAATACATTAAGGACAAAAAGGTAACTAGGAAGAGAATAGGGCCCCTCAAAGATCAAGGAGGTAAAAACAATGACTGCAGACCCACCCTCCTCTCACTTATCTCTCCACGCTTCAGGCTCTCTGCCTTTATTCCTGATGAAGGGCTTTTGCCCGAAACATTGATTTGGCCTGTCCTCGGATGCTGCCTGAACTGCTGTGCTCTTCCAGCACCACTAATCCAGAATCCCCTCAAAGATTAGCAAGGCAGCTTTTGCGTGGAACCACAGGAGACGAGGAAGATACTAAATGAGTATTTTGCATCAGTATTTACTGTGGAGAGGGACCTGGAAGATATAGATGTGGGAAAATAGATGGTGGCATCTTGAAAAATGTCCATATTATGGCGGAGAAGATGCTGGGTGTCTTGAAATGGATAAAAGTGGATAAATCCCCAGGACCTGATCAGGTGTACCCTAGAACTCTGTGGGAAGCTAGGGAACTGATTACTGGTCCCAGTATGCTGAGATATTTGTATCATCGATAGTCAGAGGTGAGGTGCCAGAAGACTGGAGGTGAGCTAATGTAGTGCCACTGTTTTCGAAGGGTGGTAAGGACAAGCCAGGGAACTATAGACCAGTGAGCCTGACGTTGGTGGTGGGCAAGTAGTTGAGGGAATCCTGAGGGACAGGATGTACATGTAATTGAATAGGCAAGGATTGATTATGGATAGTCAACATGGCTTTGTACGTGGGAAATTGTTTGTAACAAACTTGATTGAGTTTTTTGTGAAAGTAAAAAAAAAAAGGATTGATGAAGCAAGAGCAGTGGGTGTGATCTATGTGGACTTCAGCACGGCATTTGACAAGGTTCCCCATGGGAGACTGGTTAGCAAGGTTAGATCTCATGGAATTCAGGGAGAACTCGCCATTTGCATACAAAACTGGCTCAAAGATAGAAGACAGACGACGGTGGTGGAGGGTTGTTCTTCAGACTGGAGGCCTTTGACCAGTGGTATGTCACAAGAATCGGTGCTGGGTCCACTACTTTTCATCATTTACATAAATGATTTGTATGTGAACATAGGAGGCATAGTTGATAAGTTTGCAGATGACACCAAAATTGAAGTTGTAGTGGACAGCAAAGAAGGTTGCTTCGGATTACAACGGGATCTTGAACAGATAGGTCAAAGGGCCGAGGAATGGAAGATGGAGTTTAATTTAGATACATGCGAGGTGCTGCATTTTGGGAAAGCAAATCAGTGCAGGACTTAGACACTTAATGGTAAGGTCCTAGGGAGTGTTGCTGAACAAAGAGACCTTGGAGTGCAGGTTTCAACTCCTTGAAAGTGGAGTCGCAGGTAGATAGGATAGTGAAGAAGACATTTGGTATGCTTTCCTTTATTGGTCAGAGTATTGAGTACAGGAGTTGGGAGGTCATGTTGCGGCTGTACAGGACATTGGTTAGGCCACTGTTGGAATATTGCGTGCAATTCTAGTCTCTTCTCTATCGGAAAGATGTTGTGAAACTTGAAAGGGTTTAGCAAAGATTTACAAGGATGTTGCCAGGGTTGGAGGATTTGAACTACAGGGAGACGCTGAACAGGCTGGGGCTGTTTTCCCTGGAGCATTGGAGGCTGAGGGGTGACCTTATAGACATTTATAAAATCATGAGGGGCATGGATATGATAAATAGATAAAGTCTTTTCCCCAGGGTGGGGGAGTCCAGAACTAGATGGCATAGGTTTAGAGTGAGAGGGGAAAGATATAAAAGAGACCTAAGGGACAATTGTTTCACACAAAGGGTGGCGCATTTATGGAATGAGCTGCCAGAGGAAGTGGTGGAGGCTGGTACAATTGCAACATTTAAGAGGCATTTGGATGGGTATATGAATAGGAAGGTTTTGCAGAGATATGGCAAAAGTGAGGACTGTAGACACTAGAAATCAGAGTCTAGATTAGAGTGGTGCTGGAAAAACACAGCAGGTCAGGCAGCATCTGAGGAGCAGGAAAATCAATGTTTCGGGCAAAAGCCCTTCATCCGAGAGAGATATGAGCCAAGTGCTAGCAAATGGGACTAGACTGAGTTGGGATATCTGGTCAGCATGGACAAGTTGGACGGAAGCATTTGATTCCATGCTGTACATCTCTGTGACTCTATAACTCTGTGACAGTGTAGAACCTCAGTAGTGTGTTGTGAAAATTAATTGCTTGATGAAAGAGAAAGCTTTATCTTTTCCTGTGCACCAATAATACTGGATATCCTTTGCAGTGAGTTTGCAAAGAGATTCATATTCTGATGATAAACTCGACAAGAATTTTGCCAGGAGTTTTACAAATCCAACAAACTTTCACATTGCTGGATTCTGCATATCCGCTGCAACTCCGCTGTCAGTACATGATCTATGTAGAGTCATAGAGTCATAGAGATGTACAGCATGGAAACAGACCCTTCGGTCCAACCCGTCCAT
>NC_057714.1:58364184-58382898 GCF_004010195.1 Chiloscyllium plagiosum
AACCCCAGGGAAAAGACTTTGTCTATTTATCCTATCCATGCCCCTCATAATTTTGTAACCCTCTAAAAGGTCACCGCTCAGCCTCCAAGCTCCAGGGAAAACAGCCCCAGCCTGTTCAGCCTCTCCCTGTAGATCAGATCTTCCAACCCTGGCAGCATTCTTGTAAATCTTTTCTGAACCCTTTCAAGTTTCACAACATCTTTCCGATAGGAAGGAGACCAGAATTGCACGCAATATTCCAAAAGTGGCCTAACCAATGTCCTGTACAGCTGCAACATGACCTCACAACTCCTGTACTCAATACTCTGACCAATAAAGGAAAGCATACCAAACGCCTTCTTCACTATCCTATCTACCTGCGACTCCACTTTCAAAGAGCTATGAACGTGCACTCCAAGGTCTCTTTGTTCAGCAACACTCCCTAGGACCTTATCATTAAGTGTCTAAGTCCTGCTAAAATTTGCTTTCCCAAAATGCAGCACCTCACATTTATCTGAATTGAACTCCATCTGCCACTTCTCAGCCCATGTACTTGATGTTCAGCTTCCAGTTCACTGGCAAGGTTACTCAAGATTTTTATTTTACTCGATTCTGCTCAATCTTGAAATGGCTTCTTCCATTATATTTTAACATCTATAGATCAGCAGATAATCTATGATGACTTGCACTCTGGGGAGATCTTGACTCTCTCGGACCACATTTGCATTGATACTCTTCCAGACCATTGGACATGCCAAATGGAATACACAGATGTTTGATCCTCCCAAATGGTATTCAGTCTTTAGACACAAAACAATTGCTTTTAATCAGCTTCACTTACTTGTATCCATCCTTCACATCTAGAAGCATTTGCATTGGCAAGATTTCTTCAATAATTGACTTGGAATAATGGAACGTCTTCATAGTTATTGAGATCTTTTGGATCTCTGCACACTCTCACCTTTTCAGGGTTTTTTCTTCCATTGTTATCATGTTGCTAACTCTTTTGGTGGGAGTTGTCAGCTTCTTGAATACTCCCTTATTTTACAACTCCTTGAAAGTGGAGTCGCAGGTAGATAGGATAGTGAAGAAAGCGTTTGGTATGCTTTCCTTTATTGGTAAGAGTATTGAGTGCAGGAGTTGGGAGGTCATGTTGCAGCTGTACAGGACATTGGTTAGGCCACTGTTGGAATATTGCGTGCAATTCTGGTCTCCTTCCTATCGGAAAAATGCTGTGAAACTTGAAAGGGTTCAGAAAAGATTTACAAGGATGCTGCCAGGGTTGGAGGATCTGAGCTACAGGGAGAGGCTGTTTTCCCTGGAGCTTCGGAGGCTGAGGGGTGACCTTATAGAGGTTTACAAAATTAGGAGGGGCATGGATAGGATAAATAGATTAAGTCTTTTCCCTGGGGTTGGAGAGTCCAGAACTAGAGGGCATAGGTTTAGGGTGAGAGGGGAAAAATATAAAAGAGACCTAAGGGGCAACCTTTTCACGCAGAGGGTGGTACGTGTATGGAATGAGCTACCATAGGATGTGGTGGAGGTTGGTGCAATTGCAACTTTTAAGAGGCATTTGGATGGGTATGTGAATAGGAAGAGGGATATGGGCCGGGTGCTGGCAGGTGGGACTAGATTGGGTCTGGATATCTGGTCGGCATGGATGGGTTGGACCGAAGGGTCTATTTCCATGCTGTACATCTCTATGACTCCATAACTCATCTATCTTGTCTTTCAGATTGACATGACGAAAGCTGAAATGCACCTTGGCAGATACTGAGCTGGTCTCATACTCTCATTTACTTTGAGATCATCATTATCAAGAGGAAAATGTTTTGTATTTAATAAGAATAACCATTCACAGTGTTCGCAGGCTTTTCTGAGATGGCCTTTGGCTTGTCAGGACATGCTGCTCCTTGACTCTCCTTTTCCAGGTACTTTCACTTGATTGCTGAAGATAAAGGTGGCTGGTTCAGACACAGGAAGGATGTGACTGCACTCAAGAGACTACAGAAGAGATTTACCAGGATGGCGCAATTCTGCAATGAAGGGAAACTCGATAGATGAGGTTAGATTACTTAAAACAGAGGAGGCTTAGGGGGGATTTGATTAAGGTATGCAAAGCTCTGAGGGGCAAAGACAGGTGGACAGGGAGAGACATTTTCCCTTTGCAGACAGATCAATAATCAGGGGGTACAGTTTTAAGGTAATTAGTAGTAGGGTTAGAGGTATTTGAGCATAATTCTTTTTCACCCAGTGGGCTGTGGATATCTGGAACTCTCTGCCTGAAAAGGTAGTAGAGATAGGGACACTCAAGCCATTTAATAATTATTCAGATGAACACCCGAAACACAATATGTTTAATGGGAATGCTAGATGTACAACAGTGTTCTTTATTTAACACCCTCCTTTTTCACATTGGTGATTGTGAAAGTGCACAAATTCTGATGCATTCACATAGATATTGTAATTTTACAAAAGTTGAAGTACATATATAATTTAAACATCTGTATAAACAGTTAATAATCATTTGTTTGGAAATGCAATGAAAAAAAATGTACTCAATAAATAAAAAGAAACATTGCCATAATTTAACAGTAAAAATCAGTCTTTTAGATCCACACCTTTATGTTGTGACACACATAGAAACAGTATCCTTTTTAATAAAGGTCCTCTGTCAATCCTGTGTTCCTGAACACAATTTTCTCCAAGTTATTCGATAGAGGGAATATTATGAACAGAACACCTGTTGTTTGTAATTGAGGTCCTTCTGCTCGTTTGGAAACAATGATAGATATTGTTTTTGCTTTTAGAAAGAAAAATGCTCATTTTCAAGGTCCTCTCAGGGCTTCTTGTCGCATTACTGCTGTACTGAAATTTCATCTGACATCAGCCAAAAAGACGGGAAGGAAAATCATTTAGACTGACTGTTATCATCTTCAGTGGAGTCTCTGTTGTATGACTGAAACTCAAGCTTCTCCAATGAGCCTCAATAGGTGTCCGGTTTTAATTCCATTTAATTTTTTTTCTTATTAAAACAACATAACTAGTTTTGTTCTTATTGTGTTGACATCTGTGGCATCATGGATTGCATGGGTGTGGTTGCACTGGTATGGCGACTTTGCTGAAAAGGCCAGCATTTACTCCTTATGCCTTGTTGAGATGTGACAGTGATCATCACTGAATCCAAATCCTAGACCTGCCTACATATCATCACTGCAGATGTACTTTTATCAGATAGCCTTTGGCTGCTGAAACGGTGGATGGTGATGTCCCTGTAAATGTGATACACTTTTGTTCTAGGAAATTATAGATTTGGAAGGTGTTGGGGAGAGTCAATACCATGTTGCTGCAGTGCATCTTGCAGGTGTACACTGCAGCCAGATGTGCCAGTTATTGAGAGGGTATATGTATTAGGTGGTGGATGGATACCTATCAATATGGTCAGCATGGTGGCTCAGTGGTTAGCACTGCTGCCTCACCGTGCCAGGGTCTGGGGTTTGAATCCAGCCATGGGTGACTGACTGTGTGGAGTTTTCACTTTCTCACCATGTCTGTGTGGGCTTCCTACCACAGTGCAAAGGTGGATTGGCCATGCTAAATTGCCCAAATTGTCTAGGGATGTGCAAGTTAAGTGGATCAGCCAATAGGAAGGGTAGGAGGATCGATCAGGGTAGGATGTTTGAAGGGTTGTTGTGAATTTAATGGGCTGAATGGCCTTCTTCCACACAATGGGGACTCTATAGATTGGACAGCATTATCTTGGTTGCTGTACATTTTCAGGATTAATATTAGAGTTGCAATCAGTCAGGCAAAGGAATGTTTTCTGAAATTTTCCCGAATTGTACCTTGGAGTTGGGAGACAGGAATAGGGAGCTGAAACAGGAGTCACTCAACATGGAGTATCCAGCTTCAGTCTTGGTCTTGTAGCCATAATACTTTTGGTCCATTCAAGCCTTTTGTCAATGTTGACCTCAGAATAAAGATGGTCAGGAATTTGATGATAATAATGGAAGTAGATGCCAAAGGAGATGTTTAGATTCTCCATTGTTATAGCCATTTTTAGGCACTTCTGTAGCACAAACATTAGTTGGTGCTTAACAGCCCAAACCATTTTTTCTTAATTTGTCCTTTGGATGTGAATGCTGTTTGCAAATCCAGCATTTTTTGTGAATTCCTGAATGTTGTCCAGGTATTGCTGCATCCACCTGCAGACTACTTCATAGAATCAGAGAGTCGTAGAGATATACATCACGGAAACAGGCTCTTCAATCCAACTCGTCCATGCCAACCAGATATCCCAACCTAAGCTCGTCCTGCTTGCTGTACCCAGCCAATATCTCTCCTAATCCTTCCTATTCATATACCCATTCAGATGCCTTTTAAATGCTGCAACTGTACTAGCCTCCACCACTTCCTCTGGCAGTTCTTTCCAATCACGCACCACCCTCTGTGTGAAAACGTTGCCCCTTAGGTCTCTTTTATATCTTTCCCCTCTCACCCAATGCCCTCTAGTTCTGGACTCCCCCACTCAGGGAAAAGACTTTGTCTATTTATCCAACCTATGCTCGTCATGATTTTATAAACGTCTATAATGTCACTCCTCAGCCTCCGACGTTCCGCAGAAAACAGCCCCAGCCTATTCAACCTCTCCCAGTAGCTCAAATCTTCCAAACCTGGCAACATCCTTGTAAATCTTGACCTTACCCTTTCAGGTTTCACAACATTGTTCCAATAGGAAGGAGACCAGAATTGCATGCAATATTCCAACAGTGGCCTAACCAGTGTGCCCTACAGCCGCAACATGACCTCCCAACTTCTTTACTCAATATTCTGACCAATAAAGGAAAGCATACCAAACGTTTCCTTCACCATCCTATCTATCTGTGACTCTACTTTCAAGGAGCTATGAACCTGCACTCCAAGGTCATTTTGTTCAGCAACACTCCCTAGGACCTTACCATTAAGTGTATAAGTCCTGCTAAGATTTGCTTTCACACCTCACAATGGAGGACAGGTCATGCAGCTACAAATTGTCACAATTAAGATATTACCTGTGGAAGTCTTTTGATTTCCCTATAGCTGAATTAAACACAAAAAAATAAAGACAGCCATTTTTCTGTGTGCTAGATTTAACTCCATTCATTGTGGAGTTCGCCTGTTGACTAAGTTTGGTCAGGCTCCTTGGTCAGAACCTTTGAAGGCATAACAGGTATAGTTAGTAAGTTGGCAGACGACACCAAAATTGGAGGTGTAGTGGACAGCGAAGAGGGTTACCTCAGATTACAACAGGATCTGGACCAGATGGGCCAATGTGTTGAGAAGAGGCAGATGGAGTTTAATTCTGATAAATGCGAGGTGCTGCATTTTGGGAAAGCAAGTCAGTGCAGGACCTTGACACTTAATGGTAAGGTCCTAGGGAGTGTTGCTCAACAAAGAGACCTTGGAGTGCAGGTTCGTAGCTCCTTGAAAGTGGAGTCGCAGGTAGATAGGATAGTGAAGGCGGCGTTTGGTATGCTTTCCTTTATTGGTCAGAGTATTGAGTACTGGAGTTGGGAGGTCATGTTGCAGTGGTACAGGACATTGATTAGGCCAATATTGGAATATTACTTGCAATTCTGGTCTCCTTCTTATCGGAAAGATGTTGTGAAATTTGAAAGGATGTTGCCAGAGTTGGAGGATTTGAGCTATAGGGAGAGGCTGAACAGGCTGGGGCTGTTTTCCCTGGAGCGTCGGAGGCTGAGGGGTGACCTTATAGAGGTTTACAAAATTATGAGAGGCATGGATAGGGTAAATAGGCAAAGTCTTTTCCTGGGGTCAGGGAGTCCAGAACTGGAGGGCATAGGTTTAGGGTGAGAAGGGAAAGATATAAAAGAGTCCTAAGGGGCAACGCAGAGGATGTTATGTGTTTGGAATGAGCTGCCAGAGGAAGTGGTGGAGGCTGGTACAATTGCAACATTTAAGAGGCATTCGGATGGGTATATGAATAGGAAGTGTTTGGAGGGATATGGGCCGGGTGCTAGCATGTGGGTCTAGATTGGGTTGGGATATCTGGTTGGCATGGACGGGTTGGACCGAAGGGTCTGTTTCCATGCTGTGCATCTCTATGACTCTATGTGGTCAGGACCAGGTGATTTATTGACCTTCCTACATTCCACTACATCCAACATCTGCTCTACTATGATATGGACTATCCCCAAGATATCCCCACTAACTTCCCCAAGTTCCCAAGTTTTCATGTCTTTCTCCACAGTAAACACAGAGGAGAAATATTCATTGCGGAGCATGGCCATGTCCTGTGCTTCCACACATACATGCCCATTTTAGTCATTGAGGGGCCTTATTCTCTCTCTAGTTATTAGTTTTCCTCTAATATACTTAAATAATCTCTATGGATTCACCCTAATCTTCTCAGCCAAGGCTGTCTTGTGATCCTTTTTCACCCTCCTGATTTCCTTCTTTAATAAACTCCTGTATGCCCTGTATTCCTCAAGGGATTCCCTTGATCCCAGCACCTGTACCTGAGTTATGCCTCTTTTTTTCTGGTCAAAGCCTCAATATCTCTTGTGATCCAGGGCTCCCTGCTTCTGTGAACCTTGCCCTTCACCCTCATAGGAATATATAGACCTTGAACTCTAGCTATCTCACTTTTAACATCCTCCCATTTGCCAGAGGTCCCTTTGCCTGAAAACAAACTACTCTAATCAATCCCTGCAAGCTCCTGTATAATTCCATCAAAATTCGCCTTGCCCCAATTTGGAACTTTAACCTGTGGTCGAGTTTTGTCCTTCTCCATAACTATTTTAAAATTAATAGAACTATGGTCACTAGTTCCACTGTTGCCCTATTGTCACCTCAGTCACCTGTCCTGTCCTTATTTCCCAAGAGTAGGTTGAGGTTTGCCTCTTCCCGGGTAGCACCACGTATACACTGCTTGAGGAAACTTACCTGAATGCACTTAACAAATTCCACCTCATCTGAGCTTTTAACGCTCTGGCAGTCCCGGTCCAGTTTAGGAAAATTAACATCTCCAACTGTGACAAACTATTGCTCCTAGAAATCTCCCCAGTCTGTCTGCATATTTGTTCCTCTAACTCCCATTGATTATTTGGGAACTATAGTATAGCCCCAGTAAAATCGCAATCCCCTTTCTATTTCTTATCTCCACCCACAAAGACTCACTAGGTGATCCTTCAGTTATTTCATCTCTGACTGTTTGATATTCACTTTAATCAAAAATGCAACTCCCCCTCCCTTCCTTCCTCCACCTGCGTCCCACCTAAAGCACCTGTACCCTGGTACATTAAGCTACCAGGCCTGTCCCTCCCTTAGCCATGTTTCCGTAATGGCTGTATTATACCAGTCCCACCTACCTCTCAATGCCATAGAAACTAAATAAACAAAGCACTGTGTTTTCATGAATCACAACTATATTTTCTTTCCAAATATGAAGCACTTTTTTAATCAAAATATTTAACCATGTTGATGAGAGTCATATGGAATAACATCGTAATACAAAGGGGCTCCTAATGAAGATCTCATGGATGCCTCAGGTATGAATATATTGTTGCCAGATTCCACTGGAACTTATTCACAAATAACATATCAAACATCAACAGTATAAAGCTAACACTCAAATACACTGACTGCAATATCTGTTTTATCCATCTGTCTAATTTTAATGGCTAAATATTCCACCATAATAACAATGTGAGACTGTGATAATGAACATTCCTGGTGTGAAGCATTGCCTGAAGGAAAGTGCATTATTTGATAGCCTGCTGTCACTACTTCTTTAGGACAAGAATGCGATGACACAAGGCATTTTATCCTGCTGTTTCCAACAACAAATCTTTCTGAAACATTAAAGAATATCACTGCTGTACCTTGACTAACCCTTCATTTTTGCCCCAAAGTTTATTTTGTTGAGAACTGTTAAGTGCCGCTGGATATAAAATTCATCAGAATATCTATCTTTCATACAATTAGGTCCACATATTGCTTTCACAAGTCTGTAATGCAACTTTGTCATTACTCGAAGAAGCTAGATTGAAAACAGGATACAATTTATCATATCCTGTTGTCTTATATCTAGTTTTGTCAGTATCATTATTTCCAATCATATTCACTGAAGTTACAACAAAGAGCAGTCACCATGTTTCAGAAAGTTTATTTGTGCTATAGGGAAGACACCTGCCTTTGGAGAAAGCAGAGTAATGAGATAAGTTTTCCAATTGTCATATGGTCCCTAGCAGTACGTGTCCCCACACTGCAAAGTGGGCTGCTATAAATAACCAATTGTTCAACTGCCATAGAAACAGTTTCCATGAAGCTTAAAGCATCATAAATATATTTAACCAAAATAACACCACTACAGAAGCAACATGCATGCATGCAGAATTAGAATACAATAAAGAAGTAAAGACAGACAGATATGCAAGCCCAAATTTTACTGTAAACATATGTCAAAAATGTGCCTCTGTGCTCAAAATTAGAAAAAAAGACAACCATGGTGCATTTTTTAAAAAGCAGGAATCCAACTTCCTTATTAAAATTATTTGATTTATCCAAAATCCAGATATTTTTGAACAAACCCGAACAGCTACAGTGTAGAGTGATTTACAATGTATCAGACTAAGGGACTACCTGAAAGTGCACAGATTAACTTTTGCCCATTAGTAGGCTGGCATACCCTATATCTCTTAGTATGCCAATCTCCAGGATCCTGACTCAACTAGGGGGGCAGGATCCAGACAAGTCAGATCCTCCACCCAAACATTCAATGAGATGACTACTGATCTACGACCCATGGTCTTTAGTATCTTTGGTTCACAAAGATCTGTCAGTCTCTGAATCAAAATTAACAATAAACTGATTATCATGCTGTTCGTGACAGAGAGTTCAAAGATTCTATCACTTTGAGTATAAAAATTCACTCTAATTTCACTTTACAAATTATGGTCTTTGTGACTCTGACTAAAGTAAGTTTTTCTGCTTTGATCTCTGCAATGTGTCTGCAGACCTTGCCACACTTGTTGGTCATACCATGCTTTCTCAATGTCTGGCCACTATGTGACTGTACTTCAGCAGTTCCATTTTTGAGTACTGGATCAAAACTAAAGTTCACTTGAAACTGCTTGTTCTCTTGGTCCTGCAAATACGACCTGTGGTGTCCCACAAGGATTAACTTTTAGCTTCCAGCTATTTCTAATTTACATGATTCTCATTGGTAACATAACTTGAAGACATGACAATAGGTTTCACATGTACACTGGCGACACCTAGCTCTACCTCACCAACACATCCTGCCATTCCTCCAAAGTTGCTAAATTATCAGACTGTTTATCTGACATTTCATAAAAAATGAGCAGAGATTTCCTCCAAATTAGACTTTGTTTTTAAATGATGCCTTCTTGATCCAGGGTCCCCTGCAGCAGAATTAATTTAACAAATTACATTTCCAATTATTATTTCAAACCATGGGTCAAATTATCATTTAGTCTGCTCACCTAACTTTGTGTTGTCAGCAAACTTTGAAATATAACATTTTATTCCCTCATTCAGACCATTGACATATATTGTGATTAGCCGGAGACCAAGCACTGAACCCTGTGCTGCCCCAGTTGTCACCACATTTCACTCTGAAAAACCCATTTGCTTTTACTCTGTTTCCTGTCTGCCCACCAATGTCAGCATATCATCAGCAATCCCATGCACTTTGATTTAGCGCACCAACCTCTCACATGGAACTTATCAACAGCTTTCCGAAAATCCAAAAACACAACATCCACTGGTCCTCAGTTATTCTACTAGATTATTTCATTAAAAACTTCAGTAAGTTTGTCAAACATGGTTTCTCTCTCATAAATTCATGTAGACTTTGTGTAACCCTGTGTCCTGTTGTCACATCCTTTCAAAATATACTCTAGCATTTTCTCTACTACTAATGTTAGGCCAACTGGTCTGTAATTCCCATTTTCTCCATCCATGATTTCTTCAAGACTGGAGCTACATTTGTCCTCCTTCAATTTTCTGGGTTTGCTCCAGACTCTACAGAATTTTTGAAGCGAACAACCAACACATCCACTGTTTATACAGCCACCTTCTTCAGTATCCTCAGATGTTAATGATCAGGCCCTGGGTATTTATCAGTCCCATTATTTTCCTATTATATTTAGTTCAGTCCCATTATTTTGTCTGCAACTGTGTTTTTAGTTGTGTCTACAGACAAAATATTCTCATTGTAACCCACTGTGGCAGCCTACATAAATCACACCCAGCTGTTGCTGGAGACATACTAAGTGTGAATGTTTCTAGTAAAGTGTACACAGTGCCCCAATTTACTTGACTTCCAGACCAATGTTGATAGAAAGCACATACCAGGCTTCTGGACTGCGCAAGAATTGTTTATTTCAAGAAATTAGATTTTCACTCCAAGTAAACAGATATAAACTATTGTCATATAACTTTACTCACTAAAACTCTAATTTTCAACCACTTCCACTGACACAAAGAGATAAACAAGTTGGGAGAATCGACACAACGATGGTCCCTCGCAAATGAGGATGACTCTCTTTCACTCTCAGTGTGAGTCCGTAGGTGGCTGTACAGACTGCTACAGTTGCTGCAAGCACTGTTACAGTTGGGCATGTGATGGTCACTGAAAGAGGTGACCACCACATGGGTAGGGTGTTGGTGTGGCAGTGCATTCCTTTTGCTGTTTTTGCCTGGTTTCTATTGTTTCCCAATGGCAAGTCTTGAGGTGCTTGACACCTTCTCGGATGCTACTCTTCCACTTTGGACAATCTTGGGCCAGTGATTCCCAGGGGTCTGTGGGAAAGCTGCACTTCACCAGTGTGGCATTGAAGGTATCACTGCAACATTTCCTCTGTCCACCAGGGGCACAACTCCTTTTCGAAGCTGAGAGTAAGGCACCTGCTTGGAGAGACTGATGATGGTCATTTGGACGACATGCTCAGGCCATCGTAGCCAATCAAGAATGGTCAGTGCCTCGTTACTGGGGATGTTGGCCTGGGCGATTTACTTCAATGTTTGTGTGTCTTTCTTCCTCGCAGATTCACAACATCTTGTTCAGGCAGCATTGGTAGTGCTACTTCAGGGCCTGAAAGTGCCTAATGTAGACAGCGCATATCTCAGAGCTACATTGGAGGGTGTGAACCACCACAGCTCTGTAAACCATGAGCTAGGTGACAGGTCTGATGCTGTTGCTCTCAAACACCCTTTTCTTCAGGTGACCAAAGGTTGCACTTACACACTGTAGGCAATACTGAATTTCTTCATCAATAGTTGCTTTGACCAACAGGAAACCTTCGAGGTATTAGAAGTGCTAAATGTTCTTTAAATGCTCCCCGTAGATCTTGATGATCGGGGGTTTGCTCCATAATGCTGGGCCAGTTTGGTGAGGACCTTCGTCTTGCAGATGCTCAGGATGAGTTCCATACTCTCATATGCTTCCCTAATGGTGCTGACGATGATCTGGAGTACATTCTCAGAAATTGTACATATGCAAGCACCATCTTTGTTCTGCAGCTGAATAACACTGGTTGGAGTGCCTTTGGTTTTGGCTTGCAGGAAGTGGAGGTTGAATCATTTCCAACAGGCTCTGTAAGTTACCTCCACTCCAGTGGGGAGCTTGTCAGCGGTGAGGTGAAGCATTGCTATGAGGTAGATCAGTGTTGGGGAAATGACACAGTGTGGCTTGACACCAGTCTGAATGGGAAATGGGTCAATGGTGGAGCCATTTGTCATTACTGAAACTTCCACGTTACCATGGAGCAGTCGAAGGATGTTGGCAACCTTCATGGTGCAAGCAAAGCAGAGAAGGCCGCTCTATAATGCTTCCCAATTGATGGTATTAAAGAGGTCAGAGAAGGCCAAATATAGGCTAAGATCTTTTCTCTGCATTTCTCCTGCGGCTGTCGCCCATTAAAAATTATGTCTGTTGTGCCCCTTCATGGCTAAAAGCCACACTGCGACTCTGAGAAGGGTTCCTCAGCCAGAGGGAAGAGACAGTTGAGGAGGATCTTGACAATGACGTTTCAGTGGTCGACAGCAGACAAACTCTCCTGTAGTTACCACAGTCAGATTTGTTCACTTTGTTGAAAGTACTCACGATTGTGGCATGTCAGGCTCTCCCAGGGTGGACTCCTCCTTCCAGATAAGGCAGACAATGGTGTGTAGCTGCAGCAGGAGCTCTTTGCCTTCACACTTCAATGCTTCAGTGCGGATACCGTCTGCTGCAGCAGCCTTGTTATTCTTAAGCTGGTGGATGGCCCTCTCCATCCATGGGTTAGAAAGGGGTGTTGCTGAACTCATAGCGTGCTGTATGCTTTGGGATGTGTTCAAGAATGCTCAGATCAACAACAGAGCCCTGGTTGAGGAGGTGTCTGAAGTGCTCTCTGCAGCGTTTTTTGACAGCTTCTTCATACTTGGCCAGCAGTGGTGTGGAGCCTTGGGTATTTGGTCCATATGTGGTCTTGACAGTACAGAAGAAATCAAGCATGTCATGGTTGTCAGCCTTTCATTGGTGATTGTTAGATCATTGGTAGAGGCATAAAGCAGGAAAATCAGCTCAGTTACTTTACTTCCCAATTCTAATGTTGAGATGATCCTCTTTTGGCTTGCCAGACCCCTTGTTGTGCAGATGCATTTCTCTGGTTGCTTCCACTGGTTGTAACAGATACAGAGTAACTGCTTGAATGTGAAAATGCCTCTGATTTATCAAATCAAATTTCACAGCTACAGTAGCAAGAAAAATAGTTGTTTTTCTTTGGGTCCGAACTGAATTTTTGACTGCTGAAATCAGGGAGCTTCTGGGCTGGGTGAAGATCTGCAAGCTTCTTTGTCCCTCCTTGCTCTTTCACCTGTCATATTTTTCAAGTTTCCTTTGTTTAGATTTGGGAATTTCCAGTCTTTACTTTATATCTCAATCAAGATGTCTATCATATTATGGTTACTTTTTCTTAAAGGACCCCTCACAACAAAGGTGAAACAGTAATTTCCTTCAACAGTACGCCTTTCAATCTATTCTAGCAGCTCCTCATGATGCAGTCTCTTTTAGTTTAGCGAGATCAAACACAGACTGGTTGACTGCTTTGCATAACACCTCTGCTCTGTCCATAGGAATAACCACAACCTTCAATTTGTTTGCTATTTCAATAAACTACCTTGCTTCCATGCTAACATTCCCATCTTTGAAGGTAGAAGGATGTATTTCACTTATTCATTGTTCTTAAAGGCAGACCACCTTTATGCATACCTTATGAGTGCAGCTGCTTTCACTGAGAAGCAATTTTTATCACCCAGGTTTCTGAAGCATGCTGTGAGGGCTTTATAAATTAGAGAATCTAAACCTACTAGAGTTTTATGGAGAAGTCAGGGACTGTTTTGGAATGTGCAGGTACTGTTTTAGGATCTTTAATAGTAGATGTTGATGTGAAAAACAGGTGGATAATACTTGTGAAAATCTCAAGATGGAATTTCATCCATCATCTTTTCATTTTAAATTCTGAAGAAAGTTAGTGTTTGCAAAATCAAAATCAGCCTGAGCTCTATCAATTATACTTCCACAACATTTCATTATCACAGTGGGGATGAGGGGGTCTGTAATTTTATAGTTTGACTGAAATTTCTAGGTGTTTATAAAGCAATGCGTTGTCTTTGACGTAGGCTACAAATGTTTGTTTCTAAGAGTTAAAGTACTTGAAGAAATTTAAACATATTGGCTGAATGATTTTTAAAATCAGATTTTTAAAACAGTTAACATAGAACATTTTTTAAAATGGACACATACATGTTATTTTGTTTTCTCATTGTTCCTGAGATCTGCCTTTCGTGAATTCTGAGTTGGTTGGTATAAGAGTGTAAAGATGAAGGCAGGTGAATGATATAAGTTACCACCAGCATGACAAAGGGGGAAGTGGAATATTTGAGGGGCATTGGTTGGCATGTGTTTGCACTTAGTTGGCAATAGGAAAGGGACCATGAGGATTGGATGGCATGCAGTACACAAGGGGACACATGGGAATGAACCAGGATTTGAGGTGACTAGTGTTAGCAAACATAGGGGAACAGGGAGTGTGTTTGGGATGAGGGGTGAGGGCTAGTAGGCCTTATTGTTAATGTTATAACTATGGCAAAGTAATAACCACTAAGGTTGGCCTTTTAGCCAGGCAACAGCAGCACTTGAATACTCTAGAGGCTGTTTTTAAATTGTTTTTTGGGGGATGATGAACTCAACATCAGTTAAACCCTGACCTTTGGACCAAAACCTGGCCGTTTGGGCAAATTTTCTCCCACGTTGGTTTGTGGAGCTGGGAATTTTTCTCATCTCTTGCACATTAATACCTACACTGTAACACTAATATTATTGAATTCTGTTGGAATAGAGTAATACTATTTTCTAGTTGACTGTGCCATGTCTCATGAGTGCATTCAGAATTGTTGGGCTGTGCTGAAATCATTTTGAAATGCATTTTCAGAGATTTAGCATTGAGGTATAACCCACATAATAGCAGACCAAATCATTCACATTGTATTTGTATAAACATTGCCAAAAATATTTATCAAACTGTCTAGGGTGGTGACAACATTTATTTCTGTGATTCTTAATTCAGAACAATAATGATCACAAAGACTCAAGACAGCTGACATCATTTTGGTGTTTGTCTTCTTTACTTATATTCTTTAATTGTCAGTTTATTATAATTCCTTATGTGATGAGTGAGGTTTTAAAAATGTAATTATATTTTACGTTCTTCATTATTTCAATAGTTTCCTTTGAGTTAAAGGATAGTCAAACCACATGTGGAAACTCATGTGCTGATCTCCTGCAATGTAATGTTTATCTGTAATCTGTTTATCTGACTGTAACATTTATCCTTTTAACTATGTGCTATTTCTAACTCATACTATGGATCACTGTAAGGTAATGCAACACTTTTTCTTCTTTATTTCTCTATTTTGTATCGAAGATTTGTACCTAAGATGGCACCATGAGAGGCAACATTGTAAACTTTTCACTATATTCCTGTACTTCTGTACTTGAGTACCCATGACAATAAAACCTAATAAAAACCTAATTCATTCATTAAGTTAGTTTGTGGTCTCTTCTATTGCTGGAAAAAATTGCAGAATTCCTTAATTATGGCTTAACATGAAAGATAATTACATTTTTTTATAACTTCATTGACTTTTACACCAGGTCAGTAAAGGATAAAAACAGGTCATCTACTCACAGTTATGACATGTTGCCCCAGAATATCCTGTGCCTTCACAATTGCATTTAAAGCTATCCCAGGTTTGTGTGCAACTTCCTCCATGCTCACAGTGATTTGGTAAGCACCTGTCAGAATAGAATGCAGAAATGTTTCTGTTTCTGGTTCAAATGCACAGTTAACTCTAAAAACAGTTCTACACATTCTATATAGGCACACTTTGGGAATCAAACTTAATGTTCACTGTTAGCTTATTTCTTTATTTTTGTATTTATTCGATGAAGCTCATTCTAAACTTTTTAAACTTAGTTTCTTTTACTGCTTTGTACCTCAGTTTTGTTTTGCACCTAGGTACATTTATATCTAGGATGGTACCAAGTGTGGTGACATTATAAATTTTTCACTGTACCCCTGTACTTTTGTACTTGCATACACATGACAATAAAATCTAAATCTAAAACTCAATCAAGATACAAGTTAACATTTCAAGAGCAATTAATCTTTGTTGCAGTTAGAATTGAGATTATCATCAATTTAATGAAGACAAATTGACTATTTAGTAAGATAGAAAATGACAAAGCTGAAATAAAATGAGATTTCTGGAACAATAAATATGACACAAATGCTTTGCATATTAATACATTCCATTGACAAGTTACAAATAACTTTTTATCTTTGAAAATTACAGCAGAGAATTATTTACAGAGTGCTAACATACATTGACACAAAATGCTATCAATCTGCAATAACTCACTTAAAAATATTAAACATTGAAATATTGGTGATTACAATAAAATAAAAATGATACCTATTATTCCTTCATTCAGCATGTCAAACATCACAAATACAACTCATTCCATAAATAAAATCTCAAAATGCATGTTTCACTTTTGTTTTTATTCGCCAAAATATTGGTGCCATTTATTCTCATAAGAAATCACAACATCAATATTATGAAATTCTTTCAATGATGTTCAGACACATATTTCTTACTCATTTTCTATATATTATATATATGTTATAATGCAGACATCTTACAAACGTTCTGTGGCAATTAACTCTCATTTTGACACCGCAATGCCTGTCCACTCTCGAAAAGGTGCAAGGCAGGAGTGTGATGAATTACTCCCACTTGCCTAAATGCTACTCCAATAACATTCAAGAAGCATGATACCTTGTGAACAAAGCAGTCTGCTTCAATTACATTCACTCCACCTTGTTAAAAATTATTTTTTTTCTCCCATATGTACACATGGTAGCAACATGCACTATGTCCTGAGTTACATTTCAGGAACCCATCAAAGCTATTCAAGAGCACTTTCAAATCATGACCTTATTGACATAGAACCATAGAAACAGAGAAGATAGGAGCGGAGGAGGCCATTTGGCCCTTTGAGCCTGCTCTACCATTCATCACAACCATGACTGATCATCCAACTCAGTAGCATAACCCTGCTTTCTCCTCATAGCCTTTGATTCCATTCGCTCTAAGTGCGAGAGATAGCCACCTCTTGAATACATTCAATATTTTGGCAATAATTACTTCCTGTGGCAATGAATTCCACAAGCTCACCACTCTTTGGGTGAAGAAATGTCTCCTCATCTCCATCCTAAGTGTTCGACCTTGAATCCTCAGACAGTGACTCCTGGTTCTGGACACACCCACCATGAGGAACATCCTCCCTGCATCTAACCTGTCCATGTCTGTTAGAATTTTATAAGTTTCTATGAGATCCCCCCTCATTTGTCTGAACTCCAGTGGCAACAAACCTAACCTAATCAATCTCTCCTCATACGTCAGTCCCACTATCCCTGGAATCAGCCTGGTAGACCTTCGCTGCACTCCCTCAAGGGCAAGAGAATCCTTCTTCAGAAAAGGAGATCAAAACTACACACAATATTCTAGGTGTGGCCTTATATCTGCAACAACACATCCCTGCTCCTGTACTTATAACCACTCACAATGAAGGCCAAAATACCATTTGCCTTCCTAACTGCCTGCTGCACCTGCATGCTCACCTTCAGTGACTGGTGCACAAAGACACCCGTGTCCTGGGGCACACTCCCCTCTCCCAATTTATAGCCAGCCATTCAGGTAGTAATCTGCTGCCTTGTTTCTGCTTCCAAACCGAATAACTACACATTTATCCAAATCATACTGCATCTGTCATTGAATTGCCCACTCACGCAACCTGTCCAGATCATGCTGAAGGATCTCTGCATCCTCGTCACAGTTCATCCTCCCACCCAACTTGGAATCATCTGTAAACTTTGAGATGTTACATTTGTTCCCTGATCCAAATCATTAATATATATTGTGAATAGGTAGTGTCTCAGCACCAATCCCAAGGCTCCCACCAGTGAATTGGAAAAAGACGCATCAGTTCCTACTCTTTGTTTCTTTTCTGCCAACCAGTTTTCTATCCATCTCAATATACTTCCCCCAATCCTATGCACTTTAATCTTGCACAATAATCTCTTATGAAGGACTTTGTCAAACGCATTCTGAAAGAAGTGCAGCACATGAACAGTAAATGCCACCACTTGCAAATTCACCCTCATGTTGCACACTGTCCTGGCTTTCATTTATTCCCCTTATTGTTACTGGCTGAACATTTTCAAACTTCCTCTTTAACAGCACTGTGGGTGAATTTACATGACATGAACTGCTGAGATATTTGTATCATCAATAGTCACAGGTGAGGTGCCAGAAGACTAGAGGTTGACTAACATGGCATCACTATTTAAGAAAGGTAGTAAGGAAAAGCCAGAGAACTATAGACCGGTGAGCCTGATATTGATGGTGGGCAAGTTATTGGAGAGAATCCTGAGGGACAGTATGTACATGTATTTGAAAAGGCAAGCACTGATTAGGGATAATCCACATGGTTTTATGCATGGGAAATCATGTCTCATGAACTTGATTGAGTTTTTTGAAGATGTAACCAAGAAGATTGATAAGAGCAGAGCAGTGGACGTGATCTATGTAGACTTCAGGAAGGTGTTCGACAAGATTTCCCATGGGAGATTGGTTGGCAAGGTTAGATCTTATGGAATACAGGAAGAACTAGCTAGTTGGATACAGAACTGACTCAAAGGTAGAAGACAGAGGGTGGTGGTGGAGGGTTGTTTTTCAGACTGGAGGCCTGTGAACAGTGGAGTGCTACAAAGATCAGTGCTGGGTCTATGTCTTTGCATCATTTATATAAATGATTTGGATGTGAACATAGGAGGCATAGTTAGTAAATTTGCAGATGACACCAAAATTGGAGACGTCATGGACAGGGAACAAGGTTACCTCAGAGTACAATGGTATTTTGATCAGATGGGCCAATGGGCTGAGAAGTGGCAGATGGAGTTTAATTTAGATAAAGGTGAGGTACTGCATTTTGGGAAAGCAGATCAGAGGCAGGACTTATACACTTAATGGTAAGATCCTAGGGAGCGTTGCTGAACAAAGAGACCTTGGAGTGCAGGTTCATAGCTCCTTGAAAGTGGAGTC
>NC_057714.1:58383067-58488363 GCF_004010195.1 Chiloscyllium plagiosum
CACCTAAGGGGCAACCTTTTCACACAGAGGGTGGTGCGTGTGTGGAATGGGCTGCCAGAGGAAGTGGTGGAGGCTAATACAATGGCAACATTTAAGAGGCATTTGGATGGGTATATGAAAAGGAAGGGTTTGGAGGGATATGGGCCTGGTGCTGGCAGGTGGGTCTAGATTGGGTTGGATATCTGGTCGGCATGGATGGGTTGGACCGAAGGGTCTGTTTCCATGTTTTACATCTCTATGACTCTATTGGTCAGAGCACTGAGTACCTGATTAGAGTTGGGAGGTTATGTTGTGGCTGGACAGGGCACTGGTTAGGCCAGTTTTGGAAAATTGCATGCAATTCTGGTCTCCTTCCTATTGGAAGAATGTTGTGAGACTTGAAAGGGTTCAGAAAAGATTTACAAGGATGTTGCCAGGATTGGAGAATTTGAGATTTAGGGAGAGGCTGAACAGGCTGGGGCTGTTTTCCCTGGAGTGTCGGAGGTTGAGGTTTGACCTTATAGAGGTTTATAAAATCATGAGGGGCATGGATAGGATAAATGGACAAATTTCCCCTGGGGTGGGGGAGTCCAGAACTAGAGGGCATGGGTTTAGGGTGAGTGGGGAAAGATATAAAAGTGACCTAAGGGGCAACGTTTTCACGCAAAGGGTGGTACGTGTATGGAATGAGCTGCCAGAAGAAGTGTTGGAGGCTGGTACAATTGCAACATTTAAAAGGCATCTGGATGGGTATATGAATAGGAAGGGCTTAGAGGGTTTTCGGCCAAGAGCTGGAAAATGGGTCTAGATTAGCCTACGATATCTGGTTGGCATGGACGAGTTGGAATGAAGGGTCTGTTTCTGTGCTGTACATCTCTATGACTCTATAACTCTAATTGCAGTGGTTCAAGTAAATGGCTCTCAACATTGTCTTTAAGAGATGAGCAATAAATGCTGACTTTGACCGTGTTATTCACATCTCTCAAATGAAAGAAAAGAAGATTTTGAAGATGTGTTTATAATTATGAAGATATTTGGTAAATTTAATTGGAAAGACAATTTCCTCCATTTGAAAATTTTAATAGTCACAATGAGTGAGGAGAGGGATTAGGATACATTTTTTAATGAAAGCAACTAGCATGTGCTCCATAGGATTAACTGAGATGGAGACATCTGTACTTCTCCAGGGACAACTGGACAATTCTGTGATGTTGCAATCGGCAAGGCACCCAGGAACAGTTTGCATATGTACACTCAACTCTTGCTGTGTCAGCTGGTGAATGCATGGCTTCCCCCACCATTGATTTCATTATTGTGCACTCATCAGCTACTGATGATACAAGTGCTAATACTGCTTGTTCAGCTGTGATTTCCATTGTGCCAGCTGTTTCACCTCAGCCTTCAATTCGAGGACAATTCGAGGTTGTCCTGTCTACTGATGACTGGCTCCCTCCAATGCCTTGAGCCATCACTATGTCCCTCCTGAGCTCTTTTCACCCCTCTAGCATAGTAGACATGCTCCTCCCTCTCTCCCCTTCAGAAAGGTCTTTTCCTCAGCATTTTACTTATTTAACACTCTCTGGACAAGAGATACATCCTACCAGGTCAAATATCTCATCTTTTGACACTTTGATATCTGAAATATTAATAAAGCATGTACATTATGGTCTGAAGCCATTCAAAGCATTGACTCATTCTTGCTAGGTATTTGCAATCTGATAACTGAGCCATCACTGGCTTTGACAACACTGGCAGTACATGAATGGGAAGGGCACCCTCTGCGGTCAACAAACCAGGTTCAGCTGTTGGGTAGTACTTGAAACTGGTAAAGACAACAGACTATCAGGCGAGATTGGGACTTTTAATCTTAAATTTGGAGTATCCCAAAGAGACAACTAAACCTAAATCAGCTGGGTGACTTTCATCTATATTTTAACTTTCCAGAGTTCTGAAATATTTTCGTTATTTATGATGTACATTTGGTGATAATTAAATTTGAATGATACAAAATGATAACAAAATAAGTCTCCTTTTGTGATGTGACAAAAATAAGTTTCTCATTGAATATTTTCATATGTCACAGGAAAAACAGAAACTTTAAGAAAAACATATTTTAGATATGACAATTTGAAAGCCACCAAAACAATTGCTCTGAAATATCACAGCGTGGGGTACCCTATAACATGCAACATTACTGTGTTTAATGATTTGAAACCCATCGAATTCAGTCACTTGTTTTAATGCTGAATGTTTAAATTATTGCAGATCATCTCTATATCTGATACTGAATTTCCCTTTGACTTCCAATGTCTGTGATGAAATCTCGGAATACGTTGCAGTGTTTATATAATTTCTCTCGGACATCACATCCGAACTTGCAGTGTTTTATTTTTGGAATTTTATTATAGTTATGATCAATCACTTAACATACTCATAAGTGGCTGCCATTGTACATTTAACAATTGGAAAGATTTTGCCACAAATAAAGAAAATTCCATCCTTTTCTCCCCAACAATATTTGTTATTGACATCCAAACCCAGTGAAGTAACACTCCCATCTTTACTTAAAAATCTCTTCCTGAACTGACAGGTTTGCAAATATTTTCTTTCAATGACTACCTGCACATTCAACAGTTGTGATTCTTTTTATGACAGTCTCTCCCTGAGACATAACCATGCAGGCTAAATCTTGGCTGAATCTTATGGTTTGTTGGCAAGTGCAAATGCATCTTGTTTGTCGGAGTGAGTTCTATCAGGTGGTTGTGGAGGTTTATTCCCTGTATTTTCCCAAACTCGCCACATTAATTGACCATTTCAACCCATATGGCATAATGTTCAATTTCCACCCCATTTTGCCATGCGCGATCCTCGGAGCAACTGCCCACTCAATGGATATCTCAAAATTGACTCGCATCTCGATGTCCATGCCATCTTTAAAAGGCCATCGTAAAACCAGACAAATACTGTTAGTCCAGAGCTGCCTTGTATGATTCCTGACATTTGAGCCAGGCATGGCAGGCAGGGAAAATAGGCACTCCATTTTGTGGGCATACTCCTAGAGCTCCTGTTGCATGGGATAATGCAACTGCGGGATCTCCTCTTCCCCAGGATCAATAGTGGAGCAACGACACCAGACCATTCCAGTCTGGGTCAGAGCAGTTTCAGACATCTGGAGGAATGCCCAGCATTGTAGGAACAAGATCAATACCCTTCTTTTCTCTGCCTGTGTTGGTCCACCATGTTCTCTCCAATAACTCAACATTCCCTTGCAACAGTATTCCAATGATAATTGCCAATGCAACCTTGAGGTGTAAAAAGGAGGCAGTCACACCTGGTAGAGTAAATGATTCAAATTCAGTCAGTGATGAAGAACAGGGTGTGACTGTAAGTGAGGCAGGTAGGGGGATTCTGAGTTCAGAAGTGCAGGAGCCTCAGCCCTTGACCTTGTCCAACAGGTATGAGATTCTTACTCCCTGTATGGATGAGGAAAAAGGCTGTGGACAGGATGAGCCAGCTGACCACAGCACTATGGTGCAGAAGGCCAGTCAAGAGGGGGGAGCAAAAAAACAATTAGCTGTTACAGGGGATTCTATAATTAGGGGGACAGATAGTATCCTTTGTGAGCCAGATCGGGAGTCCTGCATGGTGTGTTGCCTACCTGGTGCCAGGGTACAGGACATTTCCGAACGGCTTGAAAGGATACTGGAGCAGGAGGGAGAGAATTCAGTTGTTGTGGTCTACGTTGGCACAAACAACATAGGCAAGGCTAGGAAGGAGGACCTGTTTGTGGAGTGTCAAGCACAAGGAAGGAATTTGAAGAACAGGTACTCGAGGGTCATAATCTCTGGATTACTGCCTGAACCACATGCTAATAGGCAAAGGGGTAAGAAACTTAGGGCAGTAAACATGTGGCTAAGAGATTGGTATGGGAAAGTGGGTTTCCATTTCATGGGACATTGGCATCAGTTTTGGGACTGGGGCGATCTGTACTGATGGGATAGTCTCTACTTGAACCAATCTGGAACCAGTGTTCTGGTGTAAAGGATAAATAGGGTGGTCACCACGACTTTAAACTTGTGAGTCGGGGAGAAGGGAAAAAGAAAGCAACAGAGAGTATGGAGTCAAGTAGAAAGATAAGCAGCAGGTTAGCATGTGTGCAGGGTTTAAGTTTGAGGCAGACTAGGCATGAAGCAAAAAGGAAGGATAACTTAGGTAGAGGTGATGGAAATCATGAGGATAAGAAAATTAGCATTAAGGTGCTTTACCTGAATATTTGAAGCATTCAAAACAAAGTAGATGAATTAATAGCAGAAATCATTGCAAAATGATTATGATGTGGTAGGCATCATAAAGACGTGGGTGCAGGGGGTTCAGGATGGCAGTTAAACATCCAAGGATTTACAACTTATTGAAAAGACAGGGAGGTGGGCACAGGGGGTGGGGTTGTCTGTTAGTTAAGAATGAAATTAAATCTATGGCATTAAATGATATAGGGTCAGATGATATGGAGTCTGTGTGGGTGGAGTTGAGGAACCACAAAGGCAAAAAAAAAACATAATTGGACCTCCCAGCAGTAGTCAGGACCAGGGGCGCAAGATGTACCAGGAAATAGATAGGGCATGTCAGAACGGTAAGGTCATGGTGATCATGGGTGCAAATGGACTGGGTGAATAATGTTGCTGATGGATCCAAAGAAAGGAAATTCATGGAATGCTTGCAGGATGGCTTTTTGGAACAGCTTGTGTTGGGGCCCACAAGGGAGCAGGCTTTGCTGGACTTAGTGCTATGTAACGAGCCAGACTTTATAAAAGATCTTAAAGTCAGGGAACACTTAGGAGGCAGCGATCATTACATGGTAGAGTTCAGTCTGCAGTTCGAAACAGAGAAAACAAAATTGGATGTAATTGTGTTACAGTTAAATAAAGGTAATTACAGGGCATGAGAGAGGAACTAACGAAAATCGACTGGAAGCAGAGACTAGTCGGAAAGACAGTAAAGCAACAGTGGCAGGAGTTTCTGGATGTAGTTGAGGACACAGTGGATGGGTTCATCCCAAAGAAAAGAAAGATTACCTGGGGAGAATTAGACAACCATGGCTGACGAAGAAATTCAGGAAATGTATCACAGAAAAAGATAGAGCCTATAAAGTAGCCCAGAGCACTGAGAAATCAGAAGATTGGGAAGACTACAAAAACAAACAGAGGTTAACAAAGAGAGAAATAAGGATGGAGCGGATCAAATATGAAGGTAAGCTAGCCAGCAATATTAGAAATGATAGTAAATGTTTCTTTCAATACATAAGAAACAAATGAGAGGCAAAAGTAGAGTTTGGGCCGCTCCAAATTGATGCAGGAAGGCTAGTGATGGGAGATAAGGAAATAGCTGAAGAACTTAATAAATACTTTGTCTCAGTCTTCACAGTGGAAGACATGAATAATATGCAAACAATTAAGGAGAGTCAAGGGGCAGAGTTGAATATGGTGGCCATTACAAAGGAGAAAGTACTTGATAAGCTAAAAGGTCTAAAAATTGATAAATCTCCTGGCTCAGATGGGCGACATCCTAGAGTTCTGAGGGAGGTGGCTGAAGAAATAGCGGATTGGTTGTAATCTTTCAAAAATCACTGGAGTCAGGGAATGTCCCAGATAATTGGAAAATCGTTGTAACCCCCTTGTTCAAGAAAGAATCAAGACAAAAAATGGAAAATTATAGGCTGATTAGCCTCACCTTGGTTATAGTTAAAATTCTAGAATCCATCATTAAGGATGAGATTTCATAAATTCTTGGAAGTACAGGGTCAAATTAGAACAAGTCGGCATGGATTTAGTAAGGAGAGGTCATGCCTGACATACCGGTTAGAATTCTTTGAAGAGGTAACAAGTAGGTTAGAGCAGGGAAACCCAGTGGATTTTGTCTACCTAGACTTCCAAAAGGCCTTTGATAAGGTGCCTCACAGGAAGCTGCTGAGTAAGGTGAGGGTCTATGGTGTTCAAGGTGAGCTACTAGTATGGATTGAGGATTGTCTGTCTGACAGAAGGCAGAGAGTTGGGATAAAAGGTTCTTTTTTGGAATGGCAGCTAGTGACGGCCACAGCTGTTCACTTTATATATAAATGTTCTGGATGAAGAGACTGCGGGCATTCTGCAAAGTTCACCGATGATACGAACTTAGGCAGACAGGCAGGTAGTTCTGAGGAGGTGGGGAGGCTACAGAGAGATTTAGACAGTTTAGGATAATGGTCCAGGAAGTGGCTGATGAAATTCAATGTGGGCAAATGCGAGGTCTTGCACTTGGAAAAAGGAACACAGGCATGGACTATTTTATAAACGGTGAGAAAATTCATAAAGCCAAAGTACAAAGGGATCTGGGAGAGCTAGTACAGGATTCTGTAAAGCAGAGGTGGGGAACCTTTTCATGTTGGATGGCCGCATTATGTTAGTTGTAATCTAATAAGGCCGCATCCAAGAAATTTCAATCATATATTCTTCAAAATTCATATTTTTTTAATTGTGGCAGTCAGTCTGTGAGGATTATTTTGTTGAATTTACTTTTACTCTCTGGTATTTTAAATACATTCATTTTAAGATTAAAATAAAAAGTAATAAAGGACGGAAAAAAACATATTAATAAAATATTAAAGATTTGTTCTGCAAAATTTGGATTAATTCAAAAGGCCACACACAATGGCTTAGAAGGCAGCAAATTCCCCGCCCCTGTTCTAAAGGTTGACTTGCAGTTTGAGTCCGTGGGTAAAAAAGCAAATGCAATGTTGTCATTTATCTCAAGAGGGTTGGAATATAAAAGCTGTGATGTGGTTCTGAGACTTTATAAAGCCCTAGTTTGGCCCCATTTAGAACACTGTGCCCAGTTTTGGGCCCCACACCTCAGGAAGGACATACTGGCACTGCAGCATGTCCAGTGGAGAATCACACAAATGATCCCTGGAATGTTAGACCTAACATACGACAAACAGCTGAGGATCCTGGGATTGTATTCATTAGAGTTTAGAAGGTTGAGGGGAGATCTAATAGAAACTTACAAGATAATACATGGCTTAAAAAGGGTGGACGCTGGGAAATTGTTTCCGTCGGGCAGGGATACTAGAACAGCCTTAGAATTAGAGGGGGTCAATTTAAAGGGGAAATGAGGAGACATTTCTTCAGCCAGAGAGTGGTGGGCCTGTGGAATTCACTGCCACGGAGTGCAGTGAAGGCCGGGACATTAAATGTCTTCAAGGCAGAAATTGATAAATGCTTAATCTCGCAAGGAATTGTGGGAAACGGGGAGAGCGTGGGTAAGTGGCATTGAAATGCCCATCAGCCATGATTGAATGGTGGAGTGGACTTGATGGGCCGAATGGTCTTACTTCCACTCCTATTTCTTATGGTCTTAACAGCCTGGCAGCTTATTCGAGATGCTCCATATGAGTTCATTTGTCTAATATCAATATCTGTGGACATGCAGAGGCATGTGGCTGGGATCCATGGAGTCGTGCCCAAGGTGTTGGTGGCTGATGCCCAACATGAAAGTTGTTTGGAGCAAACAGCACATTAAAATACCAATAAGCAGTTTTTGGTTTCCATGTTGAGTTTTCTGACAACTAGTTTTTCATAGTGAGATTGTGAAGATTGCAACCTGTCTGTGCCAAGCTGAGCTGAGCTGTTAACAAGTCATTTCACGTGCAAAAATGAGTGTCAATTGGGAACTCGCCACTGCTGACCAATGACCTTGCCATACCACTGGAGAAAAGAATACATGGTGTGGCAAGATGATCTCAACATCGAGATGGGCCTCATCAAACATCACACCAAATTCTGGCACACATCACAAATGATTACATATCTCATACTGTACTATTTTGGATGAAATGTATTCCTTGAGATGCAATCTGAGTACTTCATTTTCTAAGCTTAGAATGTCTGTAATTCATTATTTTAACATTCATGTTTATTTTGGAAAGAGCATTCAAGTGGACACTTTACAGCTGACAGATGGGTGCATAATAAAAGCATTTCCATTTTTAAATAAATTGTAAACAAGTGCTTGACATTTAAAACAATGAAGTAGTGAATTTGGATTAAATTTAAACATCTGATGTATTTGTACTTAGCAAGAATTTAAATGTAAAGCAATATAAAATTCTTCAGGAACAGCATTTTTTTAAAAAAATCTTGAATTTGATACAAACTTTCCTGCATTCACAAGTAATTCTGCAATTCATGTCTGAGTCTGTTTTTTTGTTCCATTACAATTTATTTATAATGAAGAAAAATCAAAAGTAAAGTATGTTGCGTGCTATGTGCTGAATTTATTTGAATACCATAAGGAACATTTCAGGAGAATCTATTGATGACTGGAAAACAAATGGCGCACCAGTCCAGCTGCATAAATGCAAGCCTGAGTGCTACTTCAATGGTAATCTCTCCTATAATATTTATTCATGATTAAATTATGTTTTCTGAATGCATCCAGCAACATTTGCTTCTTAATACCACCTTATGTGGCCCTTGTCACAGGAGCAGAGCCGTGATTGTGTAAAGTACCATTGGTGTCTTATTTACAATGCTGGATGTTTTGCATGAGATGCTTGCAATATAGTATTCTCAGTGACAAGTAATGATAGATGATTCAACTTTAGCTGCAATGCTAGCATTCTCTAAATGAATTTATGCTCCTCAAAGTAAGCTGAACTAAATTGGAAAGTAACTAGGATATCTATCTCTTTCAAGGACTGTGGGAGAGCAACACACACAATCGTCTTTTGCATTAATTAAAGATGGCGTGGTGAATTACTGTTTTTCTGTTGCATTTAGTTTGTGCTACAAGCCTGCATTTGGTGAAAATAGCATTTAAAGAACAGAGTTCTACATTTGACTGTTTCAAACTCAGTTATATTCAATTCTGCTCAGCAATAGGATTAGCCTGTGTTACAAAATTCTTAAGTCACTCGTAGTAGTTTAAGAGTCACTGAAAAGCAGTTGGAAGTTCACAATTACTTGCAGAAATAGACAGAGACAGGAAATGTAGGTGTGTCTCTGTCTCTCTGAGAGAGAATGAGAGAATCAGACCCCATGTCACACAGGGGGTGTGTAACAGTTAGCTGCGCTGCAATAGACAACTGAATACATGGGATCTGTTTGATTGAGGTTCAAGAAGTCCTGGAGCAGTTGAAAAACAGTCTAATAAGAGCTTATGTAGTTCCTAGGAGCTGTGAAGGGTTTGATGGAATCCAGTGCACAATTGATAGATTGGTGCAGCAGAGAACAAGATCTTTGTCTGATATAATTAGCAAAATTTGAGCTTAGGAAACATCCTGCAACAGCACTGCTGTAAGCCATTGGTGAAGGCTTGAAGTTATGCCTGTAACTGAGTGCTGGAATGCAGTTTTTGGAGTGTAAACCCAGGAAGGGAGAGTATTTCACAAGAATAGGTAAGTCGTTGAGGCACGTTATGATGGAGCAACATATGAGATGGAGTTTCCTGTCGAGATTGTCATAACAGAAGCATTTAATTAATGAGATTTAATGAGATTTGGACCAACAGAGGAATGCAACAACACAAACCGGCTGTCGGGGTGAAGATTTGCATTGGCGCAGTCACCACTACCAGGAGGAGGACTTCAGCAAGACATTCTCTAAGGACAAGCAGTCACCTGCACTGAAGAGTAGGTGGTTGTGGGCCTGGTTTCAAGGAGTGCTTAAAGTTCAAACACGACGTCACTATAGTGTTTCCTTCCTTCCTTCCCTCATCAAAAAAAAATGGAAGGGTAGAGAGACCTGCTATTGCAAAATTTGATGGTAGCAGAGTAAGTAGTTAAGGCATTGGCTCGAGAGGCTTTGGAGAGCAGTGACTCAACAAAAAGAACAGATAAGCTCAGTGTAAAATCCTTTTAACTGTCCTTTTTAGTTAAGATGGCAGTTAGAGCAGTTGCATGTTCCCCTTGCAGGGTGTGGGGGCTCAGTGAGACTTCCATTATCCCTGATAAATATACCCTGTGGGAATTACACCCAGCTGCAGCTCCTGGGAGACCGTGTTAGGGAGCTGCAGCTGGAGCTAGATGCACTCAGGATCATCCGAGGTGTTAAGCGCTTCATAGATAAGTTTTAGTGAAGTGATCACCCCTAAGGTGAAGGCTGGGAAAAGGCAGAGAGTCCAGGAATTGCCTGTGGTCATTCCCCTCATAAACAAGTATACTATTTTGGATATTGTTGGGGGATGACTGTTCATGGGAAAGCAGCAGTAGACAGGTTGGTGGCAATACGACTGTCTCTGGGGTACAGATGGAAAGGGTAAAGGTAAACAGGACCTTAGTGATAGGAAACTTGATAGTTAGGGGGACAGATAGGAGATTCTGTGGCCACAAATGGGAATCAAGGATGGTGTGTTGCCCCCCCTGGTGCTAGGGTCCAGGATGTCTCAGAATGGCTGCAGAACATTGGAATAGAATAGAATCCCTACAGTGTAGAAACAGGCCCTTCAGCCCAACTAGTCCACACCGACCCTCCAAAAGAGTAGCCCGCCCTACCCAATTCCTTCCGCTATATTTACTCCTGAATAATGCATCTAAACTACACATCCCTGAATACTATGGGCAATTTATCATGGCCAATTCACCTAACCTGCACATGTTTGGATTTTGGGAGGAAACCGGAGCACCCAGAGGAAACCCACGCAGACACGGGGAGAAAGTGCAAACTCCACACAGAGAGATAATCACCCAAGGATGGAATTGAACCCAGGTCCACGGTACTGTGAGGCAGCATTGCTAACCACTGAGCAACCATGCTGCCCTCACATTCTCAAGGGGGAGGATGCGCAGCCTGAAGTAATTGTGCACATTGGCACAAATGACGGGGTAGAAGTAGGGATGAGGCCCTGCACAGTGATTATAGAGAGCTGGGAAAAGGCTTAAAAATCAAGACTTCATTGGTGATAATCTCCAGATTACTTCCAATTCTACAAGCTAGTGAGGGTAAGAACAAGAGGTTATGACAGATGAATGTATGGCTAAAGATTTGGTGCAGAGGGAAGGAATTCAGATTTTTAGATTATTGGGATCTTTTCTGGATGTAGAGGTGACCTGCAGCTGAACTGGAAGAGGACCAATATCTTGGTTTGCTGGTGCTGCAAGGGAGAGTTTAAACTGGAATGGCAGGAGGTTGCGATCCTTAACAGCAGGGAGGCAAGTGCGAGACTTGAAGGAGATACAGTAATCAGAAATAGTAAGCTGAAGAGTTATGTCAGGCTGGAAGACGACAGGGAGCAAGGAATGCCTGTTGGATTAAATTGCATCTATTTCAATGCAAAAAGGCTGACAGATAAGGCCAATGAACTCAGGGCATGGATAGTTAGGTGGGACTGGGATATTATAGCCATTACAGAAACATGGCAAAGGGAGGGACAAGATAGCAGCTTAATGTACCAGGGTACAAATGTTTTAGGTGAGACAGAGGTATGGAAGGAGGGGAAGGGGAGTTGCATTTTTAATTAAAGTGAGTATCACAGCAGTAATCAGATGAAATAACTGAAGGATTATCCAGTGAGTCTTTGCAGGTAGAACTAAGAAAGAAGTTAGGGGATGTTTGTGGTAATATCTTGGGGACAGTCCATAACAGTAGAGGAGCTGTTGGATGTCTTAGAATGTAAAGAGGTTGATAAACCTCCTGGTCCTGACCAGATATATCCAAGAAGACTGAAAGGCGCTAGAGAAATAATTGTGGGGGCCCTGGCTGATATTTTTGCATCATTATTAGCCATTGGTGAGGTCCTGGAAGACTAGAGGGTAGTGAACATTGTGCCATTATTCATGAAGGGTAGCAAAGAAAAACATGGGAACCATAGACCAGTAAGTCTAACATCTGTGCTGGGTAAGTTACTTGAGAAGCTTCAGAGGGATAAGATATACATACATTTGGAAATTCAGGTTTTGATTAGGAGTAGTCAGTATGGCTTTGTGAGTGGGAGATCATGCCTCACAAATTTTGTACAGTTCTTTGATGAAGTGACCAGCAAGGTTGACAAGGGCAGAATGGTTGATGTAGTTCATTTGGATTTCACTAAGGCCTTTGGTAAGGTTCAACATGGTACGCTTCTCTGAAAGCCTAGATTGCATGGATTCCAGGGGGAGCTGGCAAAGTGGATATAAAATTGGCTTGGTGGTAGGAAGTAGAGGGGAAAAGTGGAAGGATGTTTGTCGGGCTGGAGGCCTGTGACTAGTGGAGTGCCTCAGAAGTTGGTGCTGGGCCCATAACTGTTTGTTATCTGTCTCAATGATTTGGATGAGAATGTACAAGGCATGATTAGTAAGTTTGCTGATGACACTAAAATAGGTGGTATCGTGGACAATGAGGAACATTATCAAAAATTACAGCAAGACTTTGATAAGCTGGGGAAGTGGGCTGTGAAATGGCAAATGCAGTTTAATATAGATAAGTGTGAGGTCATGCATTTTGGCAAGTCAAATCAAGATAGGAGTTTCATGGTGAATGGTAGGACCTTAAGGAGTGTATGAGAACAGAGGGATCTTGGAGTTCAGGTTCACAGTTCTTTGAAAGTGGAGTCACAGGTAGACAGACCTGTGAAGAAGGCTGTTGCCACATTGGCCTTCATCAGTCAGGGCATTAAGTATAGAGGCTGGGAATTTATGTTGCAGTTATGCAGGACATTGGTGAGGTCGCTCTTGGAGTATTGTGTTCAGTTTTGACCATCTTGTTATAGGAAGAATGTTATCAAACTGGAAAGAGTGCAGAAGAAATTGTCAAGGATGTTGCCAGGACTCAAGATTCTGAGTTATAGGGAGAGGCTGGACAAGCTAGGATTTTTCCTTTCTAGTGTAGGAGACCGAGGAGGGGGATCTTATAGAGGTGTATAAGATCATGAGAGTCATGGATAGCGTGAATGCACTCAATCTTTTTCCCAGGGTTAGAGAATCGAGGGTTAAAGGGCATCAGTTTAAGGTTAGAGGGGAAAGAATAAAAGTGAATTTGAGGGGCAATTTTCTTTACACAGATGGTGATAAGCATATGGAATGAGCTGCCAGCAGAAGTAGTTGGGGTGGGTACATTATCAACATTTAAAAGGCATTTGGACAAATACATGGATAGGAAAGGATTAGAAGGATATGGACCAAGTGCAGGGTTGTGGGATTAATGTGGATGGATATTTTGGTTTGCATGGACCAGTTTGAGCCAAAGGGTCTGTCTCCACGCTGTCAGACTCTATGATGATCCCTCATGTTGTAAACATCTAAGGGAAATTACTGAGAAACAATGGGATCTGCCTTGTTTGGATTTTTTGTTTGATCGACATTGTGCATTGTATAATCAAGCTGCTATGAAAATGTGAAGAGAAAAGAATTAGTAAACACAAATGTAGGAGAAATTATATTGGGGATAATAGAATTGACAAAGAATTGATAACATATTTTGCTCCTGTTTTCACAAAAGAGGACACAAAAATTTTCCCAGAAATATTAGGGAACTAAGGGTCTAGTGAGAGGGTGGAAATGAAGAAATCAAGTGTTCATAAATAAAAGTACTGGAGAAATTAATGAGACTAAATGCAGACAAACCCCAGAGGTTGAAGCACTAATGAAAGTAGCCCTAGAAATGTTGAATGCATTGGTAGTCATCTTCGACAATTCTATATACTCTGAACTGGTTCCTATAGATTGGAGGGTGACAAATATAACTTCACCAATTGAAAGAAAAAAAAGAGAATTACAGACCAGGTAGCAAAATATCAGTAGTGGAAAAAAAATTGCTACAGTTTGCTTTAAAGATATAATAACAGAACACTTGGATTAGACAAAGTCAGCATGGGTTTATAAAAAGGAAATCTTGGTGAAGCATGCTACCATAGTTTTTTGAGGATGTCACTAGTTAAATAGATAAGGGAGAACCAGTGGATGTAGTCAGGAAGGTTTTGACAAGTCTCACATAAGAAGCTGATGGACAAAATTATGCACACAATTTGAGGGTAATTTATTATCATAAACTGAGAATTAATTTACATACAAGAAACAAAGAGTGGGGTAAAATGGTCCTTCTCAGCTGGCAGATGGTGACTAAAGGTACATTGCAGTGATCAGTGATTGAACCCCAGTCATAAATAACCAAATGCAATATTTTCAACGGTGCTCTTGACACAAAACTAAATGGGATTGGGAGTGATGGTAACAATGCAAGGAGGGATCTTGGCATTCAGGTTCACAGTTCTTTGAAAGTGGGAAATACAGGGCGGATGCAGTTCAATGTAGAAAAATGTAAATAAGCTACAGTCTGAAAAACAAAGAAGGATGGGTAATATTTATATGGAGGTATATCAGGAAATGTTGATGTACAAAGAGATTTAGGTGTCCTTGTACACCAGTCAATGAATGCAAACATATCAGTGCAGCAAGCAATTAGGAAGGCAAATGGTATGTTAACCTTCATTGCAAGAGGATTTCAGTTAAGAAATTGGGATATATTACAGCAGTTTTATGAGGCCTTGGAAAGATTGTGCTTGGAGTATTGTCTGTAGATTCTGTCTCCCTACCTAGGAAGATATACTTGCATTAGAGATAGAGTGGTGATGTTTTGACTGGGCTGATACCAAGGACAACTGGGCTATTATATGAGGAGAGATGGGCTTCTATCACTGGAGTTTAGAAGAATATGAAGGGCTCTAATTACAATATGTATAAAATTCTAACAGAGCTAGACAGACTTGCTGAAGGGAGGATGTTATCCCTGGTTGAAAGTCTAGAAGCAAGGGTCACAGTCATAGGATAAGCAAGTGGGCCATTTAGGACTGAGAAACGTTTCTTCACTAAGGTGGTCAACCTGTGAAATTTGCTACAACAGAAGACTCTGGAGGCTGGTTCAGTGAATATGTTAAATAAAGAGGCTTTTTTTAGATATTAAAGGTATCATGGGGTATAGAGAGAAAAGGTTAACATGACTTTGTGACATAAAATCAGCCATGATCATATTGAAATTTGGAACAGGCTTGAAGTATCCAATGGCCTACTCCTGGCTATTAGTTTCTATGTAATAGACTGATTGAAAGTGCACAGATTACCAGGTACATTGGAGACTTTTGGAACATTATTTGAAGATTTATGCAAAACTTGTTGATCTCAGCAAGGTCAAGAGAGAAGATTATTTACTTGGTTAATCTGATAACATTAGGTGATCAAAGGAACAAGTTAGTTAAATATGAGGAAAATAGTTGCTCAAGAAGCATTCAACATGAAAGCAACAATACTATGAGCTGGTATTAAAAAGAGATGAGTGATGTGGGCTAGGTTTTAGTCAAGTGGTATGATCTCTAGGCTATTAACCCAGAGACACAGCTATGGTTCCAGGGTCCATGGTTTGAATTTATCAAAAATCTGGAATTCAGAGTCTAATGATGACCATGAAAGCATTATCGACTGTCAGAAAATCTCATCGGGTTCACTAATGTGCTTTAGGGAAGGAAGTCACCTTCCTCACCTGGTTTGGCCTACATGTGACTCCTGATCCATAGCAAGTGGTTGATTCTTAACAGCCTTCTGGGAAATTAAGAATAGGCAAAAAATGCTGCTCTGGCCAGTGATACCCAAATCCTGAGAATGAATAAACAAAAAACATGGAACTTGAAATCAAAGGCAGAGGGACAGGGAACATGGTGAAAACTGATACAATTTGGTTAGCACGAATGCTAATCAATGACAAGTTCTTTGAACTAAGACAAGATGGAAGTGATGTGGTCTATTATGGCAGGAAAATGACAAACTATGGAGTAAAGAGAGCAAGAGATAATCAAAAAAAGTTGACAAATGGTATGATGGAATGGATAAGCACAGCATCCGGGATTGATACAATGGAACTGAATCAGACAGGCAGGTATGGACCAAATTGTTTGTGAACTTGTAGAAAGAGAAAAGAGGTGAATAAACATGTACTTGCGTAGGTAGCAGGCATACCTGTCTGTACCAATAAGTGTGCATACATCCTGGTAAAACAGAACTAGTCTGAGATTTCAATGTTTGCTAACATCTTATGGACATTAAGCTAGTTTGTATTAGAATTTAGTTCATTGCAAAAGAATTATTTTTTGAGTTATCAAGAGCAAAATTTGATTTTCTTTAAATAATGTACTTGGTTTAATTTTATCTATCAACATCAATTCAAAATAAGCTGCTGTTAACAGGAAATTAATTCATGCCAAGAAGTCTAACATCCATTTAGCATAGGTAGCCTATTCACATAGTAATGAAGCAATTTATCTTTATTTCAGTCAACAAATATATTGTGACATCTCACTTATAAGTTTCAAAATTGAATTGTAATGGTTTTTATACTGTGTAGACACAAGTAGTTAGAAAAGGGCGATGCTGTTTTAAATCATCAAATTAACAAACGTTACTTTGATAAAATGCACTGCTCAAATATTTAATGCCTATATGTAATTAATGTACATTATATATAATTTAGGATTATCATATATAGTCACAGAAGATTGTATACAGATTAATAGGAGTACACTATAAAGTGATTTAAATTAATCAATGTTGTGCAAAAGGCCTTGTGAAAAGGCTATAGGTTTTCCATTAGTTGTTCCATATCATACTCTGTAAAACTTTCTTTGTCACCTTCAGGCCATCTATCCAAACCAAAATTGCAGTCTCCCACCACAACATACATCAATTTCTTAAAACCCATCCAGGGTTTACTTTGAAGGCCTTTTGAAGGGTTTATTATTGTTTGTATGAAAAATATCTTGATGCAACTTCTGCATTTACCTTTCATTAGTTTAACCTATTCTCCTAAGTCATACTGTCATTGTTTAATTTACATTAGTGGAACAGAATTAGTCATTTTCCATTTACTATTTCCATAGTTTTGTTTACATTTAGTTGCCTCCTTTTAAACGTGTAAAACACAGGGCTGAATTTTGACAGAATCAGCTCAGTCTCAATTTTGGTGAGGTTAATGAAGAGTTTCCCTCTGCATGCCTCAGTAGATTTTCTCATGACATCTTCCAAAACTCACCTTATTACTTATTCACCATATCCCATGGCACCCCACTCACTGCAGCTGTGGATGAATTGACTACTACTGGGACCACCCAATACTCCTCATATTGGTGCCATGTTTAAAGTCCAACCATACACCCTGTCAAGAATGTAAGATATAGGGGCAGAATTAGGCCATTCAGCCCATCAAGTCTGCTCTGCCATTTTATCATAGTTTATATATTTCTGAACCTCATTTTCCTGCCTTCTCCTCATAACCCTTGATTCCCTCAGTAATCAAGAACCTATCTATCTCTGTGTTAAATATACACAATAACTTGGCCTTCATAGCCTCCTGTGGCAATGAGTTCCATAGGATCACCACCCCCTGGCTAAAGAAATTCCTCCTCATCTCAATTGTAAAGGGGTTGTCAAGTTGCTAGCTAACCGCAGAATCCTGCATGGTTCCTATCAGTTGCCACAGATACATTGCGCATAAGGAAATTGGCCCCACTACTTTGCCTACAGGGACCTGAAGGTCCTGGTGGATGCAAAGGTGTAGCAGTTCCTGCCCATGGACAGTGCCGTGAGACACTGGTGACCAATTGAAGGCTGGTTGGAGTCACCAAGTCACTGCCCTGACTTCCATGTAGGGAATTGTCAATGCTTAGTTTCCATCCATTGAGTGGGAGATTGGAAAACTACAAATTATTGAGATGAAATGACATAATAATAAGAGCATTGATGTACACATGTAAATAGACCTCACACTGCTCAATCACAACAATTTTATCTCGAATTTAACATTTGGTTGAAAATGGGACATTTTGGTCTTAACAGTACATGTGTAACGGAATGGCCTCTGGAAATCTAATATATTCATCCATTATGGTCAAAAAATACATATATTCCTATTTTTTGTTTTAGTTAGGGGTCCTATGCAATCAAATAAGACTCTTGTGAAAGGTTCCTCAAATGTGGGAATGAGTATTAAGGGTGCTGGTTTTCCAATTACTTGACACATACAAAGTGTCCAGCAAAGGTCAACCACATCCTGATGCAGTCCAGACCAATAAAAATGTTTTTGTATATTGACATGAGTTTTCCTTAATCCCAAATGATCTACTACTGGCAATTCATATGCTATCCACAACACTTCTTTTCTATAACCCATCGCTCATCCAACTTGATGAACTTCTGCCCATTTTTCATCCACCTAAATATATGATGGTCTCATTTCCTCATCAATACTTCATTTCTAAGGTAGTAACATTCTGGGATACATTTAGATTCTGCTTTGTTATAACTTCTTTCTGGTATTGTTCAGCTAAGTTCTAGAATCTAAAACTGCCAACCTTGTCCTCCACCTGTTCTTCTTTTTCCTCAACCTTTTGATTAAACATAGTTTCTGATAACTGAACTTCATTAACCTTATCTTTATTCCTTGATTTCTCTTCCTGCTTCATCCTGTGGCTTTGTGGCCAGGATATACTTCCTGTAACACCTCCATTGCCTGATTTTCTTCTGGCTTTCTACAACAGTAGGCATCACTCCCACCTGTGATCTAGTTATGGCATTACCAAAGATAAGCTGCACTTCTGGAACACAGAATTTCTCTATTACTCCTACCAGCTCTTCTCTCTGGACTCTCCAACCTCACTGCTCTTCTCACCATGAATTCCACATTACCACTTTTTCTGGCACTACTCATTCTGAAATAGATATCTCCTCATCTCTCAGCAAAAATTGACTTGCTCTCGTATCACTTAAAATCTTAATTTCTTTACCTACTCCTCTTAGCACGAGTAAACCTTACCCATGCAAGTAAATTCTTTAAAGAGATCTCACAGTTCCTTTGCAACCAACCCTGGCCAGGTTATACATTCTTTTGCAGCTTTTTAGCTTCCATTGTGCTTTCCTTTACCACTTCAATAAAACTCACTGGCCCATCTGGTTTTCCTATATTCTTCTTCCCAGTCCTTTTTCTGAACCACTAACACTGCAACTTCATGAGGCCTACTTCATTTCAGTAAAAACACCTGACCTTTTTGACTTCTCTTTCCCCCTCATTGGTTTCCTTTTTACCTTGTGGTAAACTAGCTTTACTATTTTCAATGTGATCTCCTTTTCCTTACCACCTGAGAATTTCTCTTTTCCCCAGTTTCTATCTCTCACAGATTGAAATTGATGTTGGAAGCCAAACTTTGGTTTATGAATCAACTCATAATCAGTTGCCATTTCTGCTGCTAATCTTGCAGTCTTAATGCTCTGTACTTCCATAAGTTCTCAGTAATTCAGGAAATGGATTTTTGAACTCCTCCAAAATAAGTGACTCTCTAAGAGTGTCATATGTTTGATCTATTTTCAACGTCCATGCCTACCTATCAAAATTACTTTGTTTGATCCTTTCAAACTCTATGTCCATTTGACCAGGTTCTGTCCTTAGAGTCCTAAAATGTTGTCTGTGGGGTTCTGGAACAGCTCATATGCATTTAAGATGGCTTTCTTCACCTTATCATACTCCCCATGTACCTCTTCTGATAGTGATGCAAATACCTCACAAGCTCTACTACTAACTTTGTTTGAATCAGCAAAACCTACACGGTCACTGGCCATTTCATTTGTTTCACCATTTTCTTAAACAAAATGAAAAAGGATTCCACATTCTTCTCACTGAACCTTGGCAACACTTGGACATATTTAAACAGATCCCCACCAGGCTTTTGATACGACGGGATTGCTCTCCATCGCTGTCCTCATCACTACATCTTACTTTTCGCCTCTACCTTCATGATTTTAAGTTGACTTTAAGTTTTCAGTTCCAATCTCCGAAGCTCAAAAAGTCTCTCTTTCTCCCTTTCTTCTGCCAGGACTATTTTTTCCTTTTCTTTTTCTTCTGCTAGAACTAGTCTCTCTTTCTGCTTTTCTTCTGCTTTCAATTGTAATTCAAGCTGTTTCATTTCATTTTTATGTTCAAGTTGTTTAATTTGCAAGTGAATTTTATTTATTTCCAATTATCCTTATGGCAGTTCCAGCTATTGCTGCAATTACCTCCCCTTTTCACACAAAGACAACCCCAACTCCAGCTTGTCTGTCAATTTCAAAAGCTTTGCTTTGCTCACTTGCAAGAAACTCCCAAAATGACTTTTTCCATCCCCAGGAAACTCTCAGTGACTGAAAGAGCAATTACTAAACAAGATACACTTTGTTGAAACCAAGTGAATGCAACACCAGAAATAAAAAACTCTAACTCTCATCACTCACTGCCTTTCAGTCCAATAATCCTAAACCCAACCTGGAATAAGAGATTAAGAGGCCTCAATTTGTTTGGGACCAGACCAAGCCCCTCAAAATTTATTAAGAAGAAAACCTAGACCCCAACTTGGTCTTATTTTTAAGGTGTAAGGCGTTGTGTTCGGAGTGCAATTCGATTGGTCAAACTTTAAGCAAAATACACTTTATTTTTACACTACAGTTAAAATACAGACAAACTAAAAAGAAAAGAATTGGTTCAACGTAGCTTTATCAAAATACTTAACAGTATATATAAACTAGAATCAATTAACTGTTCCAATGTAGTAACATTCAATAAACACACCATTGACAAAGGCAAAATCAGTAAAACAGATTGTCTCACATACAGTTCTAGCAGCAGGAAGAAAACCCCAGCTTTAAGCTGCAACAGATAGAGGAGAAAGAATTTCCCATCCAGCTTCAAGATCCCAGCAACTGCAGAAAGCTCAAACTAAAAGTCCAGGTTCTGTGGGAGCTTGACCCTACCCATTTAGACTGTTTTTATTGTTCCATCTTAAACAAAATCCCAAGGCCTCGCAAATTGTTCAATAGGTTTGAGCATACCACTCGTCACCTCTGTCTCTATTTATCTTCATTAAAAGAAAGAATAAAATACACCCCATCAAGCCAAAATATCATCACATAAGTTGCAACAAAGTAGATGAATTAGACAGGTATTTTGCATTAGACTTCACTTTATAGTGTATTCATTAACATCCCAGGAGCAGATTTATATCAGGAACCAGAATAGACAGAGGAACTCAGCAAAATTACAATCACCCAGAAAATGGTACTGACGAAATCGTTGGAGTTGTTGGTTGACAATTCCCTGTGTTTTGATGCACTTCATCCTAGGGTTTTAAAAGAAGTGGCTATTGAGATAGTTGATGCACTTGTTGGGCTACTTGGAATGGGAAATACCACTTTCACTTGCTGAAGGTAATGGGCAGCTGGTTCACACATGGAAATGATATGATTGGAGTAGAGCAATGCAGAAGAGATTCACTAGGATGTTGCCTGGCCTGCAGCGATTCAGTTACGAAAAGAAACTCATTGACTGGGGTTATTTTTCTCAGAGCACAGGAGGCTGAGGGGAGATCTGATTGAGGTGTATGTAGCTCTGAGGGGCAGAGACAGGGGAGATAGGCAAATTTACTAGTTAGCCACCTCCATTTTCCTCCAAATCATTTATATAAATTGTATATAAATGGTATATTCATAGATATACAGATAAGGTAAGAGGTAACTTGATTGAAAAATGCAAGATCCTGAGGAGTCCTGATAGGGTAGCTGTGGAAAGGATGTTTTATTGTGTGAGAGAATCTAAGGCTAGGATTCACAAATAAGCGGTCACTCATTTAAAACAAAGATGAAGCTGAATAGTTTCTCATGAATGACCATTTGTCTTCAGAACAGTTTTCCTGAAAATGCCACAGCAGCAGAATTATTGAATGCTTCCATGGTAGCGGCGAATAGATATTTGGGATGCAAGGCACCTGGGAAAGCACTTTCCAAATTCATAATCCCTATAGTCTAGAAGGAGAAAAGCAGCAGATGAATGAGAATACCACCACATATAGGTTTCCCTCCAAGTCGCAGACCATCTTGACTTGGGATCATTCCTTCCCTGTCACTGGGTAAAAATCCTAGAACTCCCTTCTTGACAGCACCATGACACTCTGACACCTCAAGTGCAAAGAACAAAGAATAGCATAGCACAGGAGTAGGAACAGGCCTTTCACCTCACCAAGACTGCACCAAGACAGATGCAAAAAACTTTTGCTTCTATGTGGTCCATATTTTTCTATTCCCTGCCTGTTCATGTACCTGTCAAGATGCCTCTTCAATGTAGCTATTGCATTTGTTTTACCACCTCCCCTGCAAGTGCATTCCACACACTTACCACATTTTGTGTAAAAAAAACTTACCTTTCATATTCTTGATTAAACTTTCCCCTTTTTATCCTAAACCTACCCTGGGGAAAAGACTCTAATTATCCATTCTATCTATGCCTCTCATAATTTTGTAAACTTCTATCAAGTTGCCCCTCAGCCTCTGTCATTCAAGTGAAAACAAATTGAGTTTTTCCAGCCTCCTTCCAAGCCAGACAACATGCTGGTAAATCTTGTATATTCCCTTTCCAAAGCAGCCATAAGCTTTTGCTAGTGTGGCAAACAGAATGTAATATTCCAAATGTGGACTCACTAAAACTCTGTACACCTGCAACATGATTTGCCGATTTTTTATGCTCTATGATCCGACCAATGAAGACAAACATGCCATATGTCTTCTTGATCACCTTATCCACTTACATTGCCACTTTCAGAGAACTGTGGATCTGTATGCATTCAGGAAGACGGGTATATTTAATGCCTATAGGGGTTCTGCTATTTACTGTATACTTCCATCCTGCTTTGACCTTCCAACCTCACATTGTCCGAATTAACTTTCATTTACCGTTTCCCTGCCCAAGTCCAGCCTCTTTATAACTTGCAGGGATTCAAGATGTCAGCTTGCTATCACTATCTCGAGGGCAACTGCAAATGAACAGTAAATGCTGATCTAGCCAGCAACACCTACATCGCTCAAACCTATTAAAGAAACAATGCTTGAAAGGTTTTTGGGGTTACATGGGAATGTAAATTTGAGGCTGTGATCAAGTAGCCATGAATGATCAAGCAGGTTCAAGGAACTGAATACTCTTTATTCAAATGTTTGTATGTTAAAATGTCTTTTACTTTTTGACTGTTTTGGCTGCTTTGAGACATTTAATGATATACAAGAGCCCTGTACATGAGAGAATCTTAGTTAAAGGCTAATTAAAGTATGGGAGCATGGATGTTAATAGGTCTGCTGCTGTCTGATAAAATAAACAACTGAGTTTGAGATGTATAAATTTTACATTAACCATCTGAAATCGGTGCACCATTACATTTCTGTGCCAAGAAGAGAATTATCAGTGCAGAATAATCAGCATTTAGAGAAAACATTCACCACCAAATATGTTTAAATGCATAGATTAAATGTCAAAAGTGTCTGAACTGCAAGGACCAAAATAATAATGTTTGGAATCACAGTTTCTTTAGTTTCTGTTCTGCATTACTATATTTCTTGCCAATCATAAACATGGTCTGCTAATATTTTGTTCGTACTTACTTTGACAGCTTTAGAAAAGTGGACGTAAATTCCTTGAACTGTTTTTAATTATTCTACCAGTATAACCATTTGGGAGATTTCGTGCTGGACTCTAATCAGTCTTGTTACAAAAAGCTCAGTGTTTTATTTATTAGTTGTATGATATCATTGTTAGCACACATTTTTCTATGTGATAGCATGGCAGCAGTGTACAAGCAGAGATGAAAACCTAGGGAAATTGTATTGAGCTACCAATGAATAATTCAGATATTATATGATTGCCTGCTGACTAGTTTTGGATCAAACATCTAAGTTTTCTACTCACAAATTATTAAGTATTTAAGAGCAGAAATATTTTGTTTTCCCTGTATTGAAACAAACTTCAATATTTGAACAGAAGACACAATTCTGCCTCTGTTTGGTTTTGACTATGGGAAAAGCTCTTCTCTGAATTTCAGATTTGACTATTCTAATTCAGTCTTTGCTGGTCTCACACACACTAACATTCACAAATATTAGATCATCCAAAACTAGAATCCTCTGTCTTAACTAGCAACTATCAACCGCAGTCACCTGTCTTTTTTTCTTGAGCTGTCTGAGCCCTAAGCTCTGGAATATTCTCCCAACACCACCCTGTCTCTCTTCTACACTTTTCTATAAGTCACTCTTGTGATGATATTGCTGCTTTACCAAGGTTATGTTGTCCTTGTTTTTTTGAACAGGGGTCACAAAGTTATGGATTCCCAGATATCTGGGTTTATCGACTTGAAGAAGATATTAATTTAAAAAAAACACTTCTGCAATGAAGGGGGAGGTTTCATGCTAAATCTCTTCCATCTCTCTCTCCCTCCTGGCAGAACCTAAGTATGATATTACCTTTTCTCCAAGGGGGTGTTTATGGGAACTGTTGCAGGCAACTAGAACAACATCATTAAGCTTGGATAGTCTGTTGGGTTTTCGGATAGTTTAAGTTATTCTGTACTCTGTTCTCTTTTCATTCCGTACTGTGTCAATAAATTCTGTTTTTTCTTTAAAACTGAGGAGTTTTGACCAGCTGCATCATTCCTGGGATATCCACTCCACACCGACTTAAAACAACTAGAAAAGTTAGAGTCTGGGCTTCCTTCTTGAAATGTTTTGAGGGGGTCTGGCCTGGTCCATAATACTCTTCAAAACTTATATATCTTAGACATCTGACCCAATATCTCATTTTGTGGCTTGGTGCTATAAAACACCTTGAGGCATTATAAGGACGCTTCACAAATATCAGTTTCCATTGCTATGTTATTCCCACAGTTACAGAGATTTATTTTAGCCCGTAATGCTAAGGAACACACATTTGTATAACTTATATTTAAAGGTATTGATTATTTCACAATAACATGAGGCTGTGTGCCCCTTTTTATTTGAAGGGATAATTGTTTGCAAAGCATTAATAATAAAATATGCATTTCCAGAGCAACTTCATCGTAATTAAAACATGCAGGACACTTAACAGGAACATAAAGTCATAGAGTCATAGAAATGTACAGCATGGAAATAAACCTTTTAGTCCAACTTGTCCATGCCAACCACATATCCTAAATTAATCCCATCCCATTTGCCAGCACTTGGCCCATATCTCTCTAAACCCTTCCTATTCATAAAACCATCCAGATGCCTTTCAAATGTTGTAATTGTACCAGCCTCCACCACTTCCTCTGGCAGCTCATTCTATACATGCACCACCCTCTGCATGAAAAGGTTGCCCCTTAGGTCTCTTAAACCTTTCCCCTCTCACCCTAAACCTATACCCTCTAGTTCTAGACTCCCCCACCCCAGGAAAAAGACCTTGTCTATTTATCCTATCCATGCTCCTCATGATTTTATAAGCCCGTATAAGGTCACCCCTCAGCTCCAACACTCCAGGAAAAACAGTCCCAGCCTATTCAGCCTCTCCCTGGAGCTCACATCCTCCAATCCTGGAAACATCCTTGTAAATCTTTTCTGAACCCTTTCAAATTTCACAATATCCTTCCAATAGGAAGGAGACCAGAATTGCACACAATATTCAATAGTGGCCTAACCAATGTCCTGTACAGCCACAACATGACCTCCCAACTCCTGAACTCAATGCTCTGACCAATAAAGGAAAGCATACCAAACGCCTTGGACAAATTTACACTGAATCATATAAAGACATTTAAAAAAAAACACATGTCCAAAACAAACAGCACATCAGAGAGCATAAACAGGGAAAGAAAATATGTTCTAACTCTGCTCTGATAAACAATGACATTCTTTCCGAATTACTTGATGTACCTTTGTACTAACTATTTGCAATTCATACACTAAGATGCCCAAATCCCTTTGCAACTCAGAGCTCCACAATCTCTCACCATTTAGATAATATGGCTCTTTTTATTTTTCTTGCCAAAATAGACAATTTCACATTTCAAGTGACAATCTATTTGCTAGGTCTTCACCCATTCACTTATCTTTTGTTTATCCTTTTGTAGCTTTCTAATGACTTCCTCATAACTTAATTTTCTACTTTTCTGTTTGTCATTGGCACATCAAGCAACATCCATGACATTTGGTCCCTTCATTCAAATTGTAAACTTGGAGTTGATGTCTTAGCATTGACCCTTGGGCATACCACTTGTTACAACTTGCCAATCTAAAGATGATCCTTTTATGCCTACCTTTTATTTCCTAATAGTCAATATGCTACCCCCATATTATGAGACTTTTATTTCCGGCAATAACCTTTGACATGGCATTTTATCAAATACCTTCTGGAAATCCTAGTACAATGCATTCACCAGTTCCCTTTTATGCACAGCACACGTTACTCCCTCAAAGAATTCCAATAAATTGATAAAACATGATCTTTCTTTCACACAATTGTTTTGATTCTGCTGATTATCTTCAACTATTCTAAATGCCTTACTATAAGATCTTTAATAATAGTGTCTAACATCTCTTGAGTGACAGATGTTTTGCTCACTGGCATGTTTTCTGAATTTTTACTTCTCGAATAATAAAGTTTCATTTGTTATTAATCTCCCCAACTCTGTGGTAATCTCCCCTTCCCACCTAATGCCTCCAGGCTCATAGTCCCCCAATCCCACACAGCTCATTTCTACCTTCTTCCCAAAATTCACACCCAGGACTTCCCAGACAGACTCATTGTTTCTGCTTGCTGCTGCCCCATACAACTCATCTCTTCCTACCTCAACTCGATTTTTTCTGCCCTTATCCAGTTTGTTCTCACTTGAATCCTAATTCCTTCATGTCAGTTTCAGAATACCACTTTGCAGGCTCCAGCTGCCTCCTCTTTATCATGGGCATGCAATCCCTTTACATGTCCATCCCCCATCAGGATGGTCTCAGGGATTTCCACCTTTTGCTGGAAGAAAGGCCTGAACAATCCCATCCAGCATCACCCTCCTCCGCTTGGCAGAGCTCATCCTCACTGTAAATTTTTAAAAACTCCTCTCACTTTCTTCACGTCAAAGGGGTGGCCATGGATACATGCTTGAGCCCCAGTAATGCCTGTTTCTTTGTAGGGTATATGGAACATTCCTTGTACCAATGCTACTCCGGCAGCCCCCCTCCAACAAATCTTTAAACTGATGATATCATCGGTGCTGTTTCCCTTTCTTGTCCAGAATTGGAAAAGTTAATCAATTTCGCTTCCAATTTCCATCCCGCGCTCACCTTCACCTGGTCCATCTCTGACTCCTCTCTTCGCTTCCTCAACGTCTCTGTTTCCATTTCTGGGGATAGGCTGGGCCCACCAATATTCACTACAAACCAACCAACTTCCACAGTTACCTTGACGATACATTCTCACACCCTACTTTCTGCAAAGACACTATTCCAATCTCCGCTGCATCTGTCCTGATGATTCAACAAGGGGCATCCAAAATGTCCACCTTCTTCCTCAACCCAAGGACTCCTCAGCACCATAGCTGACAGGGTCCTCAGCTGGGTTCAGTTCATCTCCAGCACTTCAGCCCTCAGCCCCTCTCTTCCCTCCCAAAACGGAGTTAGAGTCCCCCTTGTCCTCACCGACCATCCCACTGGCATTCACCTCCAAAGGATCATTAACTGCCATTTTCACCACCTCCAGTGGGTTACCACCATTAGACAAATATTCCTCTTCCCTCCCATGTCAGCCTTCCACAAGGACCTTTCCCTTTGGGACATCCTGGTCCACTCCTCCTTCACTTTCAACACCCACCCACATTCTCACTGCACCTTCCCCTGCAGGGGGAGAAGATGTAACACCTGCCCATTTACCTCCTCCCTCTTCACTACCCAAGGTCCCAGACACACCTTGCAGGTGGAGCAGCGCTTCACCTGCACTTCTCAATCTAGTCTACTGCATTCGCTGCTCACAATATGTTCTCATCTATATTGGGGAAATGAAGTGTAGGGTGGATGAAAGCACTGCAAAACAACTACAACTGTGTTTGCAAAAAAGACTTCCAGTTTCCTGTCACTTCAACACACCCTTGTTCACTTCCAACATCTCTGTCTCAGGCCTGCTGCAGTGCTCTTGAATAGCTCAGTGCAAACTGGAAGAACAGCACCTCATTTTCTGCTTGGGAAGTCTACAACTTTCTGGACTCAATATCAAGTTCAACAATTTTATGGCTTGAGGCCCCCTCTCCCACGTTCTTATCCCAGCCCCTATATACCAAGTCTTGTTATCACACACACCCATTGCTAGCCACCGACATTCCCATTGGCAGCTATTCATTCTCCTAAGTTGACTGTCATCTGCTCCTTTGTCTGTCCAACTGTTCTGGTCTCTCTTTGGGCTCTATCTCCACATATTGTTTACTCCTGAACCTCTCCTTCATTCTGTCTTCAGCATAAACACTAACTTTTCTTAGCTACCATCAGGTCCAAGGAAGGGTCTCTGAAACATTAACTCTGATTTCTCTCCATGGATACTGCCAGACCTGCTTTTTTCCAGCAATTTCTGTTTTTGTTTCTGGTTTCCAGATGCGGCAATTCTTTTGTTTTCATTTGCTATTTTCTAATCTAATGGAATCTTCCTCAAATGTAGGGAACTTTGCAAAATTAAAATCAATATTTCAACTATCTCAGTATTCTTTCAAGACCTCAAAATAAAATCCATCAGAACCACAGTAATTGTCAGCTTGCAGCTTCAACAATTTACTCAGGACCAGCTCCCTGATGACTGTAATTTTCTTAGGTTCCTTTCTCTTTTCCATTTACTGATTTACAGCACTTACTGGGAGGTTATCTGCACTCTCTTATTGTATAGACCAATATAACATAATTGTTCGATTAATTTGCCAACTCTTTATTTTCCATTGTTAATTCCCCTTACTCACTTTCTATAGGACCTGTTGTCACTTTGTTTTATCTTTTCCTTTTCAAATGTCCATGGAAGTGCTTACTTTGCCTTTTATATTTCTTGATAACTTTCTCTCATACTTCATTTTTCCCTCTTGATTAATCTTATAGTCATTCTATTCTTTTTATAGTCTGTCCAATCTGCATTCAAAACAAATATGCTCACCATGCTGGTGTAACATTTGCCTGTATTCAAAAACAATATATGCTCACTGTGTTGGCGTAACATTTGTCTGGACTACATTGTTGACACATGATTTATGCTGAAAAATAAAGTTTCTTATTGTTTAATTACCTGTCTATGATAGCACACATGTCAATGTTAACATTGGTGAACTGCCCCAGTTTTCCTTGCTCAACAGCATGTAAGTCAACCAGTTGATCATCCACATGAAGAAGTTGCATACAGCCTTGAAAGGAACGCCGAGAGAGACTCGGTTTTGTGTTGTTCGGTAGAACTGGGTAACCTGAAAAAACAAACATTATACAATTTTTCTTGGTACACAAACTTTGTTCACAAACTAACGATTCCAGAACATTTATATCATTACAATTCTTCTTCAGTTCTTCTTAAGAATCCAATGTTTAAACTTTAAATGAATTGCTAACGTGCTATGTCACTTATGACAAAACAAAAGGATTAATTGTTTCTGCAAGATTCAGGTTTATATCACTGATATTCTTACATTGAACAGAATATACAATCCTTTAATGAAGAAGTAATTTGGTCTGTATATGCCAACCATACCTCAATGTAATTAGCTGAAGAGTCATGACAATGACAAGGGACTTAATTAATTAGGTTTTATTACAATATCCATTGATTTTAAGATGGATTTAACATTTGAGTTAACTAGTTACCTGTTGTGATCTTAATTGACCACAGAAACTACATCTCACAATTTTGGCTATGTCATTAGAAAACAATACAACAGAAGGCAAAGATAATTTGCTGTACCATGGCTATGTCTAATACAGTGAAAAATATTTACATAAATGATTGTCACTGCACATTCAAATGCAATTTATTAGTTAATATGCTTTCCGATTTGCAAAAGAAAGGTGTTACATTGATGCAAGTGCTGCAAATATAATTTTGAAAAATTTGTACAATAGACATTATATTATCTTAGTCCCTGATTTAGAAATGCCATATGGAAACTCATACCTCCTTTTTCCCAATTGCTAAAAGATGATGTGCAGTAGATGAGAGTTCAATCTTTTGATCCAAGGTGACATTTTTGTGACAGGTGACAGGACCAGGGGAAGATGGACAGACATGCACCAGAAAGGATGAGAGGAAAGTTTGAAGAATGTGCAGCTCAGGCTGCCAAGTGATGTGATGGTTGAGCTGGCAAAAAGGGCAGAGCGTGTGTTCAGGTCCTCAACTAGCAGCACAGTGAGGCAATAGGCATGTTTGGATGTACTGGTGTTCAAAAGGAGGTTGGCTATGTAAAGGAAGAGCACAGTAGTTCAGGCAGCATCCAAGGAGCTTCGAAATCGACGTTTCGGGCAAAAGCCCTTCACCTTTCCAGCATCTGCAGTCATTGTTTTTACCCCTTTGTAAAGGAAGAGGTCTATCATTGCAGTTTTCTCATTATGTGCATTCAAGAAAGACAGATATATCATACACACAAGTCAACAGAACAGCAGGGATCTTGAATTTAAAGCAAGAAAGCTCCAACTACAGGAGGAGCAGGTCAATGGTTTCTAGGAAGGGTTGAGTGAAAGTGAAAGAAGATAAAGGATTTTGGAGGGAGGCTTCAAATAACAGCAATAATGTCATGGATGAGGGTGAAAGAGTTGAGTGCAAAAGATGAAAGGTATGTCACCAGTTCTGGGTCAAGCGTGATGTTAATTGTTCCAGCATGATTAGGGGAAACAGCGATGTTGGGATGGCAAATGAAATGGGAGAAAGCATAGATCAGTGTCTAGAATTTTAGAAACAAACAAGGGTGTTAAAGGAAATAGAGGAAGACAATGTTGACACGCGAACCATAACCTTTCAGAGTTCCATAGATTCAGGAGTTGTCCCTCTGGATTTGAAAATTGCACGAGTCCATCCACTTCTTCAGCAGGATGAAAGAGGAAAACCAGGGAATTAGAGAACAGTTAGCCTAAGATCTGTGTTGGGGAAATTGATAGAGTCTGTAATTATAGATGGGTTAACTGAGGAAGGGTCACTAGACCTGAAACATTAACTCTGATTTCTCTTCACAGATGCTGCCAGACCTGCTGAGCTTTTCCAACAATTTGTTTGTTTCCGATATATAACTTCCGCAGTTCTTTCAGGTTTGACTGGAATTGTAGATTTAGTTAAGGTCAACTTTAATGATATGAGGCTGAGACTGTCCACAGTAAACTGGGAAAAACTGCTAATGGGTAAAACAACCAAAGAACAGTGGGCAATGTTTAAGGAAACATTTAACACAACACAAAAAACAATTTAAACTCTTGAGAGGAAAACCCCAATTCACAGCAAAAACAGCCTAAGACTATTAAAGACATCAGGGACAATAGCAAACTAAAAGGCTGCCTTACAGGAAGTCAAAAAACAGCAATATCTTGTAATGGGGATGATATAAAGAGCAGCAAAGGGCCAGAAAGCAGCTTAAAAGAGCTAATAAAAAGGTAATGAAAGGAATCTTGTCAGGGATATCAATAAGAAGAAATATTATAGTTACGTAAAAGGAGCAAAATTAGCCCACCAAAGACTGAAAGTGGAGATATTGTCGATGTCTCTGGTGAAATGGCTAACATGCTGAATAATTATTTTTTCTCAGTATTTACAGCAGAAAAGGAGGATGGCTTGTCAGAAGACCTGAGAAAATTAATAGTGGATCAAAGACAGGGATTGAGTAAAATTAGCGTAAGTAAAACATTGATCATGAGGAAATGAATGAAACCAGCGAGTGACAAATGCCTGAAACTTGATGGTTTCCATCCAAGAGTGTTAAGGAAATAGCGGAGGACATTGTAGACACTCTAACTTCTTAGAGTTCCATAGATATAGGTGTTGTGCCCCTAGTTTGGAAAATTGCACATGTCACTTTACTTTTTAAGAAGGGCGAAAGAGGAAAATCAGGAAATTACAGTCTCATTTCTTTGGTGGGGAAATTGGTGGACTCTGTAATTATGGAGAGGATAACTAAATACCATGATAAGTTTTAGTTAATCAGTGACAGCCAGCATAGATTCATGACAGATAGGTCATGCGTGACAAATCTCATTGAATTTTTTGAAGAGATGATGAAGGTAGTGGATGGGAAATGTCTATGGATGTTGTGTATGTGGACTTTCAAAAGGCATTTGATAAAGTCCACAAAAGAAACTGTTAACTAAAGTAGAAACCCATGGATTGTGGGGAAATTATTGACATTGGTTGCCTGGCAGGTGACAGAAAGTAGGGATAATGAGTAGGTAGGAGAAAGTGAGGACTGCAGATGCTGGAGATCAGAGCTGAAAAATGTGTTGCTGGAAAAGTGCAGCAGGTCAGGCAGCATCCAAGGAGCAGGATAATCGATGTCTCGGGCATAAGCCCTTCTTCAGGAATCGATGAAGGGCTTATGCCCTAAAGAAGGGCTTATGCCCGAAACGTCGATTCTCCTGCTTCTTGGATGCTGCCTGACCTGCTGCGCTTTTCCAGCAACACATTTTTCAGCTTCTTCAATTATTTGTTGCAACTATAAACCACAGTTGGAGTTTTGTTTGTTTAACTTACTTTTCAAAGTAACTTTACAGTTGGTTGAAAATTTGTACAAGATTTAAAATCAATAGCAAATTTTTGTGGTGAAGTGGTAGTGACCACCTCTGGGTTAGGAGGTCTTGATTCAGGTCTTTTCGGCTGCAGAGGTGTGTCATAACATGTTTGAACAGATTACCTTTTTTTAAAAAAGACTCAAAAAAGCCAAATAGGATTGTCCAAAAAGTTTGCTTTTTCCCTGCAAATGTATAATTGTGAATTATGCATATTTAATACAGAGAGATTACTTCAAAGAATTGATAAGACAATAGTTCTCATGTCCTTTCCAATCTATCACATTCTGTGGTGGGGCACAACTAGCAACATGAGTTGATATAGCTAATTTCAATATTGGTTTTGCTGGTGTCAGGATCACAAACCCATGGCATCATTATATCATGCAACCAGTAGCAAATGTTTGCCTCTGATTCCTGAACAAGGGCTTATGCCCAAAACGTCGATTCTTCTGCTCTTCAGATGCTGCCTGACCTGCTGCGCTTTTCCAGCAACACATTTTTCAGCTCTGATCTCCAGCATCTGCAGTCCGCACTTTCTCCTAGTTGATTTTAACCTGCTGCGAATCCTCTTGCAAGGATGCCTTCCTTGAAGAAGCTCTCTTCCTCCATTCCTGAAGAAGGGCTTATGCCCGAAACATCGATTCTCCTGCTCCATCATGAGTAGGTACTCAAACTGGCAGGACATGACCAGTGGTGTCCCATAAGAATCTGTGTTTGGGCCTCAATTATTCACATCATTTATTAAAAACTATATAATGGCATGAAAAGTTACATACGTGGTAGATGATAACATGAAATTACCGAGGGATACTGATGGGCTGAGTGAATGGGCAAAACCATGGCCAATGGAATTATAAGCAAGTATGAGGTTATGTGTTTTCGACTGAGAAAGGATAGATCTGGGAACTTTCTAGATGGCATGAAGTTAAGTACAATGGATGTCCAAAGAGAGTTGTGGTTTCAGGTACATAGATGTTTAAAATGTCACAAGAAAGCTCAGAAAATAATCAAGAAAGCAAATGGAATATTTGCCTTGATATCTAGAGGAATGGAGTACAAGGTTGCAGAAGTTACGCTGGAGTATACAAAACCCTGGTTAGACCTCACTTGCAGTTCTATGAGCAGATCTAAGCACCACTGGTGAGGCTTTACAATAGACACCACAGAGGGTGTGCAGGAATTTCATCTTTCACAATGTGGCATTGCATAGGGGGAAAGAATGATCAATCCAGGACATAAAGGAGTTGTTAATCACTCAGATGAGAATGATAAGAACCTTATGAGGCAGAAAACAGAGATCTCTTGTCAGCTCTCCAAGAGTCAAAAGCTATAGGGAGACCTGCCAGAGATGTCAGAAACAACCTCACCTGCAATTATTTGGAACACAAGTGAAACATATTGGATGTAGGTTTGCTCGCTGAGCTGGAAGGTTCATTTCCAGACGTTTTGTTACCTTATTAGGTAACATCTTCAGTGGGTAACATCTTCATTCAAAAAACTTCAGAAATCTAGACCGACTTCCAAAAAATGAAACCAGATGGATCCAACATACCACACTTCTATGGATTACCCAAAATTCACAAACTAGGAGCCCCCCTCAGACCATAGTCTCGCTACCTGGAACACCAACTTACAGATTGGCCAAGGAACTACACGAAAGACTAAAACACGTAATAGAAGGCTCACGCCACTCCATCCACTCCACCCAAGAATTCATGAAGACCATTAAAGACACTAAGATAGAAGAGGATGAAATAATGGTCTCCTTTGATGTAACAGTTCTGTTTACTTCAATCAACATTAACCTGACCAAGGAAACACTGACTACACTATTAGAAGACCTAAAGACACATACACTAAACACCACTAACTTCATCAACAAGGAGAATATCATCAAGCTAGTGGACCTATGCCTTACCACCCACTTCACCTTCAACACCAAAACCTACAGACAAATCAATGGAACACCCATGGGATCTCTGATATCAGGGTTCTTAGCAGAGGCATTAATGCAGAGAATCGAACAAACAACTCTGCCAACCATCCAACCCAAACTCTGGGTCCGCTATGTGGATGACACATTTGTCATCACTAAATGAAACAAGTTAGAGGAAACCTTCAAGACCATCAATAATACCCTCACTGGCATAAAATTCACTAAAGAGGAGGAAAACAACAACAAACTGTCACAGTAGATGTCACAGTAGAGCAAACAGCCAATGAGGAACTTTAAACCAGGGTCTACAGAAAAACAACACATTCGGACCAAATATTGAACTACAGAAGCAATAACCCCAACACCCACAAATGAAGCTGCATCAGAACATTATTTCAATGAGCCAACACACACTGCAGCACAGAGGAACTACGCTGAGCAGAGGAAAATCACCTATACCATGTATTCAAAAAGAATGGGTACCCAATGAACACAGTCTGCCTATTTCTCAGCAACAAACCCAAACAAGCAAACAAAACATGTCCAGAAACCCTACCACTCTTCCCTACATCAAAGACATCTCGAAAATGACTGCCAGACTACTCAGACCCCTTGGCATCATGGTAGCCCACCAACCCACTAAAACAGCAGCCAATGAACTTGAAAGACCCTATACAGACAATGAGCAAAACTAACATCATTTACAAAATACCGTGCAAGGACTGTAACAAACACTACATTGGACAAACAGACAAAAAACTAGCCACCAGGATACATGAACACCAACTAGCCACAAAAAGTCATAACCTTCTCTCACTAGTATCATCACATATGGATGAGGAAGGACACCACTTCGATTGGGACTACACATCCATCCTAGGACAAGCCAAACAAAGACACACATAAGAATTCCAAGAAGCAAGAATCGGAAGTCTATCAACAAACACATCGAGTTAGACCCCATCTACCACCCCCTGAAAAAAGGAACAGGGGGTGACTTCACCAAAGGAAATAACATCACCACAGGAAGTGACATCACCAACCCAAAGAAACCCAAGCATATAAATAGAAAGCAGGAATGTTCAGCATTGCTTTGCATGAGGCCCACTGAAGATGTTACCTAGTAGGGTAATGAAACGTCTGGAAATAACCTTTCAGCTCAGCGAGCAAACCTATATCCAAAACCTCAACCTGATACATATACCTGTCCATCATTCCCAGGACTGAAAATTGCACCATTTCCCCAGGTAATCACTCTTGGTATCCTGCAGTATTTGACACCACTACCTAAATGTGGAAATAGGTAGGGGATGTTTGAGGAGTTTTGCTCCTTTGTCTTCCATTTTTTTTTCCTGGTTCATCTAATGATCAGAAGCTACACTGTACAATATGTGCAGAAGAGATACCGTTCTTTGATATCAAGATTTATAGCATGTTCACAAGAAAGTGTTCCAAAATTCGGTCAGATATAACAACAAGGACCTTAGAAGCTTATGCAGGTAAATTTGCTCCTTCCAGAAGCTAGAGTAAGAACTACAGGTTATATGTAACATCAGTTGCATTGGTGGAGATAATGTCACATGACATTACCCACTTCAGAACCTTATAAAATAAATAACTTTGTTTTTCCTGATTGTACCTACATCTACCAACCTTGATCGAGAAATTCCTCACTGTACGACAGCTCTACCTCCCAGAGCACCAAGGTGAAAGGGACAATTTTCACATGGATGAAAAGAGATGGCTCCACCCTGAGGATACTGCCTTTGTTATGTCACTCAAGCCAATATGGCATAATGGGCTGTATCTTTGCTTCTAATCCACATAATCAAGGCCATAATTGCATAATCAACAAATCACTTCTTGTGCTTGCCTGTGACCTCAGTCAGTACCTTTGTCATTTCAATTATTGGAAGGGCTGCAGCTGTTGACTATTTAGGCACGTTGCATTGCCTTGAGAATACAAATCATGCCACATTACTGTCCAATAAAGACTGACCTCTAACACACAACCACAATGATGCCTACACAATTAAGATGTCAGTCAGTCCCCTTCATTCAGCAATGACTGCCAAAGTGTAACAGTTCATACTGAAATAATGCATTCTAACAAATATACACAATGTACATATTAGGCGAGTGAACAAAAATATCATATCGATATGCATTTCACATAGTGTCTGAGCACTCAACTCATAATTACGTTCTAAATTTTTGTTAGCTTTTCCTCAATGTTTGTTAAGTCTTACTGTGAACCTGGCATCAGAAGCTGATGAGAAGGCAGGTGATCAACCACCATGTGATTGCATGCAGGACCCATGTGCAGGGCAGACACTTAAAATTCGCTTGCATTGCGGTTCCCAACACATAAACAGAAGTGGTGCTCAGTGTCTCTCCTGCTGTCAGAGCTACATTATTTTTATTAAATTTTTTCCACAGATTAATTTCAAATTGCACACTGGAACTATTTTTTGATTATTTTTACTTAATTGCTTGGTGGATTCTTAACAAAATGTCAAAGCTTTTTGTCTTGCACTCCTCAGAACTGAAATACAGTTCAACCAGCTTCAGAAAGGAATCAATGTGTACAGTAATACAGCGCTGTTTAGTTGGACTGTGGTTGTGATGGAGATGTAGTGGGAACTGTTAACTGCCTTTTTACAAAATCAAACTCTTCAGGTATGGTATGAGTATGTTGAACCTAAACCCAGACCTTCGAGCCAAGAGGTGTTAATAGTATGACAAGTCACATGCGCCCTGATTAAATATATTTAAGTATTTCCAAATTAACTAGTTCAGAGATGTCACTACACACCTCCAGAGCAGATGGGACTTGAGCTCAAGCATCCTGACTCCGGTTATTTACTGTCTTAGTTAAGTAACCACACTAAAATCAGGCACAAATTGGAACTAAGCTCTAATCAAGGGGTCTGTTTCCATGCTGTATGACTCTAAATTACTTTTGTACCCTGGGAAATAGACTCCAAGTATGCATTCTGGCATTGCCTCTCATGTTCAAATGAAAAAACAACTAAGTTAATCTAATATCTCCAAACTAGGCAACATCCTCTTTTAGTACCTTCTTGAAAACCTCCACATCCTACTGGTAGTGTGGTAACTAAACTGTACACAATATCCCAAATGTGGTCTAACTGAAGATCTATACAGCTGTAACGTAACTTGCCATTTTTTATAATCTGACTGATGACGGCAAGCATGCTATGTGCCTTATCCACTTGTGTTGCTGCTTTCGGGGAAATGAGGACCTGGATGCCCAGATCCCTCAGTATGCTACTAAGAATCTGCCATTTACTGTATACTGTACTCCCCTCCAACATTGGATTGTCCATTGCATTTGGCCAAATGAACCTCCATCTGCCATTTCTCCACCCAAGTCTCTAGCCCATTTATATCTACTGGCAATTCTCCTCATTATCCCCAGCTCCCCCAATCTTTGTGTTGTTTGAAAACTTACCAATCAAGCAACCTACATTCTCCTTCAAGTCATTTATATATACACACACACACACATATATATATAATTATTAAAAACAACAGGGGTCCCAGCACTGACCCTTGCAGAACACCACTTATCACAGAGCCCCAGTCTGAAAATAATGATGGCATAATAGCTCAGTGGTTAGCACTGCTGCCTCACAGCATCAGGGACTGGGTTGAATTCCAGCCTTGGGTGACTGTCTGTGTGGAGTTCGCATATTCTCCACTGTGTGTGTGTATGGGTTTCCTCAGGGTGGACCAGTTTCTTCCCACAGTCCAAAGATATGCAGGTTACCATGGACTGGCCATGCTGAATTGCCCAGAGTATTCATCTAGATTAACCATGGGAATTGCAGGGTTATAGGGTAGGGGAGTGAGTCTGGGCTGGATGCTCTTCAGAGAGTCAATGTGGACTTGTTAAGCCAAAATGCCTCTTTCCATACACTGTTGGGATTCTATGAAAATACCCTTCCTTTGCTATTGTCTGTCTTTTATGACGCAGATGGAAATGTGTTGCTGGAAAAGCGCAGCAGGTCAGGCAGCATCTAGGGAACAGGAGAATCGACGTTTCGGGCATTAGCCCTTCTTTAGGAAGGTAAATCTACATCTGGCATGTACAAATCTTTTATAGGCCAGTTGATTAGAGTTCAAGACAAGCATGCTCCTGTGCAAATTAAGGATATGGATGGAAAAATTCAGGAACACTATATGACAAGAAATTGAGAGCTTAGTCAAAAAGTAAAGAGGATGCACATGTAAGGTTTAGGAAAGTGAAGACAAACTGAGCCTTTGAAGAATGCCAAGATAGCAAGAAAGAATTCAAACAATGAATTAGGAGGACCTAAAGGGGCCAGCAAACAAGACTAAGGAAAATCGCAAAACATTTCATACATAAATAAGGAGCAGAAGGTAGTGGGAAAGGTCTGCTCGAGAACAAAGGAGGGAATTTATGCACAAAGCTGGAGGAAGTGGTAAAGTCCTTAACAAATACTTTGCATCAGCATTCACAAAGGAGAAAGACGCAGCCAGCTCTGTATCCAGCTCACAGCAGATACCGTGTGACTTCACCTTTTGTGTCAGCCTGCCATGAGGGACCTTGTCAAAAGGCCTTGCTGATGTCCATATATACAACAACTACCACCCTGGCCTCATCAATCATTTTTGTCACTTCCTCAAAATGATTAATCAACAAATCAAAGTTTGTGAGACACGAGATTCCCCACACAAAGCTATGCCACCTAACGCTAACACGTTCATATTTAATGTCAGTAAATTCTATCTTTAGAATTTTCTCCAATAATTTCCCTACCACTGACGTAAGGCTCACCAGCCTATAATTTTGCAGATTATCCCTGTTGCTCTTCTTAAACAAAGAAAAAACATTGGCTATTCTCCAGTGTTTTGGGACCTCTCCTCTAACTAAAGAGGATAATGAGATTTCACAAAGGCCCCAGCAATTTCCTCACCTGTCTCCCTCAGCATTCTGTGATAGGTCCCAACAGGTCCTGAGGACTATTGCCTCCTTTTTTATATTGACATGCCCTAGAATATCAACATACCCCTCCTGAGACTCATCATCCAACATGTCTTTCTCCTTTGTGAATGCTGATGCAAAGTATTTGTTTAGGACTTTACCACTTCCTCCAGCTTTGTGCATAAATTCCCTCCTTTGTTCTCGAGCAGACCTTTCCCGCTACCTTCTGCTCCTTATTTATGTATAAAATGTTTTGGGATTTTCCTTAGTCTTGTTTGCTGGCCCCTTTAGGTCCTCCTAATTCATTGTTTGAATTCTTTCTTGCTATCTTGGCATTCTTCAAAGGCTCAGTTTGTCTTCACTTTCCTAAACCTTACATGTGCATCCTCTTTACTTTTTGACTAAGCTCTCAATTTCTTGTCATATCGTGTTCCTGAATTTTTCCATCCATATCCTTAATTTGCACAGGAGCATGCTTGTCTTGAACTCTAATCAACTGGCCTATAAAAGATTTGTACATGCCAGATGTAGATTTACCCTCAAAGCAGATTGTCTCACATGCAATTCTCCAGTCTAGGAGGAAACAACATCAAGAGAAAACTGTGTGTGTGTGTGAGAGAGAGAGAGAGAGAGACAGAGACAGAGAGATAGAGAGAGACAGAGACAGCGAGAGAGACAAAGACAGAGAGAACGCAAGTGTTTTGCTGTAGAAGAGATATATAGCAACTTCCAAACCACAATAGCTACTGAAAGCTAAAGCTAATATCCACGTTCTGCGGGAGTTTGACCCCACCCCTTCATGCTGCTTCTATTGTTCCAACTTAAAAAAAATCAAGGCCTCACAAACTGTTCATTGGCTTGGATCGGACCACTCATTACCTCTGTCTCAACCTCTCTATGTTAAAAGAACAAGGAGAAAGTACACCTCTTAAAGGCATAGTATCATCACAATATGCACTAAGAAGGCTTCATTCTCCATCCAGCTGATAATGGATGCAATTTAGTTGGAAACAGAATTGGTGAGCAGAAAAGCCTAATTTTAGATCTTTTGCTGCCCTATTCCTATCAAGAGAGAGTATAAGAGATCCTGATTTCTTTGACATCTGCTGGATCAGAGATTCATCCCACACATCAAGTGGGATGCTGTTTTTTGTATGCCCTCTTCCCCTGGTGGAATGCTTTTATGGCCCATAAAGTGATTTGTGGGCAGGATTTGCATTTTGTTAGCTTCCAAGAAATAGCCTCAAAGGGCCTGGTATTTCCTCAGCTTCAGGAAGTGATTGTTCATTTGCTGTCTGATTGACAGGTTGACATGAGTGCCTTGGCTCGATTTCCAATTGTGAGTCCTGTACTGCAGAAGATTGAGCAGATGGACTTTCCTGCAGCTCACACCATGGAACAGTGAGTGTTGCAAGAGAAGCTATGCTTCAGTGAGTCGAATCATCAGGCAAAACAACAAATTAATTCTGATGGGGCTAGGGAACAGGACACATACTGTCAAAAATAGAGCAGTAACAGTGACAAACACAGCGACAGACATAACATCCATGAACATCTGTTAGGGCCCACTTAAAATTCTACATGAAACATATCTCTCCCATTATAAACCACATATGCCACTGTTCCTCAACCAATGAAGGATGAAGAAGATGTGACCAGAAAACTACTTACCTCAGACAAATTTGGGCAGTGACCCAGGAGGTTAAAAGGTGAAGACTCAACTCACAATTCTTAAACTGACATTTCCATAAAATTACAGGGAATTTTCACAAGTTTTATTAAAAATGCAAACACAAAGCACAGTTGTGTGGAGAGACTAGAGAAGTTGAGATTGTTATCGAGACAAAAGAGGAGAAACTGTTTATACTGAAAGGAGTGTTGGCAACAGAGGTTATACAATAAAAAATGTAAAGCAAATGGTGGTGGTGTTGGGGAGCCAACAACTCACTGCATGGAAAGGATTCTGCTCTGATCTGGAATGCAGTGTCTGGACTAGTAACAAAAGTATATTTTTAAAGGAAATTTAACAAGTTAAAATTCTACATGAAACATGCCTCTCCCATTATAAACCATGTTAATTTAACAAGGTAGGTGAGGACCTGGAAACAATCAATATCATGAAAGAGGTGGTGTTGGGCAAGCTAATGGAGCGAAGGGTAGGCAAGTCTCTTGGCCCTGATGAAATACATCTCAGGGTACTAATAGAGATAGTGGGAGAAATAGCAAATGCACTTGTGGTAATTTTCCAAAATTCACTGGACTCTGGGACAGTTCATGCAGATTGCAAAACAGCAAGTGTGACATCACTGTTTAAAATAGGAGTTAGGCAAAGGATAGAGAATTATAAACCTGTTAGCTTATCTCTCGTGGTGAGGAAAATGCTTGAGTCTGTTATCAAGGAAGAAGTAGCAAGGCATGTAGGTAGAAATTGTTCCACTGGGCAGATGCAACATGGGTTCATGAAACACAGGTCATGCTTTACTAATCTACTGGAATTCTATGAAGACATTAGGTGGACGGTTGACAATGGAGACTCAGTAGATGTGGTGTATTTAATTTCCAAAATACATTCAACAAAGTGTTGCTACATAAGATAAAGATGCATGGTGTTATGGGCAATGTATGAGCATGGATAGAGGATTGGGTTAACTAACAGGAAGTCAAGAATGGGTATAAATGAGTGCTTTTCTGGTTGGCAATCAGTGACTAATGGCATGCCATAGCAATCAGTGTTGGGACCATAATTATTCACAATTTATATAAATGATTTGGAGTTGGGGACCACGTGTAGTGTGTCAAAGTTTGAGGATGACACTAAGATGAGTGGTAGAGCAAAGTATACAGAGGACTGTGAAACTTTGCAGAGGAACGTAGACAGTTTAAGTGAGTGGGTGAAGGTCTGACAGGTGGACTATGATTTTAACAAATGTGAATTCATCCCTTTTGGTAGAAAAAACAGCAAAATGGTAAAAAGTTACAGCATGCTGCGGTATAGAGGGACCCGGGTGTCCTTGTGCATGAATCACAGAAGGTTGGTCTGCAAGTACAACAGGTAATTAAGAAGGCAAATGGAATTTTGTCCTTCATTGCAAAAGGGATTGAGTTTAAAAGCAAGGAGGTTATGCTGCGACTGTATCAGGTGCTCATGAGGCCATACTTGGAGTATTGCGTGCAGTTTTGGTCTCCTTACTTGAGAAAGGATGTGCTGTCACTAGAGGGGGTGCAGAGGAGGTTCATTAGGTTGATTCTGGAGTTGAGCGGGTTGGCTTATGGGGAGAGACTAAGTAGACTGGGATTATATTCACTGGAACTTAGAAGAATGAGGGAGGATCTTATAGTAGCATATAAAATTATGGAGGTAATGGATAGGATAGAAGTAGAGAGGATGTTTCCACTGGCGGGTGAAACTAGGACAAGAGGGCATGGCCTCAAGATTAGGGGAAGCATATTTAGGACTGAATTGAGAAGGAACTTCTTCACCCAGAGGGTTTTAGATTAGATTACATTAGATTACATTACAGTGTGGAAACAGGCCCTTCGGCCCAACAAGTCCACACCGACCCGCCAAAGCACAACCCACCCATACCCCTACATTTACCCCTTACCTAACACTACAGGCAATTTAGCATGGCCAATTCACCTGACCTGCACATCTTTGGACTGTGGGAGGAAACCGGAGCACCTGGAGGAAACCCACGCAGACACGGGGAGAAAATGCAAACTCCACACAGTCAGTCACCTGAGGCGGGAATTGAACCCGGGTCTCTGGCGCTGTGAGGCAGCAGTGCTAACCACTGTGCCACCGTGCCGCCCACCAAGTATGGTTGTGAATCTATAGGATTCCTTGCTCAATGAAGTAGTTGACACTATTTCAGTAAATGTTTTTAAAGCTAAGATAGATAATGTTTTGAACAGTAAAGGAATTAAGGATACAATGAGAGGGTGGGTAAGTAGAGCTGAGGCCATGAAAAGATCAGCCATGATCTTACTGAATGGCGGAGCAGGCTCAAAGGGCCAGGCGACCTAATCCTGCTCCTTGTTTTTATGTTCTTATATTAAAACAAAAGTGGAACATGTTATATAAAATAAGACAAAAATACAAATGCTGTAAAAGGGGACATAAATTTAAGGTGAAGGGTGGAAGGTATAGGGGAGATGTCAGGGGTAGGTTCTTTACCCAGAGAATGGTGGGGGCATGGAATGCGCTGCCTGTGGGAGTGGCAGAGTCAGAATCATTGGCGAACTTTAAGTGGCAATTGGATAGGTACATGGATGGGTGCTTAAGCTAGGACAAATGTTCGGCACAACATGGTGGGCCGAAGGGCCTGTTCTTTGCTGTATTGTTCTATGTTCTATGTTCTAAATTCTAAGTGAAAACAGAAATTGCTGGAGAAACTCAATAGCAGGGTGAGTTCTGAAGAAGGGCCAGTGAACCTGAAACATTAACAAATGCATGATGGACCAAATGGCCTCATTTTACGATGATTGCGCCTGTGATTACGGAGAAAGAAAGACAAGAGAGGAAAAGCAAGCGATTGGCTTCAACTTTTAGTTTTGTATGTTTACCAGAAAAGCTAGCCAAAAGCCATAGCTGTCCCAGTTGTTAGCAGTTGGATTTTAAAACACTGCAGTCCCATTACTCCAGAGTACAAAGTGCAGTGCATATGACAGCTGTTCATGTTTATTAGAAAGAAATCTAAGTTTATTATCCTGATGAGACTGTGGAAAGCTGTACTGTCCCATGTGAAAAAGTAGATAGGATAACTGATATCCAGCAGTGGTTTACAGGGAAATATTTCAATTGAGTACTCCTAACAGTATCATAAATAATTTGTTACTTCATGTATTTCAAGAAGACAAGATTGAGTTACTGCCTTCAACCTTCATTTGATTATAGCTTTGCTTTATAATGTGCAACCTATTTTCTGTTTTAAAAATTCTACTCTTGCACAAGATAGAGAACACATGACCGAAGTAATGGGTTAGAAGCTGTAAGCACATAAAATTAAAAAATAATTGAAAAATATTTGTATTTATACAATGCATCCATCATTAATACCATCCTGAGTGTCTGTTCAACTAGTCAATGTGATGCATCTAGTGTTTCGGTGAACAGTTAGCAAGCTTTCTCCTTTTGTCTGCTTGTTTGCTTTCAGTTTTAGCCCACACCATTGGCTGGCAGGGCAAAAAAGACAAATAGAGTTCGGTTTGGAAGTCTTGAACCATCTCTCCAACAGCAAACCATCATCTGTGCCTACTCAAGGCACATTCTTACAGCCCATTCCAAAGTTTCAGAGGAAATTGGAGGCTGTTCAGCCCCTAGATACACAGTGTGTAGGCACAGTGGTATGTGGACACACATGGGCATTCATGAACCGAACTTCCAGTGACAGTTATATAGCTCCTACACACTGCCTTGGATACCTTGAGAGAGTGAAGGGCAAGGGAGGAAGGCCTGATTAAAAAAAAAGCCTGGAGTTTGTCCCAAAGGTAGTGTTATGTCTGAAGATGTCAACTTTCCAGCAAGGCTTCTGTCCAACCTTGCCAATTCATGCCTTATACCCTCGCAGATCCTTTCATTTAGGTTCAGATTAAAGTAAAAGGCTGAGGAGTGACCTTAAACAGGTTTATAAAATCATGAGGGACATGGATAGGATAAATTGGCAAAGTATTTTCCCTAGGGTGGAGGAGTCCAGAACTAGAGGGCAGAGGTTTAGGGTGAGAGAGGAAAGATATAAAAGAGACCTAAGGGGCTACCTTTTTCACGTAGACGGTGGTGTGTCTGGAAGTGTGCTGCCAGAGGAAGTGGTGAGGGCTAATACAATTGCAACATTTACAAGGCAACTGGATGGGTATATGGGTATATAGGAAGGGTTTGGAAGGATATGGGCCAGGTGCTGGTCGGTGGGACGAGATTGGGTTGGGATATCTGGTCGGCATGGATGGGTTGGACCAAAGGGTCTGTTTCCATGCTGTACATCTCTATGATTATGACTCTATGACTAAAGTCTTACAGACTACCCGATGGTGCACCAATGACTACTGGTAACACTGTCAGAATGTGCAGATGTCTTTCAACATAAGGAATACTAACTTCATGTATGACCGGTTCAAAAGGTAACAGATTCTTCAGAAAAGAAAACAAAGACGGGGTCTTCATTACAGATTTAATAAGTAGATGGAAAGATGGGTGCAAAACTCTCTCGAGTACTATTTGTAGATCCTGGGCAAGGGTCCCAGTTCATGTTTTTCTGATTGGTTGAGTTTCTGTAGTTCTGATTACTTTCAACCATAATTGGATTCCAGTGTTCTGGGTGAGAACAAGTCTGTTTGTCTGGTTTGCAACACTCAGGGTGAGATAGCACCTTTACTTGCAGTACAGGAACAACTAGAATTTTTTTTATTGTAATCATCATTACTTACTAATGTTTGAACTCAGACTTGTACAGACAAGGGCATTCAATCTCACAAATTGAGTTCAGTAGAGATTAAATTGTTTAAACTGTTTTACTTTTAATCCCTGTCCATATGTATTCTCTAAAGGGAAAACACAAAATTTGTCAACAGTTTGGGACATAATCTATGAATGTACAAACATACGAACAAGCAACAAAAGAATGATGCTCAGCCTTTCAAGTCTTCTCCACTATTCAATAAGGTCATGGTTGGTCTGATTTTATCCTCAACTCTACATTCTTGAATATCCCGATAATCTTGTATTCCTTGGTAATCAAAAATCTACTTACCTCTGCCTTAAAAATATTGAAGATTCTGCATCCACTGCCTTTTGAGAAAGGCAACTCCAAAGACTCTGAACCTTCTGAGAGAACTTTTTCTTTCCCTCATGTCTGTCTTGAAAGGATGACCCCTTATTTTTAAACTATGGAGCCTAGTTCTAAATTCTCCCACAACAGGAAATATCATTTCCACAACAACCCGGTCAAATCCCCTCCAGGATTTTATCTGTTTCAATTAAATTACCTCTGACTCTTCTAAACTCCAGAGAACATGGGACTACCCTGCCCAGCTTTTCCTCAGAAGGCAATCCATTCACTCCAGGTATTAATCTAGTTAACTTTCTCTGAACTGCTTCCAAAGCATTAACATCCTTCCATAAGTATAGCAACCAGTGCTGTACACATTACTCCATATGCAGTCTCACCAATGTCACGTGTAACTGCAGCATCTTCTCCCTTTTCTTGCATTCAATTCCTCTCTCAATAAAACATAACATTGTATAAGATTTCCTGATTCTTGATGTACCTGCACATAACAATCTACAGTTCATATACAGAGATCTGTCTGCATCTTAAACTCTGCACCTTCTCAATATTTTAATAATTTTTAGAAATTATTTCCACCAAAATGGAGAATTCAACATTTTCTGAGCAAGCTGTTAAACAGGGAATCAATAGCCCCTCATTATGTATGTAGTCACAAAAGATCTCAGTCCAGTTTATTTTGACTTGCCTTCTCCTACCCCCAACTCACTTAAAGGGATGTTTTTCAAACCTCTATTTCATAGAACATAGAACAGTACAGCACAGTGCAGGCCCTTGATGTTATGCTGACCTTTTATCCTTCTCTAAGATCAGACTAATTTACACATCCTTCATTTTACTATCATCCATGTGTCTATCCAAGATTTGCTTCAATGTCCCTAATATATCTGGCTCTACGACCACTGCTGGCAGTGCATTCCACACACTTACCACTCTGTGTAAAGAACTGACCTCTGACATCTCCCCTAAACCTTCCTCCAATCACCTTAAAATTATGCACCCATGTGATAGCCATTTCTACCCTGGGAAAAAGTCTCTGACTTCACTCTAGTTATGATTCTCACATCTTGTATAGCTCTATCAAGTTGCCTCTCCCTCTTCTTAGTTCCAATGAGAAAAGCTTTAGCTACCTCAACCTTTCTTCTAAGACATGCCCTCCAGTCCTGGCAGCATCCCGGGTAAATCTCCTCTGCACCCTCTCTGAACCTTCCACATCTTTCCTATAATGAAGCAACCAGAACTGAACACAATAATCAGAGTGAGGTCTAATCAGGGCTTTGTAGAGCTGTAGCATAACCTTATGGCTCTTAAACTCAATTACCCTGCTAATGAAAGTCAACACACCATACACATTCTTAACAACCTGATCAACTTGGGTGGCAACTTTGAGAGATCTGTGGACATGGATCTGAAGGTCCCTCTGTTCCTTCACACTGCCAAGAATTCTGCCTTTAACCCTGTATTCTGTATTATACTTCAAACTTCCAAAATGAATCACGTCACACTTTTCCAGGTTGAACTCCATTGCCACTTCTCAGCCCAGCTCTGCATTTTATCAATGTCCCACTGCAACTACAACTGCCTTCCATACTACCCACTATTCCACCAACCTTTGTGTCATGGGCAAACTTACTAACCTAGCCTTCCACTTCCTCATTCAAGTCATTTATAAAAATGACAAAAAACAAAGGTCCCAGATCCCTGCAGAACACCACTGGTCACTGAGCTCCAAGCTGGATACTTTCTATCTACTACCAGTTTGTCTTCTATAGGCCAGCCAATTCCGTATCCAGACAGCCAAAATTCCCTGTATCCCATACTTCTTTATGTTCTGAATGAGCCTACGATGGGGAACCTTATCAAACACCTTGCCTAAACCCATGTACACTACATCCACTGCTCTACTTTCATCAATGTGTTTTGGCACATCCTCAAAGAATTCAGTAAGACTTGTGAGACATGACCAGCCCCTCACAAAGCCATGCTGACTATTTCTAATCACACTATGGTTTTCCAAGTAATCATAAATCCTGTCTCTCAAAATCCTCCAATAATATGCCCACCACAGATGTAAGACTGACTAGTCTGTAATTCTCAGGATTATCTCTATTCCCTTTCTTGAACAAGGAAATAATGTTTGCCACCCTCCATTTATCTGGCACTACTCCAGTGGGCAGTGAGGATGCAAAGATCATGGCCAAAGGTGCAGCAATCTCTTCCCTCACTTCCTGTAGTAACTTTAAGTACATCCCGTCTGGCCCAGGTGTCATCCATAGGTGTTAAATTCTGTGGCTCCCTCTCCCTGGGCAGCTACTTTAATTTACATTGGTAGCCAGTTTTGATGATATCTACCCATTTATTTTGAAAGAAAACACATTGTGTAATTACAAGTTAAAACTATCCACAGCACTTCAGTGTTCTGAACCATGGCCATGACCTAGTGGAGTGAAAATACTGTCACCAAGGTTGCTGTGGACAGCATAGAAAGCATGCCTGCCATAGCACAGCTGGCTATTGAAACCATAGTGGTGAAGCTTAACAGAGCCACTGATTTAGTTGCCATTAGCAAATTTCCAGTATTGAACTTAAAAAAAAAGGAGATTGACACTCCTCCAATCTCTGCATAGACATTTGTGTCTGCACTGGAGAAAGAGGTAAGCATCTCAGAGTATGCGTGAAAGTCTGCACTGTCCAAAAACAATGGTCACTACAGTGTTTGCAGCAACTATGCAGCACCTGCCTGTGAGCGTCATTGGAAAAGTTTTCGCTTATGTTATCTTTGATAGACTGTGGATCTTGACTGACTGCATTATTCATGAATTAGAACCAGAAGATATGCAAGTGATAGTACAGAATTTTAATATTGTTGAAAAGTGAGAAGATGCTGTCAAAGCTTTTGTTTTGCACTCATCAGGACAAATGTAAGAACACTAAATTTCCAAAGATCACAACAATTTATACTACAGGAGATAAAGATATTGTTCAGTTGGCTAGCTGGCTCTAATTTACTGAAGCACTGTCAAGAACAGCATTATGGAGGATCATACAGTACAGAAGGGGAACTTTGGCTCTTCAAGTCTACTTTGACAAAAGCTACTCTAAATCAACACTTCCCAGCACTTAGCCCACATCCCTGAATATTATGACATTTCAAATGCTCATCCAAGTACTTTTTAAATGTTGTGGGATTTCCCGCCTCAACTACCCTCCCAGGCAGTGGTTTCCAGATCCCCACCACCCTCTGAGCTAAAATACATTTTCCTAAATCCCCTCAAACATCATGTCTTTCACCTTAAAATTATGCCCCTTGCAACTGACTATCCAACGAAGAGAAACAATTATTTCTGTCTAATCTGTCCAAGCTCCTCATAATGTTATACACTCAATCAGCTTTTCTCTCAGCTTTCTTTACTCAAAAGGTAAAAATGGGTACTGCAGATGCTGGAGATTAGAGCCAAGATTAGAGTGGTGCTAGAAAAAGTGGTGCATGAAGAGCTTTTGCCCAAAACATCGATTTTTCCTGCTGTTTGGATGCTGCTTGACCCGCTGTGTTTTTCCAGCACCATTCTAATTTTGACTCAAAAGGAAAAAAGCCCGAGCTTCTCCAGTCTCTCTTCACAGTGGAAATGTTCCATCCCAAGCAACACACTGATAGATTAAAAAACAGAAATTGCTGAAGAAAACAGAGTTAGTATTTTGAGTCCAGTGAACCATCTTCAAGACTACAAGTTACTGGACTCAATATATTAGCTCTGCTTTCTCTGCACATGTGCTGTTAAGACCTGCTGAGTTCTCCAGCAAATTCTGCTTTTGTTTCAGATCTTCAACAATTCCCTTTCTTACTTTGACATCCTGGTGAATCTCTTCTGTAGCCACTCCAATGAAATCACTTCCTTCTGGTCTAATAATCAGAACTGCACACAGTATCCAGCTAAGGCCCAACCAAAACTTTGTACAGCTCCAACATAACCTCTCTGCTCTTAATATCAATCCATAACTGATAAAGGCAGGTGTCCCATTTGCCTTCTTAACTAACTGGTCTTTGGGGTGCCATGGTGGCTCAGTGGTCAACACGGCTGCCTCACAGCGCCAGGGACCCAAGTCCGATTCCCACCTCGGGGTGATTGTCTGTGTGGAGTTTTCACATTCTCCCCATGTCTGCATGGGTTTCCTCCGGGTGCTCCGGTTTCCTCCCACAGTCCAAAGATGTGCAGTTTAGGTGAATTGGCCATGCTAAATTGCCTATACTGTTAGGTGCATTAATCAGAGGTAAATACAGAGTGTGTGTGGGTTACTCTTAGGAGGGTCGGTGTGAACTTGTTGGGCCAAAGGGCCTGTTTCCACACTATAGGGAATCTAATCTAATCTGCTGCCTTCAGAGTTTGGCAGACAAGCACCCCAAGATCTCTCTGTTCCTCTGAACTTCCTAGTGTCCTGCCATTTATTGAGCACTTCTTGGTCTTGTTATTTATTCAAAAGTACATCACCAAACAGTTTCAGTGTTAAATTCCATTTGCCACTTTCCCCCATTTGACCAGTCCATCTGTAATCTAAGACCTTCTTCATCACTGCCAGCCGCCCAGCCAATCTTCGTGCAGACTTATCATTCCTCACCTCGCCCAAATTGTCTTTTATATCATTTATATACATCACAAATAATAAAGAACCCAGCACTGACCCCTCTGGTACGCAACTGGACACCGATCACCTTTGCATAACAGCCTCTACTACCAAGTCAGAGTTGGATCCAACTTAACAAGTTACTCTGGATCACATGTGCTTTTATCTTCTTTATCAGTCTCCCATGGGAGACCTTATCGAAGGCTTTACTGAAATGCATATAAACTACATCAACCGCATTATACTCATCAACAAATCTCATATCTCCTTGAAACATTCAATCAGATATGTTAGACATGAATTTCTGTGATAAAGCCATGCTGACTATCTCTGCCTTTCAACTGTACCTCCTCCAATCTTATGTATTGTGCTCGCTGTATTCAATGCGACCTGCTCTACATTGGAGAAACCAAATGCAGACTGGATGACCACTTTGCAGAGCACCTTTGGTCTGTGCGCAAGCATGACCCCGACCTTCCCATAGTGGGTCATTTTAATACAGCGCCCTGCTCGCATTCCCACTTGTCTGTCCTTGGCATGCTGTTGTGTTCCAGTGAATCACAACACAAACTGGAAGAACAACATTTCATCTTCAGACTGGGCACTTACAGCCTTCTGGACTCTTTATTAAGATCAACACTTTCAAATTATGAACCCACTCCCATTCCTTCCCTTTCTTTTAGCTTTACTTGTTACATTCTCTGTCACCATGACCTCTCTTCCCTCCCTTCACCTCAAAGGGACTGCCTGTTCTTTTCAGTCTGTCAGTTAGACACAGCATTACTTTGTCATTCTCACATTCCAATCACTTAATCTGAACTATCAACATCTTTTCTACCCAAGCACCCTACACCCCACCACACCCAACGACAGCATAAATGTTGACCCCTCCACACTTCACTTCAGCTGTGATGAAGAGTCACCTAGACTTGAAATGTTAGCTTGTTCTCTCTCCATGGATGCTGCCTGACCCGCTGTGATCTCCAGCATTTGTCATTTTCAGTATCTGCAGTAATTTGCTCTGAACCTTGATCAAACCTTACCTTTCCTTCAGAACCTTCTCCCATTGTTTCTCTACCACTGATAGGAAACTCAGGGTATATAATTCACTGTAATCCCTCTCACTCTTTTTGTAAAGTGGAATCATATTAGCTCTCCTCCAGTCTTCTGGCACTACCCCAGTGGCCAGACAGTAATCAAAACTTTGGGTCAGAGCCTTTGTAATTTTCTCCCTTGTCTCCCACAGCAGTCTGGGATACATCTCATCTAGATGTGGGGACTTGTCCACTTTTAAAAGAGCCAAACCCTCCAATGCCTCCTCATTCCCTTCATCAATCTGCTCAAGAATCTCACAATCACTTTTCCAAAATTCTATACCTACATCCTCCTTCTCCAAAGTTAAGACAGATATGAAGTACTCATTTAACATCCTACTAAAGATTCATAAGGGTGTTGCCATGGTTGGAGGGTTTGAGCAATAGGGAGAGGCTGAAAAGGATGTTTTCCCTGGAGCGTCAGAGGCTGAAGGGTGACTCCATAGAGGTTTATAAAATCATGAGGGGCACGGATAGGGAAAATAGACAAGGCCGTTTCCTTGGGTTAAGGGAGTCCAGAACTACAGGGCATGGGCTTAGAGTGAGAGGGGAAAGATTTAAAGGGACCTAAGGGACAACTTTTCCACACAAAGGCTGGTGTGTATATGGAATGAGCTGCCAGAGGACATGATGGAGACTGGTACAATTACAACATTGAAAAGGTATCTGGGTGGGTATATGAATAAGAAGGGTTTAGAGGGATATGGGCCAAGTGCTGGCAAATGTGACTAGATGAATTTAGGATATCTGGTCAGCATGAATAAGTTGGACCGAAGGGTCTGTTTCCGTGTTGTATATCTCTGTGACTCTATAAATGTCCTTCAGGTCCATGTACAGATTGCCTCTATGGTCCCTAAAAGGCCTTACTCTTATCCTGGTTATCCTCATCGTATTGATATGCTGATAAAATATCTTAGGATTCTCCCTAATTTTACTTGCCTGTGCTTTCTCATGCCCCCTCTTTGCTTTCATAATTTTCCCCTCCTGCACTTTCCAGACTCCATTAGGCCTCCAATGATTTGCTCACTTTGCACCTATTCAAAGAAATATAAGCACCCCATGAAGCTGGGTAACTTTAAAATGTCACAAAGCTTGCACACATTCCTTTTGTTTGCAAATGAATGTGTTCACTCTAGAATGCATAAATGAGCCACATTATGAGCTTGACTGATTATTATAAATTGGTTGTTAGGTTAGCTTGTAGCATCTTCAGGCTGGTTCAGAAGCGGGTCCCTGCAGAATGGCATCTAGCAATCGACAAATTTTGACCAACACTGTAAACAAGCCAATTCACATTATTGCTGTACAGCGATAATGCAAGAATATTTTGCATGAACATAATCAATCCAAAAAACACATACCACATATTCATATGTGAACTTCAGTGGGATACAATGCCAGAGATACTATGTTCAACACCAGTTGATTTTAGTAAGTGGAATAGAAACAACACTCAACCAGTCCACATTTGCAAAACCTAAAATGATGCCTTCACTGTTAGATGCAATTCCACAAGCAAACTGCACTCGATTTTATCCCCACAAATATGACTTGTTTTGACAAGACATGCTGTGACAGAAATTTTGCAACCCCATTTTCATTAGAAAACTTCAATCATTGCAATAATTGAGGCACAAGCAAAGAGTGTAAATTTTTAATTAATTATTCATAATGCATTTTTCTGAGAGCGCATTTATTTGCCAACAAATATAAAAACTAAGTTTAAAAACATGATTCAACATTACATGCCCAAGCACGACACTTCTGAGAGCCAGCAGCAGCTTACTTTCAGGTGTTTACATTCATGTGATTTTCAAGTAATTGCCACTTCAACTTAATTGTGTTAAATTACTTTGGAAAGATATTCGTTCAGGATTTGAATCCACTGGTTAAGCAGCGATTTATTCAATATTCATCCTTTGCTCAAGTTACTGCTCCAACATACTACCATAATATCAAAGACAAAATCTTCCTTGAACTTGGAGTACTTAGGTGGCATTTTCTAAAGTAAAAATAACTGGCATTAAAAATTTGCCTTGATATATTTGTGGGCGGCACGGTGGCACAGTGGTTAGCACTGCTGCCTTACCGCGCCAGAGACTCGGGTTCAATTCCCGCCTCAGGCGACTCTCTGTGTGGAGTTTGCGCATTCTCCCCGTGACAGTGTGGGTTTCCTCTGGGTGCTCCGGTTTCCTCCCACAATCCAAAAAAAATGAGCAGGTTAGGTGAATTGGCCATGCTAAATTGCCCGTAGCGTTAGGTGAAGGGGTCTGGGTGGGTTACGCTTCGGCGGGTTGGTGTGGACTTGTTGGGCTGAAGGGCCTGTTTCCACACTGTAAGTAATCTAATCTAATAAATCTGTAAGTAATCTAATAAGTTGTGTAATCTAATATTTACATTTGAGTGACAACCATTTTTACTGATACAGCTGAAAATGGATTTAACAGAAAGAATAAGACCTTTTCTTATCAGAATGTGTAGGTCACTAGCCGGATGTAAACTGAGTCAAAATAACTGAAAACTACCTCATCAATTTATACAGAACACATTATTAGCTTCATTGATGTGAAGTTGTCAATTTTTATTTAGAAGGCTCCTTTTAAATTTTTATTATTTTTATTTTCCTAACACATGAAAACTCGTTTAGTTTGAAGAGTCTCTTCAAAAATACTCAAATGGGCTCAAATTGCATAAGTCTGCTGTTACATTTAATTTGATCTAAAAGAGAGGTTACATTTTGGGATTGCAGCATTTTTCAGCATAATGTTTTATAAACTAGAACATAAAAAATGGCAGAAACTTAATTTACACTCAGCATAATTTGCAGTTGAAATCTAACGATGTTTAGTACATTTTGTGCACAGCCTAGCTGAGACTTGATGCCACTGTTTACTTGGACGCATCGTGGGATAGAAGCTGAACTTGTACAATATAAATTATTTCCCTAAAAGTTTCCCTGAACTCAACACAGACATTTTAACAAGCTAGTTGCCATGTTTTGCTTGCACAGCTAAAATCTGTAATACAACCTTGGATTTTGTTTTGGGAAACTGAAAATTTATCAAGGAATGTGTGAAGCCCATGTTAACTATTTGGATGCTGGCAGCAGATTTGCAGAAGTCACACAAGTGGAAGAATGTAAAAGCAATGCATGAATATTGCTGTAAAATAACAGCACAGGGTAAATGTAGGACAACTTGTACTTGCTAATGATACTTGAAATAAATACTGCACAAGAATTTTAACAAATGGAAATAAAATGTTTGTATTACCATTGATGAGAAAGTAAGTGTACTGCAGGAAAAGGGTCTAAAACCCCATTTTAATTTCACTATAATTAAAATGAGAAGTGGCAAATAAGATGAAGCAGAAAATTCAATTGGCAGTGGACCATAAGACATTATTTAGCAATACACAGGCAAGGACTGCTTTTCTACTAGAGCAAGATTACAGATAGTATTAGGGCTGCAAAAAATGCAGGATTATGTATTACTGGTAGGCTTATTAATATCCATTCTACAATATTATCACAACATCCCATTATTAGATTAATGACATTGACTTTTTAAATTTGTTTAATTTGCGTAGATAGCAAAACCAACATTTGCTGACCATCCCATATTGCCCTTGAACTGAATGGTTTGCTAGGTAATTTCAGAATCAATTCAATCAATCAAGTATGGATGTCAGATTTTCTCCCTGAAGGACATTAGTGAACCAGATGAATACTGTATTTTCAACAATAGACATGGTTAGATGGTAATTATAACAGAGTTCTCTTGCTGTATCTTAATAAACTCACCTTAGTAATTGCTGACCACACCCCTACAATGCTTGTCATATTTTATCGCCTGCCATTTGTGGAATAACTTGCCACTAAATGGATATCACCAAATGACCAGAATCCATTGCAGTCACTGCATGTTAGAAAGCCAGTGGTGTGCCAAACAAAAACCGATACTCTGGAGCTACCCTGCCTGGTTGCTGACATTTGTCTCAGACATGGCAACAGCAGAAAATTGGCATGCCACTTTGCCGGCAAGATATGGAGGGCCCTGCTGGATGGCATTGTGCTGATCCAGGACTTTCTCAGGGTCAGAGTCACTGGGCCAATATCCAGAATCACTGAACCCGAAACATTAACTCTGATTTCTCTCCAGAGATGCTGCCAGACCTGCTGACTTTTTCCAGCAATTTCTGTTTTGTTGCTGAGCTTGATGCGTATCCCCAAATGTAAAGTGTCCTCTTTGGAGCATTGCAATGTCAGTTGCAAGTGCAGTCGAGGTACAACTTTGAAAGACAGAAGTGTCCTGAAAGTTGATCAGAGAAGTGCCCTCAAGGCTTTAGATGCTGACACGTATTGGAAGCCAATGTCTGTTGATATCGGAAGCATCCAGCAGAAGCCTATGGATCGTCCCCTGAAATGTTGGTGCTCAGCGCTCAAAATGGAGAGCATTCATAGCACATGGTGAGATGAATCCACCAGATTCTTACCCTGGTTTCCTTGTCATCAAGCCTTTTTGGCAAGTTTAGTAAGATGAGAGGTTGAATATTAAGGAGACAAGTTGTGTTGTTAACAAGGAATTGATCAATCAATAATCAATTGGCAACTCACCACTGCCTTGCCAGAATCTTGCTACGCTGCTTGTGTGAAGCATAAAAGTTGGCACAATTTGCTCCCAACATTGAAATGCACCTCAGTGCACCTGTTGCTGAGTTTTTATACATCTCACCCTAGCCCACAGTCACTTAAATCCCTCTGTCCATCGTGACTCAAACCATGATGCAGCTTGATGGATAATTATCATTCTGAATGATTGGCAGGAAACTCCTACCAGTTGGCAATAACACACTGTCACACTTCAAGCAAAGGCTCAGTATTTTATTGCATTGCTTTTGTCCTTCCCTGGAACATTGGCTATCTGAGTATTATGCACATTAAGAACTAATGGAGGAGACCCTTTCTTGTCCATCCAGATAGTGTCCAGTCTATTGAGTTGGTTGTACAGGGGTTTTGCCTGAATTTTGGCTTGCAAAAGGATATTAGCATTTGTGTGGTGTTCCTCCCATTGAATCTAAAGGATGTGACAGATACAATGTTGGTGGAATTTTTCTAGTATGCTTGCGTGTTGCTGATACACAATCCAGGTCTCACCACCATATATGCATGTGGTGATGATATCAACTGTTCTGTATTCTAGAGGGTTTGTTGCCTTGCAGATGTTTTTGTTATCAAATACTCACTGTTGCAATTTGGAGATGGCTGCACTGGGACAGCTGATCCAGTGTTACATCTCCTCATTTTGGTATCAAAACTGCTGGCTTTTGGTTGGGTAGTTTGCTATTTGCTGAGAACTTGTCTAATTAACAGTGGCACAGGATAAAACAGAGGGTATTGAACAAAGAGGTACTTGCCGTACATAACTTGCAAGATAAATGTTATTTTAAGAAGTTACACATAATTAGAATTATCAAGAGCCAGGTATGTCATGTCAATCACCGTCAGAACCTGACTAACTGTTTCTCCACCTGAAGACCAAATGACATAAACTGATTGAGTAGAACGAATGCGAATTCAACATTAACTATTTTAGAAAAATTGCAATATATAACACTCAAACATGGTGGCTGTCCTGAAGAAGGGCTTATGCCTGAAACGTCGATTCTCCTGCTCCTTGGATGCTGCCTGACCTGCTGCGCTTTTCCAGCAACACATTTTCAGGCTGTCTGAGAGAAGTAAGGTAAAAGGTATTGCTGAGCTAAGATAAAAGGCTAAACATTTTCAGAATCTCTCTTCAAAGTATAGTGGCAGTGCAATGTTTGGCTAACTAGGCATGTGTTGAGACATGCATGTAAGAAACTCAGCATGTTACTGTATATCACCCTAGTTGATAACACACCCACAAAATCTATCACAGACCAGACTATCCATGAGAAGGAGACACCAGGATGAGTACAGGGGCTACTGAAAATAAAAGCAAAATAATGTTGAAGAAGAGGAACAAATAAAACAAGCCAGCAAACATGGAAAACCAGCAGTATTGCTGTGATTTGAAATAACAGTGCATCAGTATATATCTATCTTGCAATGTGTGAAAATGACAACCTTTGTAAATCTACTATGCTCATTCATGCGCTCAACAGCAACTTCCCAATCCGCCAAAAGTTCTGGAAGGTAATATGTAGTTTGGAACAAAATGGTTTATTCTACTGTTATGAAACAATGGCATCGTCAGTGGTATCTGCTTCAGTGATCTCAGATATGCACATTTGGACATCTATCATGAGTGTTTCAGTACTGTGTTCCAGATAAATTCAAAAATGCAATCATAACAAGCTTTGACCTCATTAGACAATTATTATAGACAATCACAAGAAAGATTCTGGAATCTCATCATTACCAACTTTTTAATACATCCCCAGATCTCTGCATTAGGAGAAAATGCACTCGAGAAATGGCCTTCACATTACAGGAAAGATCCCTCAGAGACCAAGGCAAAGGAAACTTTTGGTACGGTGTTATGTGGAGATGCAGAAACAGGTTTTTCTGCATGCCATGCAGCTTTCTGTTTAATGGCACAGGAGCCAGCAGGGATACCCTTCTCAATTAAGGCCATGTGTAATAATCCTGCACTGTCATAAAATACACAAGTCAAACTTCATTTGTCCATTTACCACAGAGGCAATAGAAGCAGCAAACCCACTCCCATGCATCCACTCCAGAAATAGAAGCCAACAAAGAATTTTTCAAAATCACTGCAATACGTTTAAGACTGCGCGTTATAAACATCTTCAGGAAATATCAGTTGAACAATGTACATCAAAAGCCAAAGTGAGTGATTTTTTCTTAATATAAATTTTATATTTGGTATTTTATATCATTATCATTATAACATTAGCCTTGCAATTAAAATTCAGTTTTCTTTAATTTATTTAAAAAATTAATCACTGGTACATATTTTTCACCACCTTCAACCTCTTCATATTCAGCTCCTGGAACGGGAATAGGCCAACCCTTTGAGATAACTCATCATAAATTAGAAGTGGGTGGCATTGACAGTCTTTCTTTCTTCTGTAGTATGATTGATTGATTACTTGAGATTGAAATTTCATTTAGTGCAGAGGGCCATTAAAGCAAAAAGTTAATTGACTGTAAAAGTCTATTTTAGTATCAATTTGCATGTTTGACAGGTGTATAACCTTGATGTCGTGTTATTATAAGGGGAAAAACACAGATATTTCAAAGTATTCAAATTCATATCATTTTATTCACTTTCCTTCAGATCTGATAATCTGGTAAGGAAAAGCATTACAAATCTTGTGTAAAGGTGATAGGAGATTGACAATGTGCTATAGCTCTTTGTGCTTCCAAGATAGTTGAAAGTTAAGAATGCACTGCATAATTAAAATCCAAAGACAGGTTTTATTAAAATGGGATTTTTTTAAAGAGGTGATTAACTATATTAAAATGAATGAAGGTGTCACTTGTATGGCACCACCCAATTAAAGTATGCAACGGGAGAAAGAAACGACAGTCTAAATTACCTGTAAGTTGATTGGGTATTTCTTAATTGAATTTCATTCCAGAATTAGGTGAGGTGTGCCAACATGATGCATAACCAATCTTGCAGCTTCTGTCATTGCCTTTTTACCCAAGTGATAAATCTTAATTACATCTACCTGGAACTTACTTGACATTTTTTACCATAGAACATGCAAATTGAAACTGTTTATTGTCAGGAAATAAATACTGGATAAAAGGGGCAGTGTAAAGAGGCAGACAAAGAGAGAGAAGCTGTAATGATCACCATTAGAGAAGATAATATGGTCTATATCAATTGATAGTATTGCCCTTTGGGTGATTGTATTGCCTACTTAATAACATATGAGCACATGGTTAAAAATCACACAACACCAGGTTATAGTCCAACGGGTTTATTTGGAAGCATTAGTTTTCGGAGCACTGATCCTTCAACCAGACGAATGTGAGGACTGCAGATGCTGGAGATCAGAGTCAAGATTAGAGTGGTGCTGGAAAAGCCCAGCAGGTCAGGCAGCATCCGAGGAGCAGGAAAATCGATGGTTCGGGCAAAAGCCCACAACCACCTAATGAAAGAGCAGCACTCTGAAAGCTAGTGCTTCCAATTAAACCTGTTGGACTACAAACTGGTGTTGTGTGATTTTTTTAACTTTGTACACCCCAGGCCAGGCAGCAGCCGAGGAGCAGGAGAATTGACGTTTCGGGCATAAGCCCTTTTTCAGGAAGGGCTTTTCCAGCACCACACTTTTCAACTCTGGTCTCCAGCATCTGCAGTCTTCACTTTCTCCCTTTGTATACCCCAGTCCAATACCAGCCCCTCCAAATCATGAGCACATGCTGTTAGGTTTAGGGCATTAGCATAGATAGGAGATTGACTAATTAATAGAAAACAGGTGATACCTGATGAAGGAGCAGCGCTCTGAAAGCTACTACTTTCAAATAAATCTGTTGGACAATAACCTGATGTTGTGTGATTTTTACAGATTAATAGAAGGGATTGTTTTAACAGGAAGGGGATATATGACAATCATCCTTGCAGATAATGGTCAAAGCAGCTGTGATGCTGGTTTACAGATAATGATTGCCAATACCCAGGGACGTGTTAAAAATATCAAGATGTAAAAGTGTATACTTTGAAGCATTTATTTAATTCTAGCATAGAGTGGAATTGAGACTTAAAGAACAGCTAATGTACTTATTTACATGAACATAAAACCCAGATGAAGAGGAATTAAGTGAAAACATCAGATTACAGACTTTCCTAAAATATCACTGAATATTGCAAACAAGTGGGTTAATCTGTCAGAATCTAATTCTATCAAAGGTTATAATTATCACCAATCTTGTGTCAAGACAGTTCAAATAGCATAGATTCCCCAGAGTGCCCTTCATCTGATCACTCAATAATAAATCAAAACATGGTATGGTGAGCTCAGGTAAAAACTGAATCAACAGGTATAACTTTACTTTCCCACCTTAGTTTCCAAAAACAATCATAAGTTTATCAATCCTTTCCAGTTATATCGTACATCGAGTGCTTCACATCCATCATACTGCCCTGAGCACTGGCTGAAATCTGACCTGTCAACCTTTCAGTTTGTTCCATTCCAACCTAAATCACAGGACGATTTCTCTGATGTCTGGTGTCACAGACAACAATCCAAGGTTAAAACTTTTCTAATTCCCAAACACCTTGGTCTGGAGTTTTGCTCTTGACTCACACATTTGAAGGGAGACTTGTGGGCATCTTGCCGCCTGATACCCTCAACTGAGATCCCATTAATGTCTATCTGAGGGCTTCATCCTGCCACCTCATAGACCCTAACCCTAATCCTACATTGGCTCCCTTGGACCAACTGAACCCCCCCACATTCTCCCAAGGTAATACTCAACAGGTTCCCCATAAGCTATTGTCTCTCAAACCTCAGCTGTCCAGTCCCCAAGGTCTGTCAGTTTGGTCCCAGTGAGATTCCCTGTTACCAGGTCACAATCCAGCATTGAACCTCTCCATATCACTCCAGTACACTATGCTGGCAGTTACCACACCTCATCTAATAGTCTGGTCGTCCTCTGAGACAGAAGATACTTTTCCTGCAAGGTGGAAACCTGACCCCAGTACATTAACAGGGAAACACTCATTTAAAAGCTGCAGGAAAGGCTCCCCCAGTCATCTCCAACCTTTTTAACAGGTAGCATGGGACGACTGGGGGAGGAGGAGGTACAGCATCCCCTAAAGCACAGCCCCTTAAGATGAGTCATGATTTGGAGAAGCCAGTATTGGACTGGGGTGTACAAAGTTAAAAATCACACAGCACAAGGTTATAGTGCTTCCAAATAAACCTGTTGAACTATAACCTAGTGTTGTGTGATTTTTTAACCTTAAGATTAGATTCACAATCCAGTTAGGAGATGTCAAAATGAAATACAGTCTTTGAAATGATAATTATTGCAGACAATGATTTGCAAACTATATATTTCATCATTCTACCTATTACTCAACCCTATTCTTCTCCTCGTTTCACACCTGATACAAACTGATAAGATACATGAAGTCCAGGAAATTGATGCTGCTTCGTAAATCCAGAATTCGAGGCTAACATTGCAGTCAGTCAGTTATCTTTATGTATATATTAACTGCAACCCAATTGGTCCCACTGGGCATTCCTACAGGTGAACAAACATCCACAAATTCAATCTGGGGGGGCTTGTGGGTTCCTGACTCACTGGCATTTTATGCTTCTTTAACACACTGACACCCAGCTACCCTGGCAGGTTAAAACTGCCACTCTACTTGTGTTACAACCTCAGGATCAAGTACAAAATGCTGATGAAGTTGGGTATGTGCGATGGTACATCAGGGAGTGTTGGAAAGTTCATGTAAGAGGTCCTCATAACTGCATGGCCCTCCGATGTTGTGGCAAAATTACACAATTCAGTGATGTATTTTGAATAGACTGCAATGTAGTAGTGTCAGGATGCTCAGCTATGTGCACATGATTGTGAAATGTTGTCTGAATAGTGTCACGGAATCAAGACTGCAATAAGAGTCAATAAAATTAAGCAGGTAAATGTGTGGCTTAAAGATCAGTATGGGAGAAATGGATTTGAATTCACGGGACATTGGCACTAGTACTGGGAAGAAGGGACCTGCTGCAATCGGACGGTCTTCATCTGAACCGTGGTGGGAGCAGCGTCCTAACGAATTGCATAATTAGGACTGTAGAGAGGGCTTTAAACTAAATGGGGGCGAGGGGGAGGGTTCACTTATAGGGGAAATTAGAAAGCCCGAATTAAAGGAAGAGGTAAGAGTGCAGAACCCAAGAGAGGTTATTAAAATCTCCAGCACAGACACAAATAGGACAGAATGTATGGAAAGGGTTAGCAATCAAACTTCAGGCACAGTGGACAAACGAATGACAATGAGAAGAGGGAAGGTTAATACAGGACTGAAGGTGTTATATCTGAATGCACGCAGTATAAGGAATAAGGTAAATGAGTTTGTGGCGCAGAGTGAAATTTGCAGATATGACATGGTGGTTCTCACAGAGGTTTGGCTGCAAAGGGATCATGTTTGGGAGCTGAATATTCAGGGATATACAGTCTATCGAAAAGACAGGCAGATGGGCAGGGTGGTGGGGTTACCTTATTAGTAAGAAATGAAATGAAATTAATAGTAAGAAACAAAGTAGGGTCAGATGGTGCAGAATCTGTGTGGGTAGAATTGAGGAACCACAAAAGTTAAAAAAAACCTGCCCAGGCCTCCAAATAGTAGTCAGGAACTGGGGCACAATACATACCAGGAGACAGAAAAGATGTGCAGGAAAGGCAAAATTACAATGATTCTGGGGGATTTCAATATGCAGGTGGACTGGGAAAATCAGGTTGGTAGTGGATTGCAAGAAAAGGTATTTGTGGAATGTCTGCAAGATGGCTTTTTGGATCAGCTTGTGGTAGACCCCGCTAGGGAACAGACAAGACTGGATTTAGTGTTGTGTAAGGAGGCAGACTTGATAAGGGACCTTAAGGTGAAAGAACTCTTAGGAGGCAGAGATCATGAAATGATTGAATTAACTCTGGACTTTGAGAGGGAGGTTATAGAATCAGAGGGAGAAGGTATTACAGCTGAATAAAGGCAACTACAGAGGCATGAGGGAGGAGCTGGATAGAATTGACTGGGAGAGGAGCCTAGCAGGAAAGACAGTGGAACAGCAATGGCAGGAGTTTCAGGGAGTAATTCAGGAGACACAGCAGACATTCATCCCTTGGAAAAAGAAGCATGGTAGAGGAGGATGAGGTAACCATGGATAACTAGGGAAGTCTGGGATAGCATAAAAGCAAAAGAGAAAGCATGTAGTGTGGTGAAGGGCATTGAGATACCAGAGAATTGGGAAGCTTACAAAGGCCAGCAGAAGGCAACATAAAAAATAAATAAGGAGGTCTCTCTCTTATTTATAAATTAAATATTTACATATAAATAAACTGATTAACTATGAGGGTAAGCTACCCAGTAATATAAAGGAAGATTGTAAGAGTTTCTTTAAATATGTAAAGGGCAAAAGAGAGGCAAAAGTGGACATTGGACTGCGAGAAAATGATACTGAAGAGATAATAATGAGGAACAAAGAAATGTCTGAGGAACTGAATAATTACTTCGCGTCAGTCTTCATAGTAGAAGACATGAATAATATCCCAAAAATTCAAGAGAGTGAGGGAGCAGAGGAGCTGAGAGAGAAGGTGCTCGAAAAACTGAATGGCCTGAAGGTGGATATATCACCTGGACCAGATGGACTACCCCCTAGAGTTCTAAGGGAGATAGCTGAAGTGGAGGTGTTAGTGGTGATCTTCCAGGAATCGCTAGAATCAGGAAGAGTTCCAGAGGACTGGAAAATCGCTAATGTGACACCCCTGATTAAAAAGGGAGTAAGGCAAATATGGAAAATTACAGGCTGATTTGCCTAACCTCGGTCATAGGTAAGATCCTGGAATCCATTGTGAAGGATTCTTGGAAGTACAGAGGGAACCTCGATTATCCGAATCATACGGGCGGGAAGTATTTTGTTTAGATAATCAAATGTTCGGATAATTGAATGCCGGAGAACACAGTTTAGCCAAGCAACGGGATCTTGCAATCCTGTTTGGAAAATGCAAAATTTGGATAATCGAATGCCAGATAATTGAGGTTCCCGTGTATATGGTAAAATAGAGCAAAGTCAGCATGGTTTCAAAAAGGGGAGATCATGCCTGACTAATCTGCTAGAATTCTTTGAGGAGGTAATGAGCAGGTTAGACCAAGGAGAGCCAAAGGATGTTATTTACCTGGACTACAAGAAGGCCTTTGAAAGGTGCACATTGGATGCGACTGAGTAAGATAAGAGCCCATGATGTTAGAGGCAAGGTACTAGCATGGATAGAAGCTTGGCTGTCTGGCAGAAAGCAGAGAGTGGGAATAAAAGGGTCCTTCTCAGGGTAGCAACTGGTGACAAGTGGTGTTCCACAAGGCTAACAGAGATAGGACCACAACCTTTCACTTTATACATTAATGATTTAGATGAAGGAACTGAGAGCTTTCTGGCTAACCTGAAAAACCTCATGCGTAGGTTAATAGTAAACCGCCACTTTCACAAGGCTAACATTGGGAATAATGCCAATCATGACTTAAACATGTGCTGATATGTAACTCATGGGGTGATCTTGTCATTTGCTCAAGTTTCTCGATGACATGAAGAAAACTCGAAACTTGCTGCTATTTGGCAGCAAAATCTGGACAAATATTTACAAATACAGTGGCGACAAATAACTGTTCAAACATGCGAAAACTGAGATCTATGCTGCTGACTGCAGGGTGCTAATTACTTCAGAAATTATGTCAATTTAAAAGTTTTAATGTGTGTTTATAACCTTTGTGCAAATAAATGATGACATTTATAAGTAATTAAGAAAAGTATGTAAAGTCCTCACACAATTAGCATTATTAACACAAAATAGATTTGGAATGCTGCTCTAATGTAAGAAATATGTAACCCATTTCTCAATCTAAATTGTTTCGATAAAGGTACGTCACATGAAATGTATTAATTAATCGCATATTCACTTCATTGTGAAACTGTCCAACTGTGTATAGACAATATATTCAGGTAAATGAGTGCTTGGTGCTGTTAGAAATGATAATTTTACCCAAGAATAACAATGCTGCAGAAATGGAATTCAGAGTGAAAACTACTGAAATATATAAACAATGTTTTGGCATGTTGAAACTGGTTAATTGAATACAAATGAAATAAACAGAGCCTACTTTCTGTAAAGGCACAGTTTTATTTGACCTATATTCATTGCTTCAGCTCGGAGCCGGGACAGGATTTTGGCATAGCGAAATGTTTTTGCTCCGTAATGAGTCAGAGGATGTGGGTATCACTAACAATGGCAGCATTTATTGGATATCCTGATTGATTTTGAGCAGATGGTGATCGGTTTACCATTCATGTCTGTGAGGCGTAGGTACACGCAGAGAACTGTTAGGTAGTGACCTATAAAAGATAGATCAAGCAATGATGAAGGAACACTGGTTTACTTCTCAGTTCTGGATATATTTAGTGGAACAGAATGACAGTGCTAACTTAATAATGCTCGAGAATAAACATCCAAGCTTAGCTCATGAATGAAATGTTGATTGTTTTTCAAGATACATTGAGTGAATACACTGCACCAAGTGAAAGAAATCTCCATATGTCAAGCAATAGCAATATCATCAAACCATAAACACAAAGATGGGAGGGCATTAACTTATGAAAATGACTTAACAGGTTGCAGACTTACAAAGCGAGGTTGAGTCAGTGGGCAAAAATCTGAACAATAGACTATTACATGGGAACATGTGAAGTTGTTTCCTTTGGTAGAAAGAATAAAAAATCAGACTATTATTTAAATGGAAAACAGTTGTAGAATTCCAAGGTGCCTAGAGATCCAGGTATTCTAGTGCACGTAACATAAGAGGTTAGTATGCAGGTACAGCAAGTTATTAAGAAGGCAAATAGAATTCTATCCTTTATTTCAAGAGGAATTGAATATAAAAGTAAAGAGGTTACACAACAATTATACAGGTTATTATCAAGACTATGTCCTGAAAGCTGGGTGCTGTTGGTTTCTTTATTTAAGGAAGGATGTAAATGTGTTAGAGGCAAAGTTAAAAATCACACAACACCAGGTTATAGTCCAACAGGTTTAATTGGAATCACACTAGCTTTCGGAGCGATGCTCCTTCATCAGGTGATTCATCAGCGTCGCTCCGAAAGCTAGTGTGCTTCCAATTAAACCTGTTGGAATATAACCTGGTGTGTGATTTTTAACTTTGTACACCCCAGTCCAACACCGGCATCTCCAAATCGTGTTAGAGGCAGTTTGCTACATTGATATGTAAAATGAGTGGATTCTTAAAAGAGGAATGATTGGATAGACTGGTCTTATTTCCACGGAAGATTAGAAAAGTGAATGGTGATTTATTGACGAGTATAAGACCCTGAAAGTTCTTGACAAGAGAGACATGGAAAGATATTTACTCATGTGGATAAGACAGAACTACTGGACACTTCTATGGTTATGGATTGCTGTTTTAGGACAGAAAAGGGACCTCTCTTTTTCTCTCAGTGGGTTGTGTGCCTTTGGAGCTCTCTGTCTCAGGAGGAAGTGGTGATGGGGGGACAGCGAGTAATTGGATATTTTTAAGGTGGAGGAAAATAGATTATTGTTGGGCAAGAGAATCAAAGGTTCTCAGAGTAAATAGGTATATGGAATTTGGAAGACAAACAGTTCAGCCATGAGCCTTTTGAATGACAAAGACAAAAATAAACTGCCGATGCTGGAATCCAAAGTAGACAAGCAGGTGGTTGAAGGACCACAGGAAGCAAGACAGCAACAGGAAGTAGAGAAGTTGACATTCCAGGTATAACCCTTCTTCAGGAATGGAAGTGAGGGTAGGGGGGTGGCTGCAGATGGGGTGAATGAACACAAACTTATTTAGCAGTTTTAGCACAATAAAATTCCACAAGTGTTTTTCATTTGTCACAGTAGCATCAGAAAACAAAATTAGACTCTGAGACTGAGGTGATATTAAAACAGATTGCCATAAGCTGAAGGAGATAATGGAAATAGGAAGGTCGAAGGCCATGATGGGATTTGAAAAGAAGAATGAGCATTTTAAAACAAAGTTTGGGGTTCCACAAATATAATGCTAATTTGTCAGGGCCAGAGAGGATTTTCACACATAATTATGAATTTTTATGCCATGAAAGCACAGCTACGCATCATTCAACAAGGTGTGACTTTTTCAAGGGTATCTACAGTGAGACCAATAGTGTGAAACAGCAAATTATAGTCAGTTCAGTGATTGATTACAGTCTGCATGAACTTCAACAGTGCATTCTCTGGAGAAATGTAGAATCCCTGACAGCAGCATTTGGATTTCTGCAATTCACCACACATGCGTGAATTCAGAAGTTGCTGTCAGTTTCAAAGCAGTAATGATGCCAAATGCTGACAGTTTTCCTAATTCTGAAATCCAATAATGATCAAAAAGGTGTTGCAAATTTTGTCAACTCTAAGAAACCAAAATTAGAAACAAGAAGTGGAGTATTTTGTTCCTGGAGATAATGGTTTAGAGCAGGTAAGGGCAATTAGTCAGGTGAGGTAATGGTTTCCCTAAACTCAGGTACTCTCTCACATCCTGCAAATTTAAACCCTGGGAGGTTCATAATCAACCTGCCACTTCCTTCAGTTAAGCGCTCCAGTCATGTACGAACTGCTTATGGGCTTCCGGCTATTACACTGGGACTAACTCAGCTATGGGTGGGTCTGGCATTATGCAGTGTGCCTGACAGGTAAATGTCTGAGGGCACCTTGTCAATTGGTTGTGACAAGTACCTTGATTAAAGACAATCACTGCCACCATCAACCTGAAAACCCTGTTTCAGTAATCACTTGTAACCATCTCCAATACTCCCTCTCCACCTGGACTTCTTCCTCTGGCCAGTTCTCTGCACTTGATCTCTTCATCGAAAACTGTTGCTGTGACAACAGCTGTTCTAATTTCTCTGGTCCCCTTCTCCACTCCATCACATTTCCCTTTGAACCTGCTGCAGTCCATTCCCTCAGGTCAAACCCTGACCTTGTTGTCAAACTTTATAAAAATGGTGCAGTTGTCATCTGGCATGTGACCTCTACTTGGAAGAGGCTGTGCACCAACCCTTGGATGTTTCCTCACCCTAGCTCATGACCCCACCACTGGACATCAGGCTGTAGTTTCCAGGACTACTACTAACCTCATCTCTTGTGGAGATCTCCACTCCACAGCTTCCCAACTCATAGTGCTATAATCCTGAGACCCTTATTAGAGTCCATAGCTCCTATAGAACATAGTCCATTAAAACTACAAATCACAATAAAAAACAAAAACCACCTCTTCCCTGAATGGAATTCCCATTGTGCTCCACACTTCCAGAAATACACACTCACTATGGTTGTGTCTTGCTCAGGATGAGTTCTCTCCAGCTACTTATTTTGAAATTACTAATCTTATTGATTACTTGATAGACTTCAACTGCAGTACTGTGGTCTGGTGTCACATTCGAAGAAATATTTGAGTACTTTGGAGAGAGTGCATGAATGGTTCCAGGAATGAGAAAACTACAGTTATGAGGAGAGATTGAAGAAGGTTGAGGCCGTTCTCCTTGGCTCAGAGGAGATTGATGGAGGTTTTCAAAAACATGAGTGGGCTGGATAGATTAGGTAGTGAAAAGTTATTCCTGCATATAAAATAAAAATGTACAAGATTGAAAATGATACGCAAATGAAGCATGGGTGATGGGAGGGTAATTAGGATATGGAATACACTGCCTGGAAATGTGGTGAAGGCAGGTTCAATTGAGACATTCAAGAAGGAATTGGATGATCGTTTGGATAGAAATGGTGTTCGGAGATATTGAGAAAAGGCAGGATATTGGCACTTTGTGTTAGAATTGATACAGGCAAAATGGGCCAGAAGGCCTCCTTCTGTGAAAATATAATTCTGGGATATATATATATAATTCTGGTAATTGGTTAATTGGTTAATACTTACCAATTATGCAGTTTAATTGTGGTGAGGATGGAGAATCATGGACTGGTCATGGGCAGGTGAATAGGCAGTAGGTAGGGCACTCAGGAAACTGATGAAACTTGTCCTGCCCTCCCACCCCTACCTCACCTCATACCCCACTAAAACAGTGGCCCACTTAAGTTCTGTCCATAGTCTAAAAAACAGCTGCCAAAATATAACTAAATTAGTAATGATATATCAGTCCACATGTTACAGCTTGCAATTTTTGAATTACACTGGATGAACAGAGCTATTAAGCTGAACTTTATGCAGTTTGCAAATACCTTTCACAATAATTATTCACAAGAGCCTTCAGTCACTGAACCCTGAGTCATAATTTGATTCTACTTTTATATCATTATTCTTCACTTACCAAGTTCTAACATGCAGTTAGCTAATTCACACTTCATGCTATTTGTTATTTGAAGCCGCGAGACAGTAACTGCAAATGCCAAATGTGAAGACTGCGATGGCACATCATTTCAAGTTCAGATGATTATGCTAATACAGTGCAAAGTGATAACCAAGGTGTTGATAATTCCTGAGAGCTACATCTCGACACTTATAATGAACTCATATTAATATATGACTTTCGAAAAGTGACTTGCAATTTGAATAAAATTAGACACTAACAAAATGCTTATTTGGTAAACAGATATACTTATCACTCTGCTTTTCCAATTAAAATTCAAATTAATTAAGTAATTGAAAATATATTATTTGTCAGAGTTTGCGGCTGTGGATTATGCTTTAAAAACAAATTATTTGTTGCATATTATCTAGTACATCAAAGCATTGGGAATCAAACTAAACTTTATTTAATTGTAGAAACAAATCACATTATTCAGATTAAGCTGAAAGGAATATGGAGGTACATGTTTGAAGAGAATACAAATCTCTGCACCTCCAACTCTTTGATTTGTATTTGTTTCAAGTGAAATTCTATGCTGCATGTGGAATTTAACATCCTTACCTGATTGGGTTTAATATGACTGAGACTTTTCAGTCCAAGAGTTTCTGCAATAGGAACCTGGGAAATATGAGCAGGGCCACGGCATTCACTCCCTCAATACTGGTTGATCTTCTACCTCAACATTTTTCCCACAGAGCCTTTAATATCTCCAAAAGAGAAGTTTCTCATTGTTGAATATCTTCTATGGTTGGAGTCTGGACTGGAGAATTCTAAAGATTCACTAAACAAGTCCTAAATGGCTGACTCCTTTGGCTGAAGCCACACTTGCTATTTCTATAACCCCACCAACAGAAACATCATCTATTATTTTGAGACCTGTAAGAACATTTTAAGTTTCAATAAGAACACCTCTGAATCTTTTAACATCTGGAGATGACAGACAGTCTCCTCAATCTCTCATTACAGGACAATCTTACTTTCCCAGCCATTATTCTAAGAATGAGTAGAATTTATGAACTGAAATGTCTTGGTATTAAAATTTAGGGCTTATGCCCGAAACGTCGATTCTCCTGTTCCCTGGATGCTGCCTGACCTGCTGCGCTTTTCCAGCAACACATTTTCAGCTCTGATCTCCAGCATCTGCAGACCTCACTTTCTCCTAATTGTTTTTCCAAACTGGTAAGTTGGACCAGTCAGGGAGGGTTCACCTCTGAAACCACTAAGACAATAGTTATTTGGGACTAATCAGGAATCAATTCCAGAAAAATCGATGCTGTGGATCAATACAGCCAATATCAATCAAAGAAATTCTGACAGACCTAAGGTAAAAGTTTCAAAGTGGAGTTTTAAAAATGTGTGTAAAAATATTGTCCAAAGTACATAAGATTGTAAGAAATAGGAACAGCAGTAGGTTGTTCCACTATTGAACCTGTTCCACTATTCATTTGAATCATGACTGATTCGATACTCCTCATGTCTAACTTGCTGATGTCTTTCCATATTCATTGACTCATCTAGTTATCAAGAATCTAACTCAACATTAAACATTCACTAGCACTCCAATCCCACAGTAGCCTATGGCAAGGATTGTCTAAACACTCATAACCCTCAGATAAGTCATTTCTCCTCATAACAGTCTTAAATTATGTCTGTTTATTCTAAGACCATAACCTCTCACCCTCAACTCTCCCAAGAGGGGAAATATCCTCTCAGCATTTACCCTGTTAAGCCCCTTAAGTATCATGTACATTTCAATGGGATCACCTCTCATTATTCTAAACTCCAGTGAGCAGACTCCCAACCTGTTTAGCCTTTGCTTAAAAGATAATCCCTCCAAACCATGGATCATTCTACTGAACTTTCTCTGAACTGTATCCAAGTAAATTATACTTTTCCTGAAGTAAGGGAACCATGACTGTTCACAATACTCCAGATCTGGTCTCTCCAGTACCTTGTACAGTTGCAATAAGACTTCCCTACTCTATACTCCAACCCTCTTGAATCCTCCAGACATGCCTTCCAAGTGTAACTGATTTAAATGCACCTCATTCAATCTAGACTACTGTAATCATTGAAAATATGGTCTCCTCTATACTAGTGAGACGAAACACAGACTGGATAATTGCTTTGCAGAACACCTATATTCTGTCTGCAAAATGATTCTGATTTATATGTTACCTGCTACTTTAACACATCAGCCTGTTTCCTGGCCAACACCTCTGTCTCAGGCTTGCTGCAGTTCTGTAGTGAAGCTCACCGGAAGCTGGAACAATGGCATCTCTTTTTCCACTTGGGGAACCTTCAGGACTCAGTATTGAGTTTAATAATTTTAGGCCCAAAGCACCTTCTCCCATGTTCTTACCCAATCCCCACACACTAGGCCTTGTCATCAGAGGGACTGTTTCCCAAACAACCCATTATCAGTCACTAATGGTATTAGCAGGTATTGATTCTCCCAGGTTGACACTTACCCACTCCTTTGTCTGCCCAACTATTGTTCTCTCTCTCTCTGGGCTCCATCTCCATGTACTGTTTACTCCCCCATTCCAACTTTTCCTGGCTACAATTAGTTCTGACAAAGGGTTACTGGATCCAAATCTGCTTTGACTCCACTGATGCTAGAGCATGGCATGGTGATTCAGTGGTTAGCACTACTGCCTCACAGCATCAAGGATTTGGGTTCAATTCCAACCTCGGGCACCTATCTATATAGAGTTTGCACATTCTCCCCGTATCTAGGTGGGGCTCCTCCCACAGTCCAAATATATGTGGGTTAGGTGGATTGGCCATGCTAAATTGCCCATAGAGTCCAGGAATGTGTATGTTAAGGTGGATTAGCCATGGGAAATGCAGGGATGGGGTAGGGGTTTGGATCTGGGTTGGATGCTCTTCCAAGATTCTATTAGCCTTCCTGATTACCCACAACCCCTGTGTGTTAACTTTCTGTGTTCTGGGGACAAGTACCCCAAAGTCCCTTTATGTTGTAACTTTCTGTAGTTTTTCCCCATTTATATAATAATCTGCTCTGTTGTTCTCCCTTGTAAAATGAACAACACATTTTCCTAAGTTATACTCCATTTGCAAACATTTTGGCCACTTGCTTAACCTATCAATATAGAGTCATACAGCATGGAAACAGACCCTTTGGTCCAACCAGCCATGCAAACGATAACCCCAAACTAAATTAGTCTCATCTGCCTAAGCTTGGCCCATATTCCTCCAAACATTTCTTATTCATGTACTTATCTCCATGTCTTTTATGTATTGTAACCATACCTGCATCCACCACTTCCTCTGGAAGTTCATTCCACCCATCATGTCTTTTTAAAATCTTTCTCCTCTTTCCTTAAAAGAATGCACTCTAATCTTGAAATCCCCCACCCTAATGAAAAGACACATGCCTTTCACTTTTATCTATGCCTCTCATGATTGTATGAACTGTATAAGATGGGCCTTGAACCTCCTACGCTCCAGTGAAAAAAGTCTCAGCCTATTCAGCCTCTCCTTATTACTCAAACTCTTTTCTGAACCCTCTCTAGCTTAATGGCGTCCCTCTTATAGCAGAGCGATCAGTACTAGACACAGTACCTCAGAACAGGCCTCACCGGCTGTGCTTTTCCAGTACCACACTTTTCGACTCTGATCTCCAGCACCTGCAGTCCTCACTTTCTCCTCACCAATTTCCTGTGCAACCTCAAGGTAATATCCCATCTCCTATAATCCAAAGCCAAGTGTGCAAAACACCTTCTTAACCACCCTATCTGTACTTCTTTCGATATCTATTCCTGATGAAGGGCTTTTGCCCGAAACATCGATTTCGAAGCTCTTTGGATGCTGCCTGCACTGCTGTGCTCTTCCAGCACCACTAATCCAGAATCTGGTTTCCAGCATCTGCAGTCATTGTTTTTACCTCACTGTGCAAACTGTTTGCATCCCCCTTACAACCTACCTTTCCACCTATTATTGTGTTGTCTACAAATTTGGATATAGTACATTTACTTCCTTCCTCTGGGTCATTAATGCATATTGTAAACAGTATATTAGAGTTCACCGTGTTAAGAAAAGAAAGAAGTATCTCCGGATATCACATCACATCATATAGTTTAGATTACAGTACATAGAAATCATTAAAAAAGTTCTGAAGAAGTCATACTGGATTTGAAATATTAACTCTGTGTCTCTCCCCACAGACGGTGCCAGACGGCTGAGTTTCTCCTCAATTTCTGTTTTTATTTCAGATTTCCAACATCTTCAGTATTTTGCATCAGAATATCAAAATCATCAATGAATATGGCAGACTGAATTGAATATGATAATCTAAGTTCACTCTTAATTAAAATTTTTGAGGTAACATCAGCATGTAAAAGAGGAATAATTGAAATATGTTGGTTATCAAGTTGCCTCTCTCCTTTATAACAGCTAGTTAGTCATTAGTTGTACAGAACTTGAGGTGCGGTGGGGAAAGACCACCATGTAATGTCTGCCTGCCTAAGCACAGGGGTCCGACGCAGTCATTTGGGCTCCGCTGACACCCCTGCTAAATATGTGGATTGTAATCGTACAGACCTGTATATATGAATAATTACTCTGTCTCTGTATGCCAAAAAATAGAATGTTTACGTATGTATGGCATGACCAATTGTACAGATCATCAAAATATTTTATGAATAAAGTATATTTTTGAAATAAAAAAAATTACTGAGAAAGAGAGACAAACTATCAATGCTTTTCTCCTACCATTCATCAGGACAAAATCACAAGAATTCTAAGTCATGAATACAACAATTTTCTTTTTAAACTGCATGAGAAGAGCATGATGATTGGTTGGCAAGTGACACATTTGTATGCAAGCTCCTGTCCTTTGCAAGCTGAAAGAACAGGCCGCTGACATTTCTTTACTTTCTACCCAACTAGTATTTGCAATTTTGGGATCATTCTCCACTAACTCCAACAGGATGCCACCACAAAATTTATCATCCCCATCTCTCTGTTGTCAGCATTCAACAGGGACCATTCCCTCTGTGACACCCAGGTCCACTCTTCCATCACTCATACCACTTCTCCACACCCCATAACACCTCCACAGAAGGCATAACACTTGCCCATTCACCTCCTCCCTCCTCACTATCCAAAACCACTAACAAGCTTTCCAGGTGAAGCAGTGTTTTACTTGTACTTCTTTCAATCTAGTCTACTGCATTCTTTGCTCACAATGTGTTCTCCTTTATATTTGCAAGACCAAGTTCAGACTGTTCCACTTCATGGAACCTCTCCACTCTGTCTTTAAGAAGCAATCTAACTTCCCAGCTTGTCACTTCAATAAACCACCTTGCTCTTGAGCTGACATTTCTATCTTAGGCCCGGTATAGTGTTTAACAAAGCACTGTGAAACAATGAACAACACCTCATTTCCACTTATAGATATCAATATTGAATTCCATAACATCAGAAACTGAGCACTATGATGTCTGTTTATTTTTCTTACATTCCCACCCTGTCTTGTTTGTGCTTCATTTACTTTGCTCTCTGCAGAGATAACCCATTTTCTCCCTTTCAGAGAATCCCTACTATGTGGAAACAGGTCATTTGGCCCAAAAAGTCAACACTGACCCTCCAAAGAGTAATCCACCCATACCCATTCCCCTATCATATTACTTTACATTTACCCCTGACGAATGCACCTAACCTACACATTGCTGAACACTATGGGCCAATTAACCTAACCTGCACATCTTCGGATTGTGGGAGCAAACCAGAGCATCTGGAAGAAACCCATGCAGAGAATGTGCAAACTCCACACAAACAGTCACCTACGGCTGGAATTGAACCCAGGTCCCTGGCACTATGAAGCAGCAGTGCTTACAACTGAGCCATCATGCCAGTTATGCCTTAATTTACACCCATTTTATATCATTTTTTTATTTCACCACCATTCACAACTCCTTCATCTTTTGCATTGGGAAACTACAGCAACTTTTTGATTACCTGGCACCTCATGATGCTGGTTGATCAAATATTCCAAACTATCAATGTAAAAACACAAACGAAGTAACAAAACGTAATACAAGCATATACTCAGTATTGTTGTATTTTATTTACTGCATAAATAACTTAAATAATAATGCAACATTACCTCAAATGAAACTTGCCAGCAGAGAGCCTTCTTACTCACACCTTCAATTGACTACTCGGACATCACAGTAGATCGCAGTATTTGAGGAGAAATTGCCTCGAAATCGGATCAATTGTTGATATTTTGGCCACTCAGTTGAACAAATATATTTACATTGAGGTAAATAAATTTAAAAATTTTAATAATTGGACAGAATAATACAGAAAACTGCTCAGTTTTCATTTCAATAATTTTTGCCAGTTTAGCAAGGACATTGGTTCATAAGGGGCTGGTGATAATAACGTTTGTACATTATCTGTTCCCTTTGGCCCTCCTTCATTTCTGTTAAAATATATATTAAAAAAAATCTTCCAACATCTCTTGAACTGGAAGAAGAGTCATACTGCACTTAATATGATAAATGTGTTAGCTTGTTTATGTGGCATTAGTTATTAGCACCTCTGCCACAGTAAAATGTAACAATTGAATGTGTGAATTTCAAATGTTCAAACTGCTTGCTTCATACACACTATCAGATGTATTGTTCAGTATTTTATTTTTCTAGGTCACAATGCAGGCTCCACTTGTGAGAAATGGAAGGCCCTTCAAGGGGTAATTGCATCAATCATCCATTTCCAAAGTACAGGCTGAATTCATTTGCAATCGTTATTGTGCATGTGAAATGAATGCAGTGTACAACTGTATGAAGTGTAAATGCCAGTCATAATCAACATTGACTATGTCGTCAGCTCTTGCAATTGAAGATAGATAACTGTGTGAGGCTGAACTACCCCTGGGCAACCTTAAAAACCTTTGCAACTTTTGGGACATCTGTGGGGTGACCCAGGACCTCACTGGCTATCAGAGGGATCTTGTAGTGTAGGGGACTTTTTATTACAATGCCTTTTATGGTTGATGAAGAGCAGGGAGGGGAAGGTTTCAATACTCATGCAGTATTGCAGGCTCATACTCTATTTTTCCAACATGGCTGGTGGTATCAGTCTTATGGACTGGAATTAGGTTCCATGTCAAAATTCCACATCGAGTCTTATTCCTTGGCCCTCATTGTCAGAGCAATCCATGTCCCATTTCTAGAATAATGTGCAAATCCATCATTTGTGGGTGAAGCAAATACTGACTGCTGACATTATTAAGGACCTGCTCTATTCCTTATATTCCCAAAACAGATAGCAAACATGACTAATAGATCCAGTCACAGCAGGTGCTAAAGACACAAAGAAGTAGAAAGAGAACAGATTGTAGCCACAAGCCCGTGACAAGCAGGAACCTCCAGAAAATGCTGATCAACCTGCACATGAAGAGATCCCAGCTGAAAGTCTTCTTAGGATGTGCAGGAAGCAAAGGAGAGCCAGAGCCGATGCTATTTTCTGTGGATGAGTGAGGTGTAGTATCAGCAGACAGGATGTCCCACATTTGCCACTGAACTATGAATACCAGGTGCTGGAGCAGGACTTATGACCTGAAAGTTTGGGTGGTCATCCTATCCTGATGGTCGGCAAGGTGAAAGCTGCATTGAACTTTTATCTTATTGGCTCCTCCCAAGGAACTGAGATACAGGGAGAGGCTGAATAGGCTGGGGCTGTTTTCCCAAGAGCGTTGAAGGCTGAATGGTGACCTTATAGAGGTTTATAAAATCATGCGGGGCAAATAGAAAAGGTCTTTTCGCTGATGTGGGGGAGCCCCAGAACTAGATGGCATAGGTTTACGGTGAGAGGGGATAAAATTTAAAAGGGACAACTTTTTTACACAGACGGTGGTGCATGTATGGAATGAGCTGCCAGAAGAAGTGGTGGAGGCTGGTACAATTGCAACATTTGAAAGGCATTTGGGTGGGTATATGAATAAGAACGGTTTAGAGGGATATGGGCCAAGTGCTGGCAAATCGGATTCGATTAGTTGGACTGAAGGGTCTGTTCCATGCTGTACATTTCTATGACTCTATGACATATGTGGGATCTCTCAATCAAACACGTATAATTGTATTAAAACTGTAACTGATGCTATTTGTGCTCGATCAGACCATTTCATCTTCTTAGAAGTTGGTGTGTGGTACCCTGGGAGCTGTCATGATACCTAAATCCTTGGGAACTCTTGTGTTCCTACTTTATATCAAAGAAGTCAGATTCCTTACAGGGACAGTTAGTGGGAGAAATAGACTGCTGTCTATGAACATGGCTGAAGACTCTGTTACACAATTCTCTGACTAAGACAAAGCATCAAAACAATATAATGCATCCTTTTGACCAGGGCAATGGTGGAGCAAACATTAGGCCTTCTGAAGATGAGATTTAAATGCTTGAATTGGTCTGGAAAGAAGCCTCGTAGTATATTCTGGACACACTATATGGGTTGTGCCATATAGTCTAGGCATGCTGTGCTTTGCACAAGTGGCGCAGGCAAGAAAATAATGTATGTTGAAGTGCTGGGAGAGTAAAAGCAGACTTCAAGGAGGAACAATGCCTTCTGTACAAGAATGTATCAGCACCGAGCACTACTAGTCAAACAGGGCTTAATAAGCATACAGAACCAGAAAGTGCTGGATAAATTTAGCAGGGCTGGCTGTAGCTGTGAAAAAAAGGACAAAAGTTACTGTTTTGTGTCCAGTGACCATTTATTAGAACTCACCAAACAACTTCTGACAAACAAACCGTTCTGAGCTATTTGAAGTGTTCCGAGAATGTGATGGTGCTCCATGGAACAATATTAAAATGGTGTGCATTGGGGAAAAAGTTGCAGTGACATGGAGGGTGTAAGAGGCAATGTACCGAGGAAAGTTATGTAGTGTGACCTGGTGCTTACACTGCAATAGCTGTAGGACTGTGCAGCTGCTGTGGAAGGAATTGTCAGGTGTGCAACCTATGTGCCATAAGTGATGTTGGTTTGTGCTGCTGATGTGCTACATTCATGGTCAAGGGCAATTCCAGACAATAGCTCATGTTTGACAATAGCTCAAGATAGCCAAGGTGGCAAGGATCCTGGTATATCCCTGGATATCCCAGTTGTGGCAAGTATTTCTGGTTATAGCTTGTGGGAGAATTGGGATAGCATTGGATGACAGGGGAGGCCATAAGGGCACAGTTGCTGGTTTACGATGTAGGTTTGCGATGATTGCATGAGAAATCCCGACAGCATTGAGGAGTGATACCCTCCATGAAACTCAGCAAATAAGGCACTCAGGCAAAATCTGGTAAGATCCAACTGTTAGCAAACATTTCTATTTTGGCCCTACTTTCGAGGGAAGTTGATAGATGAAGCAGCTGATTATGTTTGGCCCCGGACAGCACCTTTCGGAGGTCCAGTGGTGATAACGTGAGGCTGAGATGAGTGACCTTCAACAACCACAAACATTTTCTTTCATATCAGTGTGATTCCAACCAGTGGAGAGAATTCCCTCCGATTTCCATTGACTTTAGTTTTTCCAGGGTTTCTTGATACCATATTTAGTCAAATATGGTCTTACTGTCAATAGCATTGGCTGTCTCATCACCTCCAGAATTCATCTCTTTTGTGCTTTTCCAAACGGATCATTAAAGCTGCTTTGCTGGAATCTAACCTGAGCATCAAGGAGCTGGTTAGTGTTCATGGTGCTGTTTGATAGTTCTGTCAATGGCACCTTCCATTATTCCACTGGTGATTTAGAGGACAATATCAGTTATTGACTACAGACATGACTCAGTCAAAAACCCAAGGTTTGAGTACTACAATTGGATGTTGTTAGGATCCTTAGCCTTTGCTGTATCTTGTAATTTCATCCACTTGTTGATCTCACATGGAATGAATCAAATTGGTTGATGATTAACATCTGCAATTTAAGGAATTTCAGGAATTCTTACAGCCTGGTCTTTTGCTCTGATGCATGGTTTGCACCATCATTGGGAATGCAAATGTTTCTGGAGCCTCTTCTTCTCCTTAGTTGTTTAATTACACTCCTGATTAAACCAATATCAATCCTCATCTTGACAGTATGGTTCAATGAAAAATATAGGTGAAAATGAGGGCTGCAGATACTGGAGATCAGAGTCGAAAGTGTGATGCTAGAAAAACACAGCAGGTCAGGCAGCATCCGAGGAGCAGGAGAGTCGATGTTTCGGGCAAAAGCCTTTCATCAGGAATGAGGTCATTCGTGATGAAGGGCTTTTGCCTGAAACATCAACTGTCTGACTCAATGAGAAATATGCTGACTGCGGAGTTACAGATTCTCACACCTGGTTTTTAGCAGGTTCTGTATGTCCTGATTTATCGAGGGTTTCCTGTTTGGGAACAACCGGATTGACTTCCTCATATGCAGGACCAATACCAATCTAAACTAGAGACCTAGACAGACACCCAGCGACTATGGCATGGACTGAATGACATCACAGGTTCTAAAAAGAGAGAGTGCAAGATCGCATACAATGACATATCCCTCCCAGATCGTCTCAACGCTTTCTTCGCTGGCTTTGAGCAGAATTCTGATGGAGAGGGAACACCTATTCCGACAAGTCTGACAAACCTATCCCAACAGTCACTACATCAGAGGTCAGATCAGTTTTCCTTCATGTGAATACAAGGAAAGCAATGGGACCAGACGGAGTACCAGGCCGTGCACTCAGATCATGCGCAGATCAACTGGCAGAGGTCTTCTCCAACATTTTCAACCTTTCCCTGCAGCAAGCCACTGTCCCTGCCTGTTTCAAGAGGGCCAACATCATCCCTGTGCTTCAGAAGGCTCATTCAGTATGTCTCAATGACTACCCTCCAGCGGCCCTAACTTCAGTGGTCATGAAGTGCTTTGAAAGGCTGGTCATGGCATTAATCAACTCCAGCCTTCCCACTACTCTTGACCCACTCCAATTTGCCTATTGGACCAACAGATCCACATCAGATGCCATATCACTTGCCCTTCACTCCTCCCTGGAACATATTGACACCAAGAACAGCTATGTAAGAATCCTACTCATTGACTACAGTTCAGCCTTCAACACTATTATCCCCTCGAGACTGATTACTAAACTTAGTGATCTCACACTAAGTCCCACTCTCTGCAACCAGATCCTCAATTTCCTGACCCACAGACCTCAATCAGTGATGATTGGGGGTAATATTTCATTGTCACTAACACTCAACAGTGGAGCCACCCCAGAAGTGCATACTCAGCTCCCTGCTGTACTCACTGTATATCCATGACTGTGTCGCCAAATACCAGACTAAAGCCATTTACAAGTTTGCTGATGACACCATCATAGTCGGCCGAATCTCAGATGGCAACGAACCAGACTACAGATGGGAGGTGGAAGACCTGGAAAATGGTGCATTGAGAACAACTTAGCTCTCAATGCCAGCAAAACCAAGGAACTCATTATTGACTTTTCATTAGGATGCCCCCCACCCCACACACACACACACATTAACAGCACAGAAGTGGAGCAAGTGGAGGGTATCAAGCTCCTGGGAGTGGTCATCCACTCCCATCTCTTCATGTGAATGCACTTGTTACAAAGGCCCAACAATCTTTCATCTTCCTCAAGCAGCTGAGGAAATTTGGTATGACAGCGGATATCCTTGCTAACCTTTATAGGTGCACCATCGAGAGCATTCTGTCTGGATGTATCACTACCTGGTATGGCAACTGTATCATTCAAGATTGGAGACAGTTACAGAGAGTGGTGAACTCAGCCCGGACAATCACAAAGGCCAACCTCACATCTATAGAGTCCATCTACCAGGCCCATTGTCAAGGAAAGGCTGCCAGCATTTTTAAAAATCCAGTCCACCCTGGAAATGTCTTTCTATAACCTCGACCATCGGGGAAAAGGTACAGGAGCCTGAACACAAGCACCAGCCGGTTTCCCAACAGTTTCTACCCTACTGTTGTTAGAATACTGAATGGACTCTCAAACTCTTAACATTTGCCTGTACCTGTGTTTTTGTTTTTGCTGCTGTTTACCTATTACTTACTATCTCTGCTACTTAACTCTGTGATCTGCCTGTATTGCTCGCAAGACAAAGCTTTCACTGTGCCTCGGTACACGTGACAACAAATTCAATTCAATTCATTTAACAGGATTCTGCTGTTGCTGGTAGACCACAATGTCTCTAGTTTGGTATTCATGATGTGGAGGTGGAAATTTGGTATTGATTGATCTATTTTGAATCTGTCCCATTTTGCATTGAGGGAATGCCACAATAAAAAGGTGGAAAGTACGTTAGTGTGAAAGTGAACTTCATCTTCACCAGGGCTGTGTGTCAATCTTAACAATATTGTTACAGGCACCTAATTCTATGATGATCAGTGATGATAAAGTAATTTTTTTTTACCCCTATGGCACCTGTCAAGGATTGGGCCAGGCAGTCAAATGCCACATGATTCAAGTTTGGCCCTTCTGGTTAAGGGTTGAGAAACAGCTACACATATTCAAGTATGAGGATTCCAGGGATGAAAAGCTTATTTTATTTGTTCCCCACAAACCAAAACATTGTAAATTTACTGGGCAAAATCCTTTTGATATGGTTTAATGGAGTATAATTTAAAAAGGACTTAAAGAAAAGTGAGTAAAAGAGAGATAAGAAAAGACTATTTAAATATTTCACAATTTAAAATCCACCACAGTGTCAGCCTGCTATCAGTAGCAGAATGGGAGTTACTGCACTTTATCATTTCCTCTTGAAGAGATGACTGTACTGGATAAAACAGCCGCTGCTGTTAGCCATTAACATTGTAAGTACATGATAGCTCCCAGATCACTGTGAGCAAGAATAAAAAATAGATCATATTTCAGCTCATCTTAATATCTTTCATCTGAATAAGCTGTTTTCTAATATTGAGCGGTATTGCATGATGAAAAGGGTACTTAGGGAAAAAAAATCGCAGCTGCATTGCAGCTTATGAATGAACAAATATTTGGTTTTGATAAAGGAAAAATGCCCCAAGCATTCTGGTTAAAGAACTAAATGCATAGCCACTTAAGGTTTGCAATATCTCCTTTTCTAATTCAGCCAGTGTGGTCTCAGCTTCCAGCCCCATTCCCATCCTTCCAATTTATGTTTAAGTAAGAACTACTGAATCGTAGATCAGCAATATTGCTTATATAAAAGTGGATTACAAGGCAGTAATTTTCTAATCAAGGTCTTCAAATGAAATCAAAAACCATCTGGTCTAAACTTTCTTAAATCACAAAATCCAGTTTAATTACAAATTAATATCTGCACTGAGGCATTTCATTTACACTTCCAGTTCAGTGTTTCACACAAAGTAAAAATCTCCAAATGGTAATACAACTCTGCAATTAGGAACTAATCTAACTTAGTGCAGAGAAAGTTGTCATGAAATTGGAAGTTTCACACTGTGTCAGTTTAAAAGTGCATTGAATATAAGGAGGTGCTCTTGTGGTGCAGTTGTTATATCCCTACCTTTGAGCCAGGAATCCTGGGACCTAGTCCCATCTGCTCCAAAGGTATGCCATAATGAATCTGAATAATTTGATTAGGAAGTATCTATAAAGAGTAGGACCTTAATCCTAGCTTACAAAATATAGTTTCAAAACAAACTGAAGTTTCACTGAAATATGTCAGAGCAGTAATGTCTAATCTGTTTTCTAAGTACATATTTAGATCTCGAAGGTTCAGCAGACAACTCTGCATGTATTTATTGAGACTTGTGCAGAGTATTCTTATTAATAATATATTTAAATTCCAGCTTAACAGGATCTTAAGCATAAACAAGGTTCTGCTTGGCTGTCATGTAGACTCCATCTACTAATCAGGAAATGATGCAAATATCCATATAAGCTACACATTAGCACCTGATACCAGAAGTCTGCAATTCACAGGAAAAGGCTGGCAGTGCACTGACAAACATTAAGCTGCATTGTACTCCTTACTTTTGCCAGGAGAACTATTAAAAATTTGCTACTCATTGCAGACATTCCCATCTATAACATGCATTGGCTGGAATAACTTCTGTTAAGTTTGGAGGAGTGAAAGAAACTATAAGTTTGAACAATGAGTAGAAGAGGAATACCAGATTAATTTAGTTGAAGAGTGTAATTTTTGCTGAGTTCAGTATGGGTTGGAGAAGAGTACCCCATACTGTATATGGTACAATTAGCAGTAGTACCAAGTTTGGAAAAGGGAAGCGGCACATTCTTGGTAATGAAGGATAAGAAAAGGAAGTAATAACAACCAATGAAGCATAATGAGTAATATCTAAAAATGAAGGAGAAATAAAAAAGATTAATGGGAGAAGGATCAGGGTCAGAAATTTAGAAGTTTTTTTAAGTTGAATAAGATAAAAGCTGATGTTATATGTTTTGATATGGAGGTGCTGGTATTGGACTGGGGTGGACAAAGTTAAAAATCATACAACATCAGGTTATAATTCAACATATGCACACACTCACTCTCTTCCTCATACATGCGCGTGCACAAAAACACACACACACACACACACGTGTATGGGGTGAATTTGCATTAGCAGATTTATATTTGCAGATACATTCTATTTTGTTCAAAAAGCAGACAATCTGTCGGTAGTCGCTCAATGTGACATCTTATAAATTCCTACTTTGAAATAGAAGCAGTCTGAACCAAGGTTGGGATACAGGCAGACTCTAACCTCACACCTTTAATGCATTGCCTGAGCTGAGAGGTCACTTTTGTTTTATACTGATAAAACCTTAAGTTATCTTGTGACTGTGACTTGAAAGAAGTGCTGGGATTTACATATATCCAATCAAAATCTACATCCCCATTCAAAGTGATTAAAGATTTAACAGCATTCTAGGTTTGTTCAACACATCATTTCAGTTGCATGTCACTTTGATTGTTTACTATAGGCTCTGCATCTGATGGTCCTATCCCACTAGTTACCTGACAAAGAAAGAGTGCTCCGAAAGCTTGAACTTTCAAATAAACCTTTTGGACTGTAACCTAGTGCTGTGTGATTTTTAAAACGCTTTGTGATAAGGAAGGTAAATGTCAATATCAAGAGAAACAGAACGGGAAGAATAGGGTGTCATTATTAATAAGTGAGGAAACAGAGTCAAATTCTAAACTGTGTGGGGCAGAAAAGTATACTTTGGGCTGGGATGGAGTGGGAGAAGATGCCCAGGTTGAATTCAATGTGGGTAAGGGGAGATGCACAAGAGGACAATGTTAGAGGAATGAAGAATTTGGACGGGTAGAATTGTCATGTGATGACAAGTTTTATGGATGTGGGAAATGCGAAGTACTGGAGAGATTAAAACATGGAAAATGATTTCAAATTGAAATTTCAAGGAACTGGAAGTCAATATTCATTACTTGGCAAAACTTTCCAATAATTTTTTTTAAATGTGGAGGTGAGCAAGTTAAATTGCGATTAACATGCCACAATTACTGGCTTGAAAATTCACCTGATTTCCCACCATAAAGAGCTGACAGATGTGTGACAGTGAATATCTCACCTATCACAGGCCACAAAAATGATTAGCAGAAACTGGTGCCCAGAGGCTGGGTCATAAAGTTCATGGGCTGAAGTTTACTCTTCCGAGATCAAGCAGCAAGAAGGCACTTTTCTCCCCCCTCATTCTCTTGAGGTTCTCATAGAGGAGAAAGCAAGAGTATGGTATATCTTTCAAAGGCCATTTCTTTCCTCACCTTCCTGGGCCCTGAACATATCCAGATCAAGATGATTGGAACTCCACACCAACCCAGCAGCTCACTGTAGTTTCCAAGTCAGGAACCTAGCCACCTTTCTTATCAGCTGGTAAGGATGGCATTCAGGAAGGTAACAATGATATATGGTTCTTAATTAGCCACTAATTGTCAAATTATGAAATTTGCCCATATACATCCTCACCCAACACTTAATTGCTGAGGATGTGAGGAGGGATTGAGATTCTGTACAGAGTCATCTCATCCAATTAGTTCCCCTTCTCATGACCTCTCTCCCCATTTACAGAGAGGGAAAACATGCATCCATTGAGAATGGGGTGTGACAGCTAAGTCAGCTTAATAGAATCTGACTTGTCATAATATGTGTGCAGCAGAATTCTAGACATCTGAAGTTTGAAGGATTGACAACAGGCAGCAAGCCAGAAAACATTGGTGTAATTGAGTCTGGAGCCAACAGAGATATGTATGCAGGATTAGTTAGCAGATAAACTGGGTCAAAGAAATGTATGCTGCACTCCAGCAACATCAAAAAATAATTTGACAGCTGTAAGATGATTTGGGACATCCTGATGTCTTTAGAGGCAACACACTAAACAAATAATTCTTTAGTCATTTCATCTTGAGTTTGAAATTGTGTTTCTTAGCCAGAGAGGAGAGTTGAAGTGGTACTGAAGATACAAAAATGATCAGCATTCCTTCTTAATGTTCAGAGGGAGAAAGTTGCTAAGAATGGATGTTAGGTAAGTAGCAAGACATCAGAGACCCTTGGGAGGATGAGCCAGATGTTGTGGTCCATTTGGGCAAGTTGATGGCTCCACGGTGTAGTATGTAGGTCAGGAAGAAAAGGTGAAAGACACATTCTTTGGGAAATTTCTGATCTGGAAATGCATAAAGATATAGGTGTGAGAAAAATAATCTCATGGCTATGGTGTTCTGGCTATGACCCAGTATAGAACTGTAGAACTAAGTGTGGGCATGGGCAGTTTCTTTAAGAAGCTATGATAACGGACCCCTCCAGAATGAACTCAGAATCAAAGTGCTGGTATGGGTTACTCTCCCCTCTTCCAGTTTCAAAATTCCCAATTCTTTGTTTATTTGTACATGGGATATGAGTGCCACTAGCTAGACCAAGCAATTATTACCCATTTTCAATTGCCCAGAGGGTAGTTAGGAATCAATCACAATGCTGTGGTTCTAGAGTCAGATGTAGGTTAAACCAGATAAGGATGTTAGATTTCCTTTTCTGAAGGACTTTAGTGAACCAGATGAGATTTTGTAACAATCAACAATGGTTGTTATTTTTGTCTTTTAATTTTCATTCTTTAATTAATTCCGAACTCAGTATCTGCCATGGTGAGTTTCAAAGCCATATCCCCACAGCAGGCTGAATAGGTTCTGTATGATAAATCCAATGCTATAACCACCATGCCACCAACTCCCCTTCTTAATGGCACTATTTCCCCTGTGCTTTGCTCTTCTTCCCCTGCATCCCTGTCAAACAGGTTCTCTTCTTGCTATCCCAATGACGATGTGAGCATTCATTCTCTCACCTTCCTGCAACCCATTACTCCAGCTGCCATTCACTCTTTTCTTCACCTTAAATTGTCATTATTAGATTCTGAATCGTTCCTTCATCCTCTTATGGCATTCATTTCCCTGGCCATTTTTATATCCAGTTCCCTCCATTATCAACACTTCATCACACATTGCCATTTTTTACTAACTTGTTGCTATCTTTTTCAAACCTACCCTTCTATACCAGACCTCAGTTTATATCCAAATTTGATTACTATTTCACTAGCCTGGGTTACTTTCTCCTCTTAGTGCAGTCCTCCACATTATTGAAGATAGTTACTGTCTGGATTATGTGGATACAAACGATTATAATTCAGTGAAATGTTGAATATTGGATGATATGCCAGATTTGGAAGAGTGCAGAGATCTCAGAGATGAAGGAGGGTTGGAGGAGGTTGGTATGGGGCGAAGTGAAAACATTGGAAGCCAATGTAGATGAATAACCAGGGAAGTGATGACTGAGTAGGGATTTAAACATGTTAGGACATGGAGAGCAGATGATTGGACTTTGCCAAGTTTGCAGAGGGTGGGAAATTAAATGCCAGGTTAGAAAACATTACAATACTTAGATCTAGAAGTGGCAGAAACATTGAAGATTTCACCAACTATATCATGGGTGGAGATAGATGACACCAACAAGTTAAGGTGTATTAGAATAAATTTGAAATTCGAATCTCAATTTGGGGTTAAGTTGGACCTTGAGCTCAATAGCAGTCTGGTTCAGTCTCAGGTAGTGATCAGACAGGAGGATGGAATCAATGGCACAAAGTTTGTCTTGGGATCTGATGACAGTGGCTAATACTTTTCCAAAACTTAATTGAAAACTTCTCTGCTCATCTTGTATTGGAAGTTGGAAAAGTGGCCTGAAAAATCAAATAATGGAGACATTAAAGAAGGCAGAGTTTAGGAAAAGCTGGCTGTCATCAAGATAAATTATAACTCAGTTGTTTACATTTCTTCTTTAACTGGCTCCTTCAGCTTCAGAGTCGAAAAGTGTGGCACTGGAAAAGCACAGCAGGTCAGGCAGCATCCAAAAAGCAGGAAATTCCTGATGAACAGCTTATGCCCGAAATGTCAACTCTCCTGCTCCTTGGATGCTGCCTGACCTGCTGTGCTTTTCAAGCACGACACTTTTCGACTCTGACTCTCCAGCATCTGCAGTCCTCACTTTCTCCTTCAGATTTAGTTTCTTGAACTGTGGAGACAATTTTTTTCAGTTCCTCTGAGCCTGATGGCATGGAATTAAATTCCGATTATCTAAAATCAGAATCATAAACATTGAAGATTTTGATTCATCACTCTCCTGGCTATGAAAATTCAAACACTAGAAAGAGAACTATAGTCTTAGTGAGTGGTTTTCTCTGAACTGAAGAACTCCCAATAGAAGAGAAACTAAAATGTTCATTGAACTTAACTCTTGATTTTTTTTCAAGTGAACTCTGAGTTCCCTGCTCCTGTGCCAAATAAAACTAATGGCTTAATTTACTTGTTCTAACTGTTATAAATGCAAACGTAGAGACACCTATTCCACTCAACATTTCAAACGTTCCCTCAAGTTTTTGTCTGCAGTTATATGCCTTCTTCAACTGATGTTATTTATATTACCTTTCTGGAATAGCCTTCCAACCTTGTTAAAGAATCAAATGTTCAGAGCACTACCCACATCCATATGGCTTTTTAAAGAATGATCCAAAGTTGAAGAATGGTAGTATTTTACACACGTACCATCCCATACAGTACAATAAATAGTTCCAATGGTTAAGGTTTCATACAGCATTGAAAAGAGCAAGGTTCAGTGGGACTGAGGAAAGGAACATGGTGCTTTGGTCTGCAAAATAGTTGGCTGTAAAAACAGATATGTTTAGTTGAAATTTTGGGATCTTTAATATGAGCTAATGATTAGCTTTTATAACTGAAACATAGACATAAGCTATTGACTTGGCTGGTAAATTTCTTGGAGTTGCTCATTTGCATGTGGAAACATGGTTCCCTCCACACAGTTGATGAAGAACAAACAAAGAACAATACAGTACAGGAACAGGCCCTTCGGTCTTCCAAGCCTGCGCCGACACATTTTGCCTTCCATACTAAAACTGTTTTCGCTTGCGTGATCCGTATTCCTATATTCCCTTACTTTTCATTTATTTGTCCAGGAGCTTCTTGAATGCTGCTATTGTATTTGCTTCCACCACTTTCTCTGGCAGTGTGTTCCAGGCACTCACCACCTTTGAAAAACATGCCTTGTACATCTCTTTTAAACTTCCCCGCGCACACCTTGAATCTTTGTTTCCCCCCAGTAATTGACCCTCCACCTTGGGCAAAAACCTCATACTTTCCACTCTAACCATGCTATTCACAATCTTATTAACGTCTATCAGGTTGCCCCTCAACCTCCTGCACTCCAGTGAAAACAAATTCAGTCTATCCAACCTTTCTGCATAGCTAAAATCCTCCATACGAGGCAACATCCTTGTAAACCTTTCCTGTACCCTTCTTCAAAGCATCCATATCCTTCCGGTGCCCAGAACTCTACACAATAATCCAAGTGTGGCTTAACTAAAGTTTTATAAAGCTGCAGCAAAAACTTCTCTACCTGTATCTCAACACTCCTTCCAATGAAGGCAAGCATGCCATAGGCCTTTTTTTACTACCTCAACTACCTGCACTGCCACCTTCACTGATCTGTGGAACTGCACACCCAGATCCCTCTGCATATCAATACCCCTAAAGGTTCTGTCATTCACTGTATAATTTTCATCTGTCCTTGACCTTCCAAAATACATCACTTCACATTTGTCTGGATTAAACTCCATCTGCCATTTTTCTGTACATGCCTCCACTGTTCCACATCCTACTGTATCCTCTGACAATCCTCCTCACTATCTGTAAGTCTACCAATCTTTGTTTTAATCAAAAGCTTACTAATTAGACCAGCTACACTTTCCTCCAAATAGTTTACATAGACCATGAAGAGCAGAGGTCCCAGCACTGATCCCTGAGGAAAACTATTAGTCACAGCCCTCCATTCTGAAAAGCAACCTTCCACCACTACTCTCCTATGACTAAGCCAATTCTGTAACCATCTTGCCATCTCACCCCGCATATCATGCAACTTCATCTTTTGTACCAGTCTGTGATGAGGGACCTTGTCAAAGACTTTACTAAAGTCCATGCAGACAACATCAAGCACTTTTCCCTCATCAATCATCTTCTTCACCTCCTCAAAAAGCTCAGTCAAGTTAGTAAAGCACAACTTCCCCTTCACAAAACCATGCTATTCATCACAAGTCAGTCCATTTGCTTCTCATTGCCTATAGATCTTGTCCCTGCAAATCTTTTCCATTAATTTCCTTACCACCGATGTGAGGCTCATCATCCTGTAATTTCCTGGATTATCCCTGCTATCCTTCTTAAACAATAGATCAACAATGGCTATCCTCCAGTCCTCTGGGACTTCACCTGTGGCCAAAGAAGATACAAAGATGTCTGCCAATGCTCCCGCAATTTGTTCTCTTGCCTCCCTCAATATTCTGGGATAGATCCCATCAAGACCGAGGGACTTATCTACCTTAACACTTTTTAAGGGGCACATCACCTCTTCTTTTTAATAGCAACTTGGCTAAGAAATTTCACACTCACTTCCCTGAGACCATCCTCCACTAATTTCTTCTCTTTGGTGAATACCAGTACAAAATATTCATTGAGGACCTCACCTACCTCTTCTGGCTCCACACATGCATTCCCTCTGTTCTTGAGAAGGCCGACCCTTTACCTGGCTATCCTCTTGCTGTTTATATATATATAATATATATTTATATATATAATTTGATTATTAATTCTCTTTAATACTGTTTGCTAACGACTTTCATGACCCCTTTGAGCCCTCCTAGTTCCTTGTTTCAGTTCATTCCTATTTTCCTTATATACTTCAAAGGCTTTGTCAGTTCTCATACTTCTCAACTTTATGTATGCTTCCCTTTTCTTTTTGATGAAGGTCATAACATCCCTGGTCATCCAACGTTTACTAAACTTGCCATCCCTATACTTCATTCTCACAGGAACTTGCTGCTCCTGAACTCTTATCAACTGCTGTTTGAAATACACCCACATGTCCAATATGGATTTAGCCTCAACCATCTCCAGTCAAAATTCTCCAGTCCCTGCCAAACATTGTTGTAGTTTGTCTTCCCCCAATTTAATGCTTTCACCCTTAGACAGCTGTTATCCTTTTCTGTGAGTAACTTAGAACTCATGGTATTATGGGCATTACTCCCGAAATGGTCCCCCACTGAAACTTCAATCACCTGGCTGGGCTAATTTCCTAAAACAAGGTCCAGTATAACCCCATCCCTGGTTAGACTCTTTACATACTGCATCAAGAAACCTTCCTGGATGGTCCTTATAAATTCTGTCCCATCTAAGTCTTGAGCATGAGGTGAGTATGAGTTGATATAGAGGAAGTTAAAATCATCCACCACAACAACCCTGCTGTTCTCACACCTTTCCAAAATCTGTTTATATATTCTCTCCTCAAGATCCTGCTGGCCTTTAGGGGTCCCTTTTTTTAACCCCCAGCATTGTCATTACACCTTTCCTATTCCTGCGTTCTACCAATGCTGCATAAGTCCTCCAATGTATCCTCCCTCAGTACAGCTGTGAAATACTCCTTTACCAGTAATGCAAACACCCCTCCACCCCACACCCCTCCACCCCCATGCCTTTTACATCCCTTTCAATCATACTGAAACATCTGAATCCTGGAACATTCAGCTCCCAGCCCTGACCCTCTTCCAGTCAAGTCTCCGAAATTGCAATGAAGTCATAATTCTAAGTACTAACCAAAGCTCTAAGTTGATCTACCTTGCTTACTATATTTCTCACTTTGAAACACATGCATTTCAGAATACCTGTCCTCATCTTTTCAGCAGTATTTTCCAGAAGACCTGATCTTCCCCAGAAGATCTGCCTTAAGAGTAGGATTAGATTGATGGACATTTCATCATGTATTTGAGTTCACCTTTAATCACTGTGAAAAGGATATTGTATTAACTTCATTTAAAACTGTCCAAATGGTAATTCTCCAAAGAATGACACTGATTTGCAACTGATTCAATGGTTTTGCAGTTGCCACAATGTACTCCAAACTCAGTAGGCCTCTGAAGCATTATTTATGTTACTAACTGTCTCAAAGTTCAGCATCAAACACACTGATGCGGAGCTTTAATTGAGCGCAGAAATAACATATTAAACTCTGTTTCAAATTTGTTGAGAAAACATTGTAACGGGAGAAAAAAAAAGCACTGAGTGCATGAAGTGTCCAGATCAATGGCTTTTCATTTGATTCACACTGAAAATGTTTGATAAGTTATCTTAAAGAGATAAACAAACTATTGAGAGCTGGCCCCTACTATTCAGTCCATGTCCACAGCACTGGTCCCACCTCTCCCTTGAGCCTGGCAAAATCACTCAATCAATTGGGGGAATCTTGGATGTACAAAATCCACCTTCCACGGTCATTATTATCATCTGAAGAAGGGTCACTGGACCCGAAACACTAACTTTGCTTTCTCTCCACAGATGCTGCCAGACCTGCTGAGTTTTTCCAGCATGTTTCTGATTTTGTTAGTCATCTGACAGAACTGCACCAAACCCAGCCTTAGCAACCATGGGACACAGCATCTGACGTTTGCAATTTCTGCCATGCAGCAATACCATACAGAAGTGGGGGAGGCAGCATGTAGAATCCCTGCTACAATATTCCACAATAATACTTCAGCTCAGAGCTAAAGGTTTTCAGCAGTGTAGAAGAGTGATAAAATTTTGATGTCAGACTAACCTTTTTTAAAAAATGTCAAGGGACTCTGATGAATTGAACTGATTGATAGTTCTTTGAAAACCAATCATTACTTCCACTTCTATTAATTCCCTTCATAAGTAAAGAAAGTATGACTCAAAAGCCTATTCTGCAATTTGAAAATAACAAATGCAAAAAGCCAAATATAGCCTATCCAACCCATATCACAGTGTTTTATGGATCGACACATTTTCTTAAAAGCAAAGGGATCAACTTTAGAACTTGGCCTCACTTGCAATGAGATTGTCAGAATCATTACTTTAGAGAATAAGTAGAGTGTACTGGAAGGGGAGAAGCTCTAACCTCGAGGTGGGAAAAGCTGCAAATAAAATGTTCTGGCAGAATGTTCCATGGAATCCAATAGCATTACTCTAAGAAACTAAATAGAGTGAGGTACAAACATACAATAAATCATTTCCAACCACCTATAGCCGCAAGAATTAGACAATCCAAGCAAACTGGGGAAAGAGAATAGAAATTATCTGCTGAACATGGATGCTTACTTTTTGATATTTGTAATTAGTGGAATATGACAGGGTCTGGGGTCACAACTATTTACAATATATATTCATGACTTGGATGAGGAAAGTGAATATACTGTAGCCAATTTTGTGGATGACACAAAAATAGATGCAAAAACAAGTAGTGGGGATGCACAAAGGGATACGGACAGGTTACATAAATGGGCAAAGATTTGTGAGATGATATGCAATGTGGGAAAATATGTGCTTTTGCAGGAAGACAAGAGGAGTTTCAGTTTTATCCCAGAATATTAAGGAGGCAAGAGAACAAATTGCTGGAGCATTGACAGACGTCTTTGTATCCTCTTTGACCACAAGACTGGAGGAGTTAAATATTAATGATATGGAAAAACATCAGCAGAAAGTTGCAGCCCAGAGTGATTTGGGGGTCTTTGTGCATGAATCTTGAAAAGCTAGCTACTAAGTTCAGCATCTTGCTTAAGCTCAAAGTCAGATCGAATGCTGTGTACAGTTTTGGTCCCTCATCTCAGGAAAGATATTCTGGCATTGGAGGCGGTCTAGAGAAGGTTCACGAGTTCATTTCCTGGTAAGAAAGGATTTTTTGACGAAAAGAGATTGAGTAGTTTGTGTCTGTACTCGACAGATCTTAGAAGATTGAGAAGAGACCTATTGAAACATACAAGATTTCCAAGATACCCTGTGGCTTGACAGGGTACATGTGGAGGGATTGTTTCTCCTCGTGACACAGTCTAGCGCCAGATGGATAACCTTAGAATGTGGAATCGCCCACTTAAGACAGAAATGAGGAGAAGTTCTGTTTCTCTGAGGATAGTCAATCTGTGAAATATTTCTATAGAGGTAGGCTATACAGGTTTTTTCATTCAGTTTTTGAGGCTGAGATTCAACCAGAGGATGTTGAGACATCAATTGTTTGCATTCTGGGAGTGGACTTTGAGGTCAGTGTGGGTGTGAAGGGCATTGTAGAAGACTATCCTTGGGGGTAAGCAGGATGAACAGCAGTAAAACAGAGGGCACTGAGATATCGGTCAGCATGGGGGGTGAAGGGTATCCTGGAAGGACTTGCTATTGAGGAATGGTAAGCCCGAAACATTTCTTCACAGTAGTGTTTCCATCCCCACAACCTCTGCTGACAAAAAAAAAGGAGAGGCAAAGTTCACATGACAAGAAACAGAACATCATGAGAAGAAGATCAGCAGCAAGAGTTCCAGTGGGTAAAGGGGTATGGGCTTAAACAGTTTCTGGAAACTGTTGTTGGTGAGTGACTGGCAGGTTTTGAGATATTTGAGATATTGTTATCCCAGCAGCAAGCATTAGAAGGGAAAAAAAAATAATTGACATTGTAAGGATTCATTAAGTTAAAGGGGTAAGACATGGCAGTCAAATAGTAGTCTGCTCCTCTTGCGCAATGTGGGAAGCCAGGCATATTTCCAGTTTCCGGGATCTGCATGTGTCTCCAGCTGCTACTCCTGGAAGTCTGAGTTTTGGGTTTGGAATGGTGTCTGGGGACACGGTGGAGCATTTTGTGGGGCGGAGAGTATTGTGCATAGCATGTACAGAGAGGTGGTCACACAGCAGATTCAGACTCCACAAGCAGGAAGGGAATGGGTGACCATTGGACAGAGCAGAAGAGCGAAGCAGGCAATGCAGGAATCTCTTGTGGCTCTCCCCCTGCAAAACAGACACCCTGGCTTGGATACTGTTGAGGGAAATGGCCTCTTGAGCGATAACAGCAACAGCGAAATTCATGGCATCATGGTTGGCTTTGCTGCAGAGGGAGGGAGAAATAGGCCTAGAAATGCTCTATTTATGGGGGGATTCAATCAGAAGGGGAATAGATAAACGTTTTTGTGGCCGGAAGGGAGAGTCCGGGATGGTGTGTTGCCTCCCTGGTGCTAGGTTTTGGGTGTCTTAGAGCGGTTGCAGAACATTCTGGAGGGAAATGGCAGTATCTCTTCTGGCTCCACAGATGCATCCCCTCTTTTGTACTTGAATGGGTCAACTCTTTCCCTGGCCACCCTATTGCTGATTTTATATGGATAAAAAGCGTTGAGATTCTCCTTATACTGTTTGCTAATGACTTTCATGACCCATTTCAGCCCTTCTAATTCCTTATTTCAGTTTTATCCCAGAATATTAAGGAGGCAAGAGAACAAATTGCTGGAGCATTGACAGACGTCTTTGTATCCTCTTTGACCACAAGACTGGAGAATAGCCAATGTTGTCCACATTGTTTAAAAAGTGTAACAGAGATAACCCAGGGAAGTACAGGCCTGTGGGCCTCATGTCAGTGGTAGAGAAATTATTGGTAAAGATTCTCAGGGACAAGATCTATAGGCAATGACAAGCAAATGGACTGATTAACAACACACAACATGGTTTTGTGCGGGGGAGGTTGTGCCTCAATAACTTGATCGAGTGTTTTGAGGAGGTAGCAAAGATGATTGGTTGATGGAGGAAAAGCGGTTGATGTTGTTCACATGGACTTCAGTAAAGCCCTTGAGAAGGTCCCTCATGGCAGACTGGTACAAAAGATGAAGTTACATGGTATTGGGATAAGCCGGCAAGATGGATACAGAACTGGCTTAGTGACAGGAGACAGAGGGTAGAGGTAGAAGGCGAAATGCAGGGCTGCGACTATTGGTGTTCCACAGGCATCAGTGCTGGGACCTCTGCTGTTCCTGATCTACATAAATAATTTGGAGGAAAATGTAGCTGGTCCAAGTAGTAAGTTTGCAGATGATACAAAGATTGGCGGAGTTGCGGATAGTGAAGAGGATTATCAAAGGATACAGCAGAATATAGATAAGTTGGTTGCATGGACAGAAAAGTGGCACATGGAGCTTAATCCAGACAAATGTGATTTGGAAAGTCAAATACAGGTAGAAATTATACAGTGAATGGCAGAACCTTTAAGAGTATTGATATGCAGAGGGATCTGGGTGTTCAGGTCCACAGATCACTGAAGGTGGCAGCGTAGGTAGTTAAGGTAGTAAAAAAAGGCCTATGGCATGCTTGCCTTCATTGGAAGGGACATTGAGTGCATGGATAGACAAGTTATGCTGCAGCTTTAAGGAAATTTAGTTAGGATACATTTTGAATAATGTGTACAGTTCTGGGCACCACATGAACAGTGTTATGTGGATGCTTTGAAAAGCACATAGAAAAGGTTTACTAGGATTTTAGCTTTGAAGAAAGGTTGGATAGACTGGGCTTGCTTTCATTGGAATGCAGGAGGTTGAGCACCTGATAGAAGTTTATAAGTTTGTGAATGGCATGGATAGAGTGGGAAGTATGAGGCTTTTTCCGAGGATAGGGGGTCAATTACTAGGGAACACAGGTTCAAGGTGCAAGGAGGGAAGATTAAAAGAGATGTGTGAGACACATTTTTCACACCAAGGGTGAGGAACGTGCTGCCAGAGGGGGTGGTGGAAGCAAACACAATAGCAGCATTCAAGAAACATCTGGACTAGTACATGAATAGGAAGGGAACAAAGGGATATGGATCCTGTATGTGAAGGCAGTTTTAACATAGAAAGGCAAAATGTGTTGGAGCAAGCTTGGAGGGCCTGGTCCTGTGCTATTTTATTCTTTAAGATACACAGATTTTCAATCAGTAAGGGAGTCAAGGGAAGGTGAAGTTGAATATCATCAGACCAGCCATGATCTCACTGAGTGGTGGAGCAGCCTTGGTGGGCAAAATGGTCTACTTCTACAGCTATGCCTTATGGTCTACGGGTTTCTTTGTCTCATATCCATTGTAGAATTTGTAATGTTGAGTTTTATTCATTCTGGGGTAAACAATTATCGTATGGTGTACTTTCATACTCAAGGACTACTCCCCTTAATTTCACATTATTCAAAGCTCAAAGGTTGTTTTTTCTTCCAAGAATGACAATCAAACTGAAAACTGAAACAGTTATTGATGTTATTCAGTTATAGTTCATCATAGATCTCCCAACAGCACCACACTTCAATGTGAAAGATCTCATGAGAGTTTCACTTCTGATTTATATAGTTGCCTCATATTATTAATCAATAAAGGTCACTACAGAGGCCACAATAGAATAAGATATCTGAACAATTGTCATAGATATGTCATGTACATCAATACTGTCTTTGGGCAAAATATGATGTGTAAATCCATTCTTCTATTAATTTATTTATTGTCTCAAATTGCTCTGATTTAAGATTTAGAGTCATAGAGATGTACAGCATGGAAACAGACCCTTCGGTCCAACTAGTCCATGACGACTAGATATCCCAACCCAATCCCGTCCCACCTACCAGCACCTGGCCCATATCCCTCCAAACCTTTCCTATTCATATACCAATCCAGATGCCTTTTAAATGTTGCAATTGTACCAGTCTCTACCACTTCCTCTGGCAGCTCATTCCATGTACGCACCACCCTCTGTGTGAAAAGGTTGCCCCTTAGGTCTCTTTTATATCTTTCCCCTCTCACCCTAAACCTATGCCCTCTAGTTCTGGACTCCCCCACCTCAGGGCAAAGACTTTGTCTACTTATCCTATACGTGCCCCTTATGATTTTATAAACCTCTGTAAGGTCACCCCTCAGCCTCTGATGCTCCATGGAAAACAACCCCAGCCTATTCAACCTCAACATCATTGTAAATCTTTTCTGAACCCTTTCAAGTTTCACAACATCCTTCCGATAGGATGGAGACCAGAATTGCACACAATATTCCAAAATGCATGCAATATTCCAAAACACTAATTAATGAAAAAAGACTGTTTACAAAAATCATAACTGATAAATCTCTGTCTTCAAAGTTCAACATGGCTATTCATCAGGAAATAAAAGAGCAAGAAACATGCAGAAGCCCCTTTTTTTGGCACACTGGGTTCTGATTATTTTTAATCCAAAGTAGCATCTGCACCATCTGCCCAGAATTTTAATACTGCTCTTGCTAGATGCCATCTTGGCCAAAGACAAACAAGATAATTTTTGCCCATCTCAGAAGGATGCAATAAACCATAACACTTACAGAAAAGAGTCATCAATAAGATGACTGGGAGATCGAGAAAACAGGCCTGCTGTTTCTCCCCCTTGCACTTTGCTTTGCAGCTGAGACAGCTAGCCCCAATGTTAAATGTCTCTGGTGAAAAAGTAAGGAACAAAAAGCAAACTTTCCTTAATCAAAGCTACTTCCACTCCCATGATCTTTATCTTCACCACCAATTCTGACCTTGAAAGCTCCATGCCCCAAACCTTATGTCTTGGATGTTCTGCACCCCACCACCTGATTCCAATCTGAGTTCTGAGGTCAAACATTCCACAGTTCTCAAACCTTCCCATTTGAGGTTGTGAGCACTCGACAGCTGAGGAGCCCAAATTCCCCAGTTCGTAAATTACTGTGATCCTAGGGTAACAGATAGACATACCCATCGTTGTAAGAGCATGCAATGCTGACCACTGCCAACATGTCATTGGGCAGATAGCTATCCTTTTTTCTGAATGAATTTACAGAGCTTCCTTGGTCTAAAGTCTTGAAGAAAAACCACAAGGTGGTCTAATGAGAAGTGGCTCTTGTCTTAAATAAGATGGAGTTCATTGCATGACAGCTGTTGTGTTATGCCCTCTGGTCAGTATATCAGTTTACCTTCAAGACGCATACTTGTGACGTCTTAATTGAATCACAGTATGTTGCCTAAGATCTCATACTCCATCTTACCTCAAATCAACTGAAGAATGACACTCCACTGGAAGCATGTGAGCTCAGATATTTATATGTCTGAGGAATATAATGTTTGCACATGATAACTCATTGTAATAAATGCCATTTAGATTCTTCAATGCCATGATATCCATGCCCAATTTCTAATGTCATGAGAGATAAAATAAGTATTACCACATTAGGTTGGTGAGAAACTCACACCAGTGACAAGATATGAGTTACATTAGTAAGATAACATTGTCAATAAGATGACTGGGAGATCGAGAAAACAGGCCTGACTTCACGAAATCCTAAGATCTTCTGCCTTTCCCATCCTTTTTAGACATCTGACATTACCAGACTAGAGAAAGCTGAATGAAGTCTTCTCACTCTTTCAGACCTTATAATCTTATACAGCACCTATTAGGAAAGGCAGAGCTCCATTTTCATTGTGAGTCTGTTTCAGAATAATCTAGGGAGGAAGAGTTTAATTTAAGTATTTACAGATGCAACCTTGTCTCAGCATTGTGATATAGTTGTCTGAAAACATATAGCAGTAACTTCCCAATTTTCAGAAAGTAGAAGCGATTACAGGACAAAAGCCCAAGACTGTTCAGGATGTGAAAGCTTGCTTGACCATTTCGTAATAAAGCAGTTGATTGTATCTTAGTGGGCTTTAAACCAGTAACAGGAACCCATGCAAGTAAGAGTCAGCTGCCAAAAGCTCTCAGCCAACCTGATTGGGTCAAGCGACAGAAGAAGCTGTGGTTGCTCCCTGATCACCCCCATCCCAGACTGCTAGGTTGAAAGAGTTTAGGATGGTCTCATAGATTTTGGGTAATAGAAGGCAGGGACATGCGAGTCAAAAACAAGGGCAGCAGCTCACTCTCAACAGCCAACCGTTTGCCCAATGTTCAGTTCCTCAATTCATGTAGATTGAGGGAAGTTCCTCACTCTGACCCCTTACTCCATCGCACCGCCTCTCACCCTTCACATTCATTCATCTTCCTTTCCACACCCCACCCCTCCCCCAGCCGCCTACCCTCTCTTCTATCTCCCACTCCTCTCCCAAACCCCCCTCCCCTTTCACCTCCCTCCTCCCCCACCATTCTCCCTCTCCACACCCTCCTCTCACCCTACCCCTCATATAACCATCTGTTTAACCACAAGTGACCACTTAATGGTATAATTTAGTGGCAAGGCATAAAAGTTGAGCTTTGGCCTTCCTGCCCAGAACCTCATTCCAGTTGAGGTGGGAAGGTGGAGATGTCCTGATACACTATTATCCACCCAATTAAATTCCCTTTCCACCTCAAAGCCCACAATCTCTGGGTCGAGAAGATTCTGCCCATAATTGCCAGAGAATTGTATTCACTGAAAGTAAGAGTGCATATCCGACTTTTTTTAACCAACCACATCAAATAATTGCCCTTAACATAAACTGCACATGCACTGCATTATAATTCAAGTTATTTCCTCAACTATGCTCTTTGCAAAAAAAAAAGCAAATCTCTGAGTGGCAAACACTGCACTGGGAGATGGATAGGTTCTGAGCAATAGAAAAGTCATTGACAAATAACCAACATAACCTCTGATCCTGTAGTCACAGTGCTGATATGCTGGCCGAATTCCAGCTTTGGTCAATGATGACCACAGGGTAGTGACAGGAAGGAAGTCAGCATGAGTGGTGCTAATTAGCAGTAAAGGATTACACTTTTATTTTACAAGAGCAGGTGATTAGCTAGCAGTTACGTAATGTGATTGTTGACTGCCATTTACAAGCAAGGCTAGGGGCTATCCAACCTACTTTACAGGCTGAGACAATTGTTTGTTATTGGATGAATTTTCAATACAGCTGAACATTGTAAAATCATTACCAAGCATCCATATCTGACTTTATAATACAGCAATGGACATTGATATGAAAATGCTGAGACTGAGGTCACTGCAAGGAAACTTCGTTGCTGAGAAGCTTATGGACTTCTCCCTATTTCTAAAATGGGCACATACTTCAAAGCCTTTGCTTCACCTGATTCTCCCATCCTCTTTAACATCCAACTTCTTTTTAAGGTTCCAATTCAGTTCCAGGTCACAGGAAGCAAAACCCTGTGTGATCAGTTGATATGTAGCAAAATATGTTCACAGTATTTCGATAAGCACAGTGTGAGGTGCTCTCCTTATAGAATAGCCCCATTGTTCTTCCTTCTGTGATTTGCCATTCTCATTTTAGTCAAAAGTTATCCTGTTATGTCACATTCTTCAAACGTATACTGAATAATCATTCGGATATTTCACTGCTGATCTTCTGTCATTTTGTTTTACTGGAAATTGTCTGGCCCTTGCTCCAAAATGGTATACATCAGAGACAGAAAACCAATCATGCATCATTATGACCACATCTTATTATGTCTGGGAAGGGATGATATTATGTGTTGATGAATTGTAGCATGAATATAAAGAAAACATTTCTGGTTTTGTGATAAATAATGAATAGAGGAAATACTTCCCCAAAATACTCTGTATCAAATACTGATTAACATAAAATTAAAAATCAAAACACTTAACAGTTGCATGAGGGAAGATAGTCAATTGAAGAGACCAGAAAAATGTCTTGGCATTATTGATATATTCCTTGATCTATATTTCAGCAGAAGGTAAATCACACTGGTGATATAGAACATCAATAGTTTAGCAGTCTGAAAGGGCACTGAAAATCCTTTGGATATTTCAGAAGATTATACGACATCGTGTAAACATTTAATATCAATATATTTACTATCCTTGGAAATGTCACTGTCAATTTTCATCAAGAAATCCCATATGTACATGATGAAATTCAAATTCTGATATAAAAGATCAAACAAAATAAAAACACCTATGTGCTGGTTATTATTTTATTTAAATGGTTTGAATTATATAGGTTTTAGTCCTTCTACTTTTAATTGTACATAATGTTCACTGAAATCATTCATAATGTTTTTCTTTTAATCATGGCTATACACCCACTGATGGTCCAAGCTTGTCTCAGGGTTCATTTCCTGGGCTTCATACATCATCCAGTGCCTGATTCAAGTGGCTATTCATCATCTTTGAGCTGAGGCAATCAGTGTTGACAGACAACTCAAACATAGGGAAACTGATTCTGTGCTCACCTGACAATCAAACATGCACATTTTCAAGAAGCAGTCACTGGACAAACTTGACTGATACTTTTCCCACTCTCAACTAGAAACACAGTGGTCAATTACAGCTGCTTGATTGCTGTCTCAGCCGAGAACTGCAGGGAACAACATTGTCTTTTGAAATCCCATAAACAACAGACTCTTCGTTAAAGAAAGTATTTCACAGCTTGGGAGTGTATAAATCAATCAGAGATCTTGGTGAAAATATTTGATTTGATTTATTTATTGTCATGTGTATTTTGTAACAAAATACAATGAAAAGTGTTGTATGGCATTACCACTCTCTGGTGCCATTTAAAACACAGAAATGTAGACTAAAACATAGAATATAAATACAGAAAGAAAAAAAAAACAAAAAGAATTTTATCCAAGCTGAACATCAAAAGTTACTCACAAAGTTGAATCGGATAGGCGGTATAGTTTGACTTGGATGACTTTTCACAGCCAAATGAAACTTCCAAATGGAAGGGCAAATGGAACTTCCAAAGTCAACCATATTTTCACACATGCAATGAACTCCTGGCATATGCAACACTTCCTTTGGAGAACAGTGAAAACAAGGTGCATCTATTTTTAATGTGTATTAGAAAAAGCACAGCTGAACAGATATAGAAATATGAGAGGATATAGCAATGCATAGCCCAAAACATCCTAACATTTACAAGAAAGTCTTTATACCTGAAGGGTTTGAGTGTCTTTGGCACCAGGCTACTATCATTGGGGAACGGAGTATTCTTCTGACAATAGCAAAACATGTCAATGTGAAGTGGTCGAAGAACACAGACAAATATTCATTCGAAGTATGCACGCATACAATGTAACACCTATACCACAACATGAGATTATCAAATCCTGATGCAAATCCCAAGCAGTAATTGCTTGTAACTCTGCCAAAGTTTGTAGAGATGTTAGATAACTCCATAATGAGCAGGCCTTTGAAATGCAACATCTCGAGGTTTTATATACTCAAGGAAAATGTTGGTGGTGGGGTGCAAAGTTGCCAGCAATGGTTAAAGCTTGCTTTCATTGACAGACTACTTGAAATATTAAAAAGCAAAGTTTAACCTCATCTTTAGGTGCTAGGTCCTGATCCAAACATTTGAATTGATACCATTGTACAATGTCAAATAGGTCAGAAGAGTCTTCATTAGTAATGAGGCAGTTGAAATGTAATAATGGGCCTGTGCGCCAGTGTAAGGACTGGAGACAATTCTAACATTTTATGCCAATCAAGAACTTCTTTGGTAAGCAATTAGGTTCTTAATGCCTTAAGGAGGAATTTCCTGCCTTTAACAGCCTCCATCGAGTCAAAGACTGGTACCATTTGGAGAATTGCATTTATACATTGTAACTTCTGGTTTGCCACATTCATGTGCCCTCCAGTGAAAGTGGCTTTCACTTAGTTTTCAACAGTGTAACAGGTTCAGGGCAATCCCAAATATTAAAATGAAAGACGAAAAGAAAATGGCCTTTTGTGAAAAATTGGTCAACCTTGCATCTGTGCAGGCAGAGTTGCCAGCAGGCCTGCCAGAATAAGGACACACCTTCTTCTGGGGACAGAGATCCTCAGAGGTATGAGACAACTCGACTGACAAAATGGCACCTGCCTGACCCCCTATCAAGGGACAGGTATAGAAATGGTAATGAACCCCAAAAGTGTGAACAATGGAGCCAATCTAGTCAATAGGGGTAATGATTTACTCTAACTTGAAAACAGTTTGGGAGGCTCCATGAAGTCATCAAAACTTCAGTTAAGTAAATTTGGGACGGTATTGACTCTGTTGTTTCCACGAACGATGAGATTAAACCAGGCCCAGCAATCACCGAAGATGCTTTGTGAAATGGCATTACCTGAGGGGCGGAACCGGCCGGCCCGTTGGAATCACAAGGGTAAAGGGGGCAGCACGGCCAGCTATCGGGGCTCTTTTCCTTTTCACTCTCCTCCCTCTGAGCTCGCTGCGTCCCTGGACACCCATCCTTTGGGGCTGAAGACATCGACCCTGTCTGCGATCTTGGATTTTGGAAGTCTGCAACAACACCCGAAGCAGAGAGGGAGCCCACCGGACAAGCAACAAGTCCCCCTGAGACCTTAAGAACCCTTTCCAAGCCTGGGACACTCATACTCTGGAGTAGTTGATTCGGCATGGGGGAGGGTGGTTGTGTAATTCTTAATGTATAAATACCTGGAAGGTTAAAAATTTACACTGTGTCTGCTCCAGTTTTCTTAAATTTTGTAGCATGGTATAGAGTATAATGTTTCATCGAAGTATTATATGGATTGGGCAAGTTGAATTTTTTCTGTAATAAAGTTCACTGGTAATTTTGAACTCATGTTTGAGTCTGTCTGTGCTCCATAGAACATAGAACATAGAAGAATACAGCGCAGTACAGGCCCTTCGACCCTCGATGTTGCGCCGATCCAAGCCCACCTAACCTACACTAGCCCACTATCCTCCATATGCCTATCCAATGCCCACTTAAATGCCCATAATGAGGGAGAGTCCACCACTGCTACTGGCAGGGCATTCCATGAACTCACGACACGCTGAGTAAAGAACCTACCCCTAACATCTGCCCTATACCTACCCCCCTTAATTTAAAGCTATGCCCCCTTGTAATAGCTGACTCCATACGAGGAAAAAGATTCTCACTGTCGACCCTATCTAAACCCCTAATCATCTTATACACCTCTATCAAGTCACCCCTAAACCTTCTTTTCTCCAATAAAAACA
>NC_057714.1:58491213-58557373 GCF_004010195.1 Chiloscyllium plagiosum
CCAAGAGCACTAGCAAACCTCCCGCCAAGGATACTGGTGCCTCTCAGGTTCAGGTGTAGACCATCCTGTTTATAGAGGTCCCACCTTCCTCAGAAAGAACCCCAGTTATCCAAATACCGGGATCCCTCCCTCTTGCACCATCCCTGTAGCCACGCATTTAAGTGTTCTCTTTCCCTATTCCTCGTATCTCTATCACGTGGCACGGGTAACAGACCAGAGACAACAACTCTGTTCGTTCTAGCTCTGAGCTTCCAACCTAGCTCCCTGAAAGCCTGTCTAACATTCTCAGCACTCCTCCTACCTATGTCGTTGGTGCCAATGTGGACCACGACTTTGGGCTGCTCCCCCTCCCCCTTAAGGACCCGGAATACACGATCAGAGACATCACGTACCCTTGCACCTGGGAGGCAACATAACAAACGTTAGTCTCTCTCGTTCCCACAAAACCTCCTATCTGTGCCCCGAACTATCGAGTCCCCAATTACTATTGCTCTGCTCTTCTCCACCCTTCCCTTCTGAGTAACGGGGACAGGCTCCGTGCCAGAGGCCTGAGCCCCGTTACTTGCCCCTGGTAAGTCGTCCCCCCCACAAATATCCAAAACGGTATACTTGTTCTTGAGGGGAACGGCCGCAGGGGGTCTCTGCACTGGCTGCTTCCTCCCAGTCCCCCTCACTATCTTTGGAGTTACTAATTCCCCAAAACTCCGATCTATGACTCCCTCTGCCTCCCGAATGATCCTAAGTTCATCCAACTCCAGCTCCAACTCCATCTGGGTATACCAATTCTGGCTGAGTTCACAGCGGATCCCAGACTATATTTCCAGTGTCAAGGACCGAAGGGTGATCCAGGTGATTCAAACCGCCCACTCAAGGGGGATTGCTAACCAGGATAAATAGTTTGATGTCTGTTTTTCTCTCACTTGGGGGTACTGCCTGAGTGGGTAGGTACCAGCTGGCCTTTGTCCCACCACCAAGGGAGGGGATCGCCCAGGGATTGGTGGCAGTCGCGATTACTGTGTGGAGATATGTTCTGACTCGCTGGTCAGGCTATAAACAGTGAGTTTGGTTTAGAGCTCTCTCTCCAGTGATGTTGCCCTAATGGGGCATTCCAGATCTTTGAAGTTTCATAGCCTGCTGGAGAGAGACCACCACAGTAATCAGTGAACTCCAGATACAGGCGTGAGTGCGGAGTAAAGAGGCCCTTCTACAAGAGCCATTAAAACACATCAATGAAACATCAAGCTTGATGTGTCCAGCTGAAGTTATGAAATTTTCAACACTGCTGTGAAAAAGGTAAGGAATAATTGGAAGAGCAGTTTGAAACTTTGAATTACTGAATAAATCAGGACAGTTGTGAATTTTCCACTCCCTGGTGCTGTGGAAATGAAAGGCAATGTGAGACAGAATTGGAATTTCTTTCAATCTCAACAGTAAAACCGTGACGCAGCTATAGAATTGAACATGAAGCCAAAGCAATTAAAAATTGAAATTCTGCTATCTGAGCTAGGGAACCAGTGGTACAGCTGTATTGCAACTTAGGTTTCAGTGAAAAAGAGGAATGCCAAATTGGATAAATTATGAAGGCCTTGAACACAGAATTTGAATTCTCTATTACCAATTATGAACAGTAAGTATTCCAACAGTAGAGTCAGGGGAGAGGAAGAATATTGATCAGTTTGTAGTGGCACTGATACATTGAGCTAATAGCTGTGATTTTGGACAACTGAGAAATGATCTCATCAGAGTTGGAATTGTCTTAGACACAGGAGATCTTTCATGACAGTAGATCTCCTGAGAAAGGCAAAACTCACTTGCAAGTAAGTTATCGATTTGCAGAATTTCTGAGGTTGTCAACCATCTACTCCAGATTATTAATGAGAGATATTCCAGGCCAAACCTGTGCAATATACTGGAATAAAAGGAAGAATATATATGTATATAGAAAAGTCAGCAAAAAGATCAAGGCCAGAGCACAAGATGTGAACATAGCAGAGGATGTCACATTAAAGAAAAGGAAGCATATTCAGTGCGGAGAAAATATTTCTTCAACTTCCCCACACAAATGTTTAGTTCGAAAGAAGCAACACAAACCTATCAAAATGGCTTCTGGAGAGATGTCAGATGATGAATCTAATGAATCATTCTATACCAAACAATAGATTGCATCAAGAGCTCTCCGGTTGACACATGGTTTGGAATTGTTAGAATTATGAATGCCGAAGGAGAGACTTGAGTGAATGATTAGTTTCAGTGAGGCACTGCTGCTTTGCATAATGCCATAGGCTTCACAGGCCTGTGCAAAGTAGCTTAAGATGGTAACCCAAAAATGAAGCTCTTGAAGGTAAATTTGTGGTTATATGGTGAAACAATACTCATCTCAACCAAAGAATCTATCACAGACCACAATCAAAATAGAATTATGGAGAAACTCAACAAGTCTGTCAGCATTTGTAGAGAGAGAAAAAAACTGAGTTGATGTTTTGAGACTGGTATGACTCTCTTTGAAACTGAAAGGAGCATGGTAGTTTCCATGCTCTTGAGAGGGGCAAGAGGAACATTCCTTGTTCCAGTCCTGCTTCGGTCCCCAACCACTACTTTTCCCCCGATCTGTCAATGATGCAATTGATGCTTAGTCCTGCTCTCTTCCAGCATTAGGAAAATTAATCAATTTTTCTTCCTATTTGCATGCTTCTTTCACTTTTGCTGATCCATTTCTGACACCCTTCTTCCCTTCCTTGACTGGAATACTGTCATAATCTTAGACATAGAGTCATATAGCATAGGAACAGTCCCTTCAGGCTGCCATGTCTATGCTGACCAACAAACACCAAACTACACTAATCCCACTTAAATGGAATTGGTCCATAGCCTAGTTTGCCCTGTTTTTAAAAGTGCTCATTCAGATATTTCTTAAATGTTGCAAGAGTACCTGCCTCTCAGGCAGAGCATTACATACTTCTACCATCCTCTGGGTGGTTCTTTTCTCAGGCTTCCGTTTGCTCTTCACCTTAAACTTATGCCCTCTGCTCCTAGGTACATCTGCCAGTGTGTGTAGTATTGACCTCTTTATTTGAGGAAGCACATTTTTGCAATTGAAGGAAGGCAGTGATGATTTACCAGTCGATTTCCGAGGATGACAGCACGGCCCTATGAGAAGAGGCTGAATTAGATAACGTATTCGGAAGAATGAAAGGGGTTCCCATATAAAGCTGTAAAATTCTTAAAAGATGAGACAGGGTAGTTTCAGGAAGAATATTCTTGATAACAGGGAAATCCAGAACCAGAGTTCTCAGTCTAAGGATGCAGCGTGAACCATTTTGGACAGAGATGAGGAGAAATTTCTTCATCCAGAGAGTGGTGAGTCTGTAGAATTCACTACCACAGAAAGCAGTCAAGGCCAACACATTTTATGATTTCAAAAAGGAGTAGGATATAGCACTTGGGACTGAAGGATCAATGGATTGGGGCAAAAGCAGGAGCAAGCTGGTGTGTTTGGTGATCAGCCATCATCATAATGAATAGTGGAATAGGCCAGAAGGGCAGAATGGCCAACTCCTGCTTCTATTTTCTGTATTTCTCTGTTTCCATTTCTCTGGATATACTGTCCACTAATACCCACTACAAACCTACTGATTTCCATTCTCAACTATGCTTCTTCACACCCCACTTCTTGCGAGGACTCCATTTCATTCATCTAGTTTTGTCCTCTCCATTGCATTTGATCTAATGATGTCACCTCTTTGATATGCATTTCCATTCCCTCAACCAAGGACCCCCCTTAGATGACAGGTTTCTCAACTATATCCAACCCAATTTTCACATTTCTGCCCTCACCCTCTTCTTTAATTCAATATTGAGTTCTGTAATGTCAGAGTATGACCTCTGATTTACATTTTTCTGACATCCGCTACCCATGGCCATATCTTGCTTGTATCTTGTTAGCTTTACTCACAGCAGAGCAAAACTTTTTCTCTTTTTTTTAACACCTTTAATTTTACCTATTTTATGTATATATCACTCTTTTACCACCATAAGTACTCCCTACATCTTTTTCTGTGGTTAATCACAAAATCTTTCCATTTTGTCCCATTCCTCCTCTGCCAAATGCATAAAAAACACAATTTTCCAGTTGCTTTCAGTTACAAAGAAACAACATATGGTCTGCATAACTGAACTTGAAACATTAACTTTGTTGCTCTCTTCACAGATGTTGTAAAATGTGCAGAGTTTCTCCAGCACTTTCTGATTTTAATTCAGGTACCCAGGATTTTGCTTTTATCAGAATAGAGGTCCACTGCCAGAGAGAGAGCTCACCAGATGAATCAGAAGCTGAACAAGATAAGTATACAATGAAGATGCCTGAAGTCAAATACATAGGTCAAGCACTGATCTCACCCAGATCCTGACAAGATGAGAGCTACAGCAGAGATGCAGCAGATAACAGATTTGAAAGTGATGCAATGATTTGTTGATCTCTGAACTATCCAGTAAAATTCTTGCTTAATATGTCACCAGAATATAGATCTCTGGGTAAGACCATGGTTAAGGATGTAGAGTGGTACTATGATGCAGAACAAACAGCAGCTTTTACTATAATCAAACAATTAGTTATACCAACATTAGTATTAAGATACTATTATGTCAATTCTGAAGACATCTTGCAGTGCAATGACAGTCAATCAAGGTTTAGAATAACCCTTATGTAGCAAGGACAAGCAGATGCATTTGTTTATGACCAAAATACATTGTAGAGCATGATTAGCCAATGCCAGTGACATGCATATATCATCAATGGTCATAGGCATCCGGCATTTGCCAGTCCCTCACAGACATCATAATACTTTGACAGTATGCTCTGGAAGCACAGACTTGCATTGTGGTGTGCACTGCAGCAATGAGAAATGGGTTAGATCAGGCTGCATCGCAAGTCTGCTTGTTCAATCTTTCGGTGCTCGTTCACTTAATGCCTACCTGCATGTCATAGCATCCACATTGTCTTGCCTTGCATTGCCATGCCAGTTAGTGCAGACACACAGCAGGCAGCTTGCCTTGCTGGTCAGTAAACTACAGTTCTCGAGTCATACAGAGTCATGGAGCACTACAGCACAGAGACAGGCCCTTTGGCCCAAACTAGTCCATTCCGACAACAATCTCCACCTACGCTAACCCCATTTCCCTGCACTTGGACCATATCCCTCTATAACTTCCCTATTCATGTATTTGTCCAAATGTCTTTTAAATGCTGTTAATGTACCCGCCTCAACCACTTCGGCTGGCAGTTCATTCCATTTGTGTACCATCCTCTGTGTAAAAATGTTGCCCCTCAGGTGCCTATTTATTCTTTCCCTTCTTACCTTAAACTGATGCCCTCTAGTCATCGATTCCCCAACGCTGCGAAAATGACGGAGTGCATTCACCCTATCCATGCGTGCCATGATCTTATACACTTCTATAAGAGACCCCCCTCCCCCACCATCCTCAGTCTACTATGATCTGGAGAAAAAAGTTTAAAATCACACAACACCAGGTTATAGTCCACCTGATGAAGGAGCAATGCTTCGAAAGCTAGTACTTCCAAATAAACCTGTTGGACTATAACCTGGTGTTGTGTGATTTTTAACTTTGTACACCCCTGTCCAACACCGGCGTCTCCAAATCATGACTAAAGAAAACAAATCCTATTTTGTCCAACCTCTTCATATAACTCAGTCCCTTGAGTCCTGGAAATACCTTATAAGTTTCTTCTGCATTCTTTCCAGTTTAATGACATTCTTCTTATAATAAAGTGACCAAAACTGAACTCAATACTCCAAGTGCTGCCTCACCAAAGTCCAGTACAACCGCAACATAATTTCCCAACTATGATGCTCAATGCCCTGACTGATGAAGGCCAGCATGTCAAAAGCCTGCCTCACTGCCCTGTCTATGTAGGACTCCACTTTCAGAAAACCTTGCACCTGAACTCCAAGATCCCTCTGTTCCACTACACTCCTTAAGGCCCTAACATTCACCATGAAACTCTTACCTTGATTTAATTTTCCAAAATGTAACACCTCGCACTTATCTATATAAAACTCCATTGACATTTCTTGACCTATTTCCCCAGCTGATCAAGGTCTTGCTGCAATTTCTAATAACTTTTCTCACTGTCAACGATACCGCCTATTTTAGTGTCATCTGCAAACTTACTGATCATACCTTGTACATTCTCATCCAAATCATTGATATAGATAATAAACAGCAATGGGCCCAGCACTGATCCCTCGGGCACACCGCTGGTCACAGAACTCTAGTCTGACATGCATCCTTTCATTATTATTACCCTCTGCTTCCTACCATTAAGCCAACTGTGTATCCAATTTGCCAACTGTCCCTGGATTCCATGGGATCTAACCTTCTAGAACAGCACACCATGTGGAACCTTATCAAAGGCCTTCCTGAAATCCATACAGATGACATCTATCACTCTGCCCTCATCAACATTCCTGTTCACTTCATCAAAGAACTCCAACAACTTTGTGAGGCATGATCCACCACTCACAAAGCCATGCTGACTACTTCTAAACAAACCCTGTCTTTCCAAATGTATATGTTATCCCTCAGAATTTTCTCAAGTAACATATCTACCACAGATATTAGGCTTACTGGTCTATCACTCCTAGGTTTTTCCTTGTGGCCCTGTTGAATAATGGCACAACATTCACTACCCAGTCTTCTGGGACCTCACCCATAGCTAACGATGGTGCAAATATATCAGCCAGGGCTTTTGCAATTTCTTGTCTAGCCTCTTGCAGTATTCTTGGATATATCTGGTCAGGACCAGGAGATTTCTCTACCTTCTTCCATTCTAATATGTCCAACACCACTTCTATTGTGATGTGGATTGTGCCTGAGATATCACTACAAACTTGCCCAAGTTCTCAAGTCTTCATGTCTTTCTCCACAGTAAACACACAGAGGAGAAATATTCATTGAGGATCTCACTTATCTCCTGTGGTTCCACACATACATGTCCACGTTGGTACTTGAGAGGTCCTTTCTCTCACCAGTTATGCTTTTTCCTTTAATATATTTAAATAATCTATTTGAATTCAGCTTAATTTTTTCAGCCAAAGCCATCACATTTTGCCCTCCTGATTTCCTTCTTCAGTAAACTCCTGTATTCTTGATATACCTCCAGGGATTCCCTTGATCCCAGCTGCCTGTACCCGAGTCATGCCTCCTTCTTTTTCTGGTCAAAACCTCAATATCTCTTGTCATCCAGGGTTCCCTACTTTGTGAACCTTACCCTTTACCCTCACAGGAACATATAGACCTTGAATTCTAGTGATCTCACTTTTAAAGGCCTCCCACTTGTTGGAGGCCCCTTTGCCTGCAAACAAGCCACTCCAATCGATCCCTGCCAGCTCCTGTCTAGCTCCATCAAAATTTGCCTTGCCCCAATTTAGAAATTGAACCTGTGGACCAGTTTTGTTCCTCTCCATAACTATTTTAAAATCAATAAAACTATGGTCACAGGTCCCACGGTGCTCCCCCACTGTCACCTCCTGCCCTATTTCCAAAGAGTTGGTCGAGTTTTGCCCCTCCCCGAGTATACACTGCTTAAGGAAACTTTCCTGAACATGCTTATCTAAGCCCTTAAAGCTATGGCAGTCCCAGTCTGTGTTAGGAAGATTAACATCTCCTACTGTGACAATATGGAGGTACAGGTGTTGGACTGGGGTGGACCAAGTTAAAAATCACACAATACCAGGTTATAGTCCAACTGGTTTATTTGGAAGCACTAACTCTGAAAGCTAGTGCTTCCAAGTAAACTGTTGGACTATAACCTGGTGTTGTGTGATTATTTTTACAATGACAACCCTATTGTTCCTGTGAGTCTCCCCAGTCTCCCTGCATATTTTTTCCTCTAATTCTTGTTTACTTTTTGAGGGCCTAGAGTACAATCCCAATAACATCACCATCCCCATCTTTTTTCTTAGCTCCACACACAAAGAAAGGAGAGGGAGGCTAAGGGGTGGACAGGACTGTGCTGATCCATCAGTTATTTCATCTCTGACACTCCCCTTAACCAAAACTTCAACTCCCCCTCCCATCTTTCCTGCAACTCTGTCACATCTAAAGCACCTCTACTATGGCACATTAAGTTGCCAGTCCTGTCCCCCCCTTAGCCATATTTTTGTAATAGCTATAATATCCCAGACCCACAGACCCATCCATGCCCTGAATTCATCGGCCTTACCTGTCAACTCTCTTGCATTGAAATAGATGCAATTTAATCCAACAAGCATTCCTCGCTCCTGGTCATGTCCCAGCTTGACCTGTCTCTTCAAATTGCTATTTCTGATGATTGTATCTCCTTCCAGCCTTACACTTGCTGACCTTCTGTTGAGGATTCCACCCCCCCTGCCAATCTAGTTTAAATCCTCCCTTGTAGCACTAGCAAATCTACCCATCAGGGTATTGGTCCCCCTCTAGTTCAGGTGCAACCCATCCCTCTTGAACAGGTCACCACTGCCCCAGAAAAGATCCCAATTGATCTAAGAATCTGAATCCCTGCCCCAATTCTTTAGCCACACATTCATTTGCTATTTCCTCCTGTTCTTATCTTCACTAGCACATGGCACCATTAGTACTCCAGAGATTACCACTAATGAGATCCTGGTTTTTAACTTTTTTCCTAGCTCTCTTTAATTCCTCCTCATCCCTATTTCTATCTGCATCATTTGCACCAATGTGCACAATATAGGGGCATTCAGTTTGCTGTACGGCAGTGTGCTACATCAATCTAACATATAGACCACGTGTCAGCAGTTTATGCAGAAAATACACAGCATGTGCAGCAAGCAGGCAGCCATGCCTCATAGTCTTAGGGGAGTATTGTTCACTGTAGTCTATGGAGACTCATCGGTCAGGGGATCCCAGCACAGGAAGTCAGGAGCAGCCTTCTATATCATTCTAGGAGATTAGTCACAGTCAGATCGGGGAAATCTCGGTGAGGGAGTCCATGCCTCTCGAAGGAATGGGTTTCAGTCAGTTTAATGGCTCCACAGCAGCGAGTCCCGGGTGCAGGACTAATGTTGTTGGGGAGGTGTATCACTACAAGTTAGGGAGCTGAGCACTTCTCCTCAGGGACTGTTCGGTTAGTTTACTCAAGGTAGTGTGCCATGCTCAGCCCATCGGGTCTGTCTACAGAAACTAAGGAGAAAGGAGGTTAGGCCTTGGGAGGATGACAAAAGGATCACTACTGTGGCAAGGATAACTCAGTCAGTTATCCTTCAGGATCGGGTGTTGCAAGCTGGGGTAGATGATAATAGTGAAGTGGGAGGAGGCAATGGTATCTGCAAGGGAGCAGTATATAGTAAAGTATGGATGGTAAATGGGTTATTCCAGGGAAAGGGTGGGAGTGTGTTTTTCATGGTGAGAAACATTATAGGAGGGGCACAGTATGACCATATTTGGCATAGTCATCTCATATGGCAGTGGCTGGGGGTAAGTTTGAGAAGGTGATGGTGCATGTAGATGGGTTGGGCAAGGTCTGGGGGATGGTGTGAAGCCTACTGGGGTCGCCTACAGGCAACCGACATGTGGAGGTGGCAAGCCACTAGCAGAGAAGCCCTCACTCACTTCCATCATATTGGATATCGAACGTGTGCAATGGGAAGAAACTGACTGCAAACATACTGCAGGGATGGTGAGATAAGTATCTCAACTTGTGAGGGAGGAGTCTGCAGGACCCATCGATGTGAAAGCTTTTAAAGGGAAAGAATCTTGACACAGACCCATGCACTGTGCAGAACACAGACCTGCAGGGTCCCTAGTCCCTAGCCATCCTAAAGCATCACCTCCTGTTTGTGTTTTAGCTCCCTGCCCTAGACATCGCTGACCAACTCATTCACATCAACACTTTTTGACACAGACACCATAAAAGACTAGGAATGTTTTAGGAAGATGGTCGAAGCTGTCAGCAGCACCCATTTCCTCTTGCTTCCAGATGATGCAGCAGTATCTCACTGGAGACAGCCATGGTGCATCATGTGTGGCCATAGAACTATGGCTCATGCTCTAACAAAGACTTTCAGGGCTACATAGGCAGACAAACAATGAGGTATGAGGTGAAGATAGTGACATTTATTTTAAAAGGTTCAAGACAATATATCCCCACAGGCCATCAATATATTTTCTTCTTCCTCTTGCCCTAACTGCAACTGGCTGGATCCACAGCTGGGGAAGAGGAAGCCTCCTTGAGAATGGATTTTATTAACCTTGGGATTGAGAGAGATTAAAGTCAAATATCAAGAGCCTTATAGAACTTGAAATATTAACTCAGTTTCTCTCCACAATGCTACCAGATTTGCTGAGTTTCTCCAGAACTTAGCTTTTATTTCAGACTGTGAATATTTGCAATACTTTGTTATTTACTTTGACAAAATTGCCATCTCAATTGCAGAGCTGAGATTTTTGACTGCAAGAGTGCAGTTGTTCAGTGTTCTCAACAAAAGTCAGCCCAAGTGACAACATGGGACCAGCAGAGAGCAGTTTCTTGCTCAAGCGTATGTGCTGAACATGAACAACCAGCTATTGTGGGGTGGTATGGTTGCTCAGTGGTTAGCACATTCTTGCCATGCCTGCCTGGGTTTCCTCTGGTTTCTCCAGTTTCCTCCCACAGTCCAAAAATGTGCTGTTTAGGTGGATTCGCCATGCAGAATTGCCTGTAGTCACGAAGGATGTGCAGGTTACATGGATTAGCAATGGGAGATGCAGGGCTATAAGGATAGGGTAGGGTTGCTGGCTCTGGGTGGGATGATCTTCGGAGGATTGGTGTGGATTTGATGGGCTGAATGGCCTGCTTCCACACTTTAGAGAGTCTGCTCTTTCACATAGTCACAATTGCAGACATATAATTAGAGGATGCTTCTTTGCTATTGACAGATAATGAGGCAGATTTTATGCCACTGTCTGCACTGAGTACAGAACAACTGTCAGCACGAGAAGTGTCTGTTCTCCATCAAGGGTAATGGATCAACAACAGTAATCTTCATAGAGGAACGCCATTCCTCAGAGATGGAACATCACTCCTGTAATGGTCAGATATCAGATGAACAGCCAACAATAAGATGCATGCATACTAATGGATGATCTGCATGATTGAAAGAGACCATTTAAGAGCCTCAATTGATTTTGAGGTGGGAAGTTCATCCTTGACTTTTCTCACCCTGATCTTAATCTGGTGGAGTCAAGAAGATGAGAGCTTCTCCACTTTGGACCTATCCACCCCGTTATATCACACCTCTGGGGTCTCTCAGTCCAGTTCCATGCGGGCATTAAATCCCATCTACTGAATCCATTTGTATGACTGTTGATTGTACATAAAAATGCATTATGTGGCTTACTCCAGCAAACAAGACTGGACTGCAGAATTTCTGATGTCTCCTGTGGCATGCTGTAATCAGCCAGAAGCATAAGACTTCAGTGCTGAGGTGAATGTGAAACAGTAGCACTAATTATATATATATATATATTAAAACTTTGCATAACTGATGTCTTCAATTATTAACAAGGATACAGTGCCATTTCACAGTGCTGGGCCTTCTGAGTAAGTGGTGTACAAGAACATATGAAAGGAATATCTATCTAACTGGACGCTTACTTACATATCTGTTCAACTGCCCCAGGGATCAGTGCATAATGATGTATTGTACACAAATGTTCCTGATAATCAATAGTAGATTGTGCACTATGACCGCATTAAATTTTATGCATTAATCTCAATATTATCTCGAAGGCAAGGATATCATCTGTACTATACCCATAGGTATGATCAGCACAATAAATGGCCAGATGCAGAAAAATAATTGTACAAAGAATTGAACCTCCATTCTCGCATAAAAGATTAACAAGGCCAGGAGGTCATTTCAAGATTACAATACAAGTTATTCTCAGTTTGTCACAATAGTGATCAAGCATTCTTCTTGCAGTTCATAACGTCAATTGAATTTGATGATTAGATTACTGTTTTGCCCTAACTCCCAGGCTTCCTGTACTTGCTGCCTAAACAATCTGAAAGTTCTCAATTAAATAACCATCCCTTCCATTCCCAAGTTGATACTTGTATTCTCAGAGCTGTCAACATTGTGACAAATCATAGGTATGACATTTTCAGTCTCAAATGTCAAAGCTGAGGTGACACCACCTTACACCAGGAGAGCCTCAAGCAAGATTAATATATTCTGCTCTTCTTTTCTAGCCTTTCACTTGTACCCCTATTTCTGTTTACTAAATTTCTCCTTCTCTCTTCACAGCTCTGCTGGCTGCAGTGTTTGCAAGCAAATTGTCTCTGACGAGGGAGGTAAGCTTGAGAAGTTAAACTATTCCCACATTCAATTTGGGCTAACCCTGAGAGAAAACAGAGGGAAATGATGGCCAATAGAAGCAATCAGAGAATAGTATTTATATGCAAAAGTTCACAATCCTTAAGGAGGAGGGGGAGTGAGCCCAAACAGAAAGGCACAGCTGCAATCAAGACAAAAATTTCAGTTCATCAATGCATCACAAGGCTCAGATGCTAATTAAATAATTCAATTCTTCCATTATTTTTGTTTCCAAATGCCTCTGATTTAAGGTCAGTGTTGTTATCAGCTTCATTAGAAAGGCGACTTTAAAAATTCAGTAGTTACATCTAATCTCTCCATTCACTGCAGCTCTTCTCAGCTTCATCCCATGCCTAATTGTGTTGTCGCAGTTTCGTAATCTATTTTCCACGATGTGAATTTCCACAAGTTTGTGCATATTTCAATAAAGTCCTCATTCAGACTTTTGTGTAAACAAATCAGCTTATGTAGTCATGTCTTACAGCACAGGTTTCTGATGCCAGATATCAGATGAGTGACCTTATGATTCACCTTTACAAATACTGTGAGGTAATTCCTGCTAAATGGTAACACAGAAATACATGCAGTATTCCAGATATGAATGAAAGGTGTTGTTAAACTTGAAAGGGTTCAGAAAAGGCTTACAAGGATGTTGCCAGGGTTAGAGAGTTTGAGCTAAAGGGAGAGTCTGAATCGGCTGGGGCTATTTTCCCTAGAGTGTCCCAAGTTGATACTTGTATTCTCAGAGCTGTCAACATTGTGACAAATCATAGGTATGACATTTTCAGTCTCAAATGTCAAAGCTGAGGTGACACCACCTTACACCAGGAGAGCCTCAAGCAAGATTAGTATTTTCCTGAGGAGTGACCTTATTGAAGTTTATAAAATTATGAGGGGCATGGATATGGTGAACAGTCAAGCTCTTTTCCTCAGGGTAGGGGAGTCAAAAACTAGAGGGCATAGATTTAAGGTGAGAGGGGAAAGATTTAAATGGGACCTAAAGGGCAACTTTTTCAGCAGAGTGTGCTGCATGTATGGAAAGAGCTGCCAGAGGAGGTGGTGGGGGCTGATACATTGGCAACATTTAAAGGGCATCTGGATAGGAAAGGCTCAGAGAGATATGTGCCAAATGCTGGCAAATGAGACTTGATTAAGTTAGGACATCTGTTCAGCATGGACAAGTTGGACTGAAGGGTCTGTTTCGGTGCTGTAAATCTGTATGACTCTATGATGTAAACACAGCATCATATTTTTCAAAGTTCAATTAATTCTGCAATGGTGGCTGCAAATTAGAAAGTTGCAAATACAAGTCCACTGCTTAAGAAAAAAGAATGAGAAACCAGGAAACATCAGACCTGTTAGCATGACTTCAGTGGTATGGAAAATATTGGAATCAATAATAAAGAATCTGATAACTGGATATTTAGAAAATAATTGTCTGGTGGACACAACATGGATGTCGAAAGGGAATTCATGTTTGAAAATCTGATAGAAAGTTTTATAAATGTTACTAGAAGAATGTGTCAAGACAGTACTCATGGAGTCAGGGGGAGGAGTTATTCAGAGGTTAGTGAGAGTAACTGGGGGAGTGTTGGGGGAGGTCAGTTCTGGAGTAACCCAGGATTTACACCATGTTTTAATCTAGCTATCATGTCTGGGTAACCATCCAGATAAGTACATTGGAACTGTCTTTTGTAGACTTCAACTTAAAATCAGAGACATTTACAAGAGTATGGAATTGCAAATCAGAACTTCCCAGGCAATTCCTACTAAGCTCTATGCTCAGAATTTTCACATGGTCCCAATGTGCATCTTAAATTGTGATTTGGAGATGCCGGTGTTGGACTGGGGTGAACAAAGTTAAAAATCACACAACACCAGGTTATAGTCCAACAGGTTTAATTGGAAGCACACTAGCTTTCAGAGCTTTTCGGAGACAATCACCTGATGAAGGAGCGTCGCTCCGAAAGCTAGTGTGCTTCCAATTAAACCTGTTGGACTATAACCTGGTGTTGTGTGATTTTCATCTTAAGTTGGATATTCAATATCCTACGATCCAAAGACTGGAACATTTGGGCTATTATTTCGAAAGTAACATTTTTTTCTCTAATTGTATGGAAAGCAAAATGAAATGTAAGACCAAAAAAGGCCATCGACAGAAACATTCTTCTTAGAAGGTGAAAGCATTATACCATTGCAACGATTTATTATAATTACACTGACAAGGTTGAAAATATAGTATCTATCACAGGCTGTGGAAATTATTGATAGCATTATATTGACTTTTAATAACACTTCCCAACTGAGCTTCAGTGGTCTGCAACAGTGATCGATGTTCACTGACAAGATTCACCAAAAACTGAACCCATTAGTTTTGGGAACTTTGCAGTTCTATGGTCACAATACAATGTGACAAGAATCTACTTTGCAATGACAATTGCAACCAAAACCTGCTGAATGATTTGGTTCCAATGCCTTAGGTGAGAAATATTCAATTCAAGCCAAGCATGTGAAGTTCAACATTAAAGGCAGATGAGAGGATGTATCGGCAATGATTTATGTTACATTATTTTGTTACGATGTTCAGACATTGGAAATATTTCTCCCCCATTATCAATTGTCATATATGTTGAGTCTGTTAAAGGTGTTCCTGACATTGATAGTGGAATGCTGCTTCTTTGAATATGACAATTGACATACGAAAAACTGAAAATAGAGCTGGTTACTGCACAGTTATAGAGTCATAGAGATGTACAGCATGGAAACAGACCCTTCGGTCCAGCCCGTCCATGCCAACCAGATATCACAAACCAATCTAGTCCTACCTGCCCAGCACCCGGCATATATCCCTCCAAACCCTTCCTATTCATATACCCAACCAAATGCCTCTTAAATGTTGCAATTGTACTAGCCTCCTCCACATCCTCTGGCAGCTCATTCCATACACGTACCACCTTCTGCGTGAAAAAGTTGCCCCTTAGGTCTCTTTTATATCTTTCCCGTCTCACCCTAAACCTATGGCCTCTGGTGCTGGACTCCCCAACCCCAGGGAAAAGACTTTGTCTATTTATCCTATCCACACCCCTCATAATTTTGTTAACTTCAAGAAAGTCACCCCTCAGCCTCCGACGCTCCAGGGAAAACAGCCCCAGCCTGCTCAGCCTCTCCCTATAGCTCAAATGCTCCAACCCTGGCAACATCCTTGTAAATCTTTTCTGAACCCTTTCAAGTTTCACAACATCTTTCCGATAGGAAGGAGACCAGAATCGCATGCAATATTCCAACAGTGGCCTAACCAATGTCCTGTACAGCTGCACCATGACCTCCCAACTCCTATACTCAATACTCTGACCAATAAAGGAAAGCATAACAATCGCCTTCACTATCCTATCTACCAACGACTCCACTTTCAAGGAGCTATGAACTTGCACTCCAAGATCTCTTTGTTCAGCAACACTCCCTAGGACCTTACCATTAAGCGTGTAAGTTCTGCTAAGATTTGCTTTCCCAAAATGCAGCACCTTGCATTTATCTGAATTAAACTCCATCTGCCACTTCTCAGCCCATTGGCCCACTTGGTCAAGATCCTGTTGTAATCTTGTGGTATCCCTCTTTGCTGTCCACTACACCTCCAATTTTGGTGTTATCTGCAAACTTACTAACTGTTCCTCTTATGCTCACATCCAAATAATATATGTAAATGATAAAAAGTAGAGGGCACAGCACCGATCCTTGTGGCATTCCACTGGTCACAGGCCTCCAGTCTGAAAAACAACCCTCCACTACCACCCTCTGACTTCTACCTTTGAGCCAGTTCTGTATCCAAATGGCTAGTTGTCCCTGTATCTAACCTTGCTAATCAGTCTCCCATGGGGAAGCTTATCGAATGCCTTACTGAAGTCCACATAAATCACATCTACTGCTCTGCCCTCATCATTCCTTTTTGTTACTTCTTCAAAAAACTCAATCAAGTTTGTGAGGCATGATTTCCCACGCACAAAGCCATGTTGACTATCCCTAATCAGTCCTTGGCTTTCCAAATACATGTGCATCCTGTCCCTCAGGATTCCCTCCAACAACTTGCTCTCCACTGACATCAAGCTCACTGGTCTATAGTTTCCTGGCTTGTCCTTACCACCTTTCTTAAACAGTGGCACCATGTTAGCCAACCTGCAGTCTTCCAGCACTTCACCTGTGACTATCGATGATACAAATATCCCAGCAAGTGGCCCAGCAATCACTTCTATGGCTTCCCACAGAGTTCTAGGATACACCTGATCAGGTCCTGGAGATTTATCCACCTTTATGCGTTCAAAGACGTCCAGCACTTCCTTCTCTGTAATCTGGACATTTTGCAAGGTGTCACCATCTATTTCCCGACAGTCTATATCTTCCATATCCTTTTCCACAGTAAATACTGATGCAAAATACTCATTTAGTATCTTCCCCATTTTCTGTGGCTCCATACAAAGTCCGCCTTGCTGATCTTTGAAGGGCCCTATTCTCCCCCTTGTTACCCTTCTGTCTTTAATGTATTTGTAAAAACCCTTTGGATTCTCCTTAATTCTATTTGTCAAAGCTATCTCATGTCCCCTTTTTTCCCTCCTGATTTCCTTCTTAAGTATACTCCTACTGCCTTTATACTCTTCTGAGGATTACTCGGTCTATCCTTTCTATACCTTACATAAGCTTCCTTCTTTTTCTTAAACAAACCCTCAATTTCTTTAGTCATCCAGCATTCCCTATACCTACCAGCCTTTCCTTTCACCCTAACAGGAATATACTTTCTCTGGATTCTCATTATCTAATTTCTCAAGGCTTCTCATTTTCCAGCCATCCATTTACCTGAGAATATCTGCCCCCAATTAGCTTTCGAACGTTCTTGCCTAATACTGTCAAAATTAGCCTTTCTCCAATTTAGAACTTCAACTTTTAGATCTGATCTATCCTTTTCCATCACTATTTTTAATAATGGAATTGTGGTCGCTGGTCCCAAAGTGCTCCCCCACTGAACCCTGTCACCTGCCCTGCCTTATTTCCCAAGAGTAGGTCAAGTTTTGCACCTTCTCTAGTAGGTACATCCACATACTGAATCATCCTTCCTGTAGCATTTGTATCCTGGAACATGAAGCTGCCAGTCCTGCCCATCCCTGAACCATGTTTCTGTAATTGCTATGATATCCCAGCCCCATGTTCCTAACCATGCCCTGAGTTCATCGACCTTCCCTGTTAGACCCCTTGCATTGAAATAAATGCAGTTTAATTTATTAGTCCTACCTTGTCCCTGCCTGCCCTGACTGTTTGACTCGCTTCTGTTCTGAACTGTACCAATTTCAGATTGACCTCTTTCCTCATTATCTCCCTGGGTCCCACCTAACTAGTTTAAATCCTCCTGAGGAGCTCCAGCAAATTTCCCTGCCAGTATATTAGTCCCCTTCCAATTTGGATGCAATCTGTCCTTCTTGTACAGGCACTTCTACCCCAAAAGAGATTCCAATGATCCAAAAACCTGAATCCTTTTCCCATACACCAGCTCCTCAGCCATGCATTCATCTGCTCTATCCTCCTATTCCTGCCCTCATTAGTTCGTAGCACCGGGTGTAATCCAGATATTACTACTGTCGAGGACCTCCTTTTTAAATTTCTGCCTAACTCTGTGTAATCTCCGTTCATAATCTCAACCTTTTCCCTTCCTATGTCACTGGATCCAATGTGTACAATGACCTCTTGCTGGCCCCTCTCACCCATGAGAACATTCTGCACCCTCTCTGAGACATTCTTGATCCTGGCACCAGGGAAACAACACACTATTCTGTTCTTTTGCTGCTGGCCACAGAAACGTCTGTCTGTACCTCGGACTAGAGAATCCCCTAACACAATTGATATCTTGGAACCCGACATACCACTCATTGCATTAGAGCCAGTCTCAATACCAGAAACTTGGCTGTTCGTGCTTCGTTCCCCTGAGAATCCATCACCCCCTACATTTTTCAAAACAGCATACTTGTTTGAAATGGGTATATCCACAGAAGACTCCTGCACTAGGTGCCTACCTCTCCTACCTTTCCTGGAGTTAACCCATCTATGTGACTGTATCTGAGACTTTCCCCCCCTTCCTTTAACTGCCATCCATCACATACTATTTCTGTTGCAAATTCCTCATTGCTTCTAACTGTCTCTCCAATCAATCCATTCGACCTGATAAGATTCACAACCAACAGCATTTATTGCAGATATAATCCGCAGTAACCCTTAAACTCTCTTTAAACTCCCACATCTGACAAGAAGCACATATCAGTCTACTAAAGGCCATTTTTGCTCCTTCACAATCTACAGACCCAGAAAATATCACCGTCTTATTCCTCTACAAACAATGCCCCAGGTTAAATTAATAGTTATGTCTTATATTTTTAGTTTAATCAAGAGACATATCTCTAAAAACATATAATCAAGAAAGAACCCACTCTACTCACTACTGCAGACTTTCTGTAGTCCACTTCAAACAATTAACTTATCTGTTTCTGCCCTGTGAACTTCGCCCAACAGTTCCTCCAAGATCAGTTGTGAATTTCTCTTTGCTAATTTTCCCAGACGCACTCCGATATCCAGCGATACATGAATTCAAGTAGCAAAGACAGTGTCAGTTTCTTTCTTTCTCTCTCTCCTGCACTGACCTCACCATGTGCTGCCTTTGTCTGCTCTTCTCCCTTTTAAAACTGCTGTTGTTTTGATTTTTTTTTCCAAAGTTCTAAAACAATGCAACAGCATATAAAACAGTGATTACTGCTGCTGGAATTCGAGGAAATCACCTCCAACACCTAAAATACCTCAAAAAAGGAGCAGCTGTTACAGCCAGAAATATTTCCTATCCTTCATTTTGGATTACCCAGAATAATCTTTCACGGAGGCCCTCCAAGCTGGGACCCTCTCGGCTCGAACAATAAGACTACTACCATGGTCATTGAAAACAATGTAATTCAATGACAAGCAATTTGCCTCAACACAATGTAGGAACAACTTAAGTAAACTCTTAAACCCATCTCGTTTCATGTGGGTAACACTGATTTTATTCTGTAACAATGTTGGCTGAAAGTGTCAAATGAAAGGGGATATGTAACGCCATAAGATTTCTCCTGTCCTTATTTCTGCCCTATTGGACCATTAACAACTGAAATATTCTTGAAATAAATGAAATGGAAATGTCCAGGAAATCAATGTAAAATCAGTGTTAGACATGCTTTAGCCATATATCATCTAAAGAGGCACAAATGCCTTGCAAAAACAGGATAACTTGAGGACGTGAACAAGAAGACTGAGTTATTTACGTGCACATTTAAGGAAGTCTTCAGAGAAACACGTGGGTAATTTGAAAGTCTTCCTGGCTGAAATGTCATTGCGTCTCAACTGCAATCCCTCATTGCCTGCCTGGTTTGTAGTCTCTTCAAATATCTTCATTATCCTCAGAAAAGACCTTACACTTTCGGAAGTTTTCACCCCTCTGTAATGCCAGGTTGTGTAGAGCACAGCAACAGCAATAATATGTGAAACCATTGCTGACGGCTATTGCAGAACTCTCCCAAATTTATTCATGCAAGCTGAAACTCATTTTAAGAAGCCAGACGACTCCCACTTATTGGTTGGTCTTCTTGAACATAGAATCCTAGTTTAGCTTGATATAGCAATGGGTTGTGGACTGAGAAATCCCACTGATGTCTCCAGATGAACTGTGAAATGATGCTGAGACATATAATTTAACACAATTATGAGCTTCAAAATAAATGGGTGCTCATCATTTTTCATAGGCCTCAGATTCTACACCTAAATCCATGACCACCTCTCTAGGTGGGGTCTTTAGTAACACTGTGCTCTGTACAAAGTGGAGATCTGTCAGCAAGCTTGCTCTATTTCTACTCCTGCTTTGGTGGTGTTGGCATCACACATTAAAATTTGTCCTCTGCCAACATTATGATAATGACCAGATAAGAGACAAAAAAAAGCTGAAGATACTGGAATCTAAAGTAGACAAGCAGAAGGCTGGAAGAACACAGCAAGCCAGGCAGCATCAGGAGGTGGAGAAGTTGACATTTCAGGTATAACCCCTCTTCAGGACTGGGGGTAAGTGTCAGGGGAGCTGCAGATAAAGGAGGCTTGAGGATGGGGTGGGTGAGGTGGTCAGCTGGAAATGGATGAACATAGATTGAGGATATGACCTGGTTGGTCGATGTGAGGAATGAATCCAGTTGGTAGCTGGAAGAGGAATGGAAGGGAGAGGGAGGGGCTCCGGAAGGGAGTCAGGGGATGGGAAGGGAGGTTATTTGAAATTGAAAAACTCAGTGTTGAGTGCTCTGGGCTGTAGGTTGTCCAGGTAGGCCCTGAGGTATTGTTCCTCCAATTTGCCATCTGATTGGCTGTGGCACTGGAGGAGGCCAAGGGTGGTCATGTCAGAAAGGGAGTGGGAAGGGGAATGAAAATAGACAATGACTGGGAAGTCAGGTTGGCTTCTGCAGGCCCAACTGTGATGCTTGGCAAAACATGTCCTGAGTTGACATTTGGTCTCCCCAGTGTTGAGAAGACCATATTGTGAGCACCAGATACAGTAAAGTAGGTTGGAGGAAAGGCAGGTAAACCCCTGTCTCACCCGGAAGAACTGTTTGGGGACCCGGTTGGGGTTGGGGTTGGGGGTGGGGTGGTGGTGGTGGTGTAATGGCAGGTTTTGCATCTTTTACAGTCACAGGGATAGGTACCTGGAGGTTGGTGGTGGTGGTGGTAGTGGGGAGCGTGGCATGAACCAAGGATTGGTGAAGGAAATAGTCCTTGACAGGAGACCGAGAAGCTGCTGAGAAACATTTGGTAAAACTCCACGTTGGAGGGAGAGCGGATTGTGTCTCAGTCAGATACAGCCCGGAACCAGCCCTACAATGTCCCACTGGCTTCACTCCTGGTCATTAAAATTCGCGCTACACCCTGTTTTGGTGGGGGGGGGGGGGGGGTGTGTGCAGTATTTAGAGCAATGGAGGAGGTGAACTGGAGGGCTGTTTGGATGACAGAGGGGGAAAAGCACGTTGTCCAAAATAGATAGACATCTGGGAAGCTTAGAAGTGGAATGTCTTCCCGTCCAAGCAGATGCAGCGGAGGTGGAGGAATTGGGAGAATGGGATGGAGTTCTTGTAGGATACTGGGTGGGAGAAGGTGTAGTCCAAGTAGTTATGGGAGTCTGTAGGTTTGTCATAAATGTCAGTCTGGAAGCTGTCGCCAGAGATGGAAATGGATCAGTCAAGAAAGGGAAGGGAGCTGTCCGCGATGGACCAAATGAATTTAAGGGCGGGATAGAATTTGTGGGCTAAGTCGATGAACCGTTCCAGTTCAGCCTGGGTGCAGGAGGCTGCACCGATGCAGTCATTGATGTAATGGCGGCAGAGTTGGATCACAGTGTCTGTGTACATACTGAAGAGGGACTGTTCAATGTAGCTGACAAAAAGGCAGGCATATATGGGGCCCATCTGAGTGCCCATGGATTTGGAAGAAATGGGAAGAGTGAAAAGAAAAGTGATTAAGGGTGAGGCAGAGGAGGGTACTCGTGGACCAGATAATGCATTTTAGTGATGCCGTATTGAGGGACAGTGTAGTGTCTTCCAAATGCAAGGATTTCCCTTTGAACTGTCCTCGTCCACCTTCCCTTCTAACCTCCTGCCTCTCTGCAGGTGGAAACTGTGCTCTGCGGGGTTGTGCCTTTCTCACTCATTCTACTTCTCACTGGTGGTCTCAAAACCAGAAAGCATTCGACCGATATTAATTTGCAGTGCTCATTGCTTAAGGTTTCCATTTACACTGCATGTCTGCTATGTGCCTTGAATCAACCATCAATCATTACGTCTCAGAGATGCACATCATGTTTGTCCAGCCTCCAGCTGGTCATTCTCACATTTCATTTACTTTCAATCTCCCTGCACTGACTCACTGTTGCTCACCATGACTGCCAACTCCAGCCAAAACTGATCTACTGCACAGTCATAGAGTTATAGAGATGTAAAACATTCCAACTCATCCAAGTCAACCAGATATCCCAAATTAATCTAGTCCAATTTGTCAGCATTTGGCTCATATCCCTCTAAACCCTCCCTATTCTTGTGCCCATTTAAATGCCTTTTAAATGTTGCCATTATACCAGCCTACACCACCTCCTCTGGCAGCTCGTTCTATACATGTACCATTTTTTGCGTGAAAAAGTTGCTCCTTAAGTCCTCTTTAAACCTTTCTCCTCTCACCTTAAAACAATGCTCTCTAGTTTTGGACTCTCCCACCTTGGGGGAAAGACCTAGTCTATTTACCCTATCCATGCCCCTCATGATTTTATAAACCTCTATAACATCACCCCTCAGCCTCCAACACTCCAGGGAAAACAGCCCCAGTCTATTCAGACTCTCCTTGTAGTTCAAACCTTCCAACCCTGGCAATATTTTTGTAAATCTTTTCTGAATCTTTGCAAGTTTCACAACATCCTTCCTACTGCAAGGAGACCAGAATTACATGCTGTATTCCAAAAGTGGCCTAACCAATGATCTGTACTGCAGTAACTTTCAATTCCTATACTCAGTGCATTGACCAATAAATGCAAGCATACCAAACACCCTCTACACTACTCTGTCTACCTGTGGCTCCATTTTCATGGAACGATGAACATACACTCCAAGGACTTTTTGTTCACCCACATTCACAAAACCTTACCATTAAGTGTAGAAGTCCTGCTCTGATTCGCTTTTCCAAAATGCAGCATCTTGCATTTATCTAAATTAAACTCCATCTGTGAATCCTCAGCTCATTTGACTATCTGACCAAGGTCCCATTGTAATCTGAGGTAACCTTCTTTGGTGTCATCTGCAAACTTACTAACCATACCTCTTGCCTCTGATTCTATACATTGTTTTCAATTCTATCCCTGGAAAAATCTTAGAAATCTCCTGAAAATACATTATTTAATTAGCTCCTTTCTAGGCTCAATTGCTTGCCTATTGTTAGTAAGTATGGTATACACCCAGCAGAACAATTACCTCCAAGAAACATCAACAATTGAACAAACACATCAGGCTTCCATTTCAATGTGTTCCCTCATTAAATGTTGGTCCACTAGTTTCCCCTGCCCACTTCCCCAGATATCAGAGAACTCAGTCAATGATTGCCAATTGTACATACCATTTTCTTGTCAAATTTCTTTGTACACCATCTGTTTTTGCCCTTAAGCCTCCAAACAATTTCAGCAATACTGTATTTAACCAGCTTGTAGGAAACCTCCAATGTCACATTGTCATTCAGTCATGAATGTCCTTTGGAAGACCTTGAGTGAGTATAGCCCATTTCTATCTGATAGGGAAAATATCTGACCTCCATCTGGTATGTTAGCTGTGATGTGGACCTTGCCACTTAGATAATCAAGAGAAAGCCCTGACACTCTACAACTCTGTGTTACAGCACTTTCCAACACAGCACGTACAAAAAAAAGTTCTGTATTACCTGTAATGAGATTTTAAATTAACTTACTATATGTTAATAACTTTCCCCTTTTGTTCAAAAGGAAAATGTATCAAATATGCTGCTAGTAACCATGTCATGTGATTAAATTAAGGAAATTTCATTTTAACTAATTTGTTTATAAACGAGTACCAAATATGTTTCACTGTACCTCCAAAAAAATATTGATCTCCAGTTTTGATTTGCATTGAACTATTTGTCCGTACGGCAGAGGCATCATCACCATCAATAGTGAGAATTGCAGAATTTTCTTTGGCATGAAATTGTACTGTGTGCCACTGACCATCATTGAGCCCAAAACCTGAAATCCAACAAGAAAATAACAATAATGTTCTCTGCAAGTAGCTTGTTCCTAAAAGACCTGTAAACTGAATCAAGTTTATGTAATGATACAGTTGACAAAGTAACAAGAATCAAGCAAGAATAAAGCATTCAGCCTCTAGTTACACTTTTTATGAACCTCAACACACTTTGGCTCTCTGAACTATCAAAGGTGAGGCCCCATTTTTAAAACTAAACCTTGTTGAGTCAGTGGAGTTATAATGGAGTCGATTTTAATTGAAATTTTGAGGTCAGACGAAACGAAACAGAATAATTAGGAGCTTCAAGTATGTGCTCATTGAGTGACATAATAAACCTATGAAACATTAGCAAAAAACATTGTTGACTACTTTCCTCAAAAGAAAATGATTTTAGGGCTAGGCCAATAGTTTATCACATTATCAAAATTATTCATACTTCCTTACCTCTCCTCTACTGCGGGATCACAAAGGTAGAGGTGGCAATTCGGCACGAGCAGAGGAAAAGAAGGGAAGTGGGTGATGAAGGAGTAGATGTGGGTGAAGGGACAGGTGGGAGCAAAGAGTGAAGGGAAGGAGGGAAATGGGAAAATGGGAAAAGTGGAGAGAGGAAAAGGGAGGGAAGGTATAGATTTGCATAGATTTTTAAAAAAACTAATTGAAAGTAATTTCCTTATTCTTTTCAACTTTGTATAGATTTGCAATCGTTAAACATAAAATCTTAAAAGGATACAGCACAGAGTGGCCATTTGCCTCATTATGCCTGTACCAGCTCCTTTGAGGTGATGTTCAGTTGGGAAAATTCTCCGTCACTTTCCTCATAGCCCTTCATATGTTTCAATTTCAAGTATTAACTCACCATCTTTGGAAAGTTATTATTGAATCTGCTTCCACCACACTTTTAGACAGTGCATTCCAGTTTACTGATAAAAAGCAGACCCCAAAAACACGATTGGAAGTCATTACAGCCAAATGGTCTTTTACATTAACTGTCAGATTAATAATAAAACTCAATTGGTTTCCTCCGAAGCATTTATAATTGGATTCAGTACTTGAAAAGTTAAAGGCCTTTATTACATTCTATAAATGTGCATTATTGAGAGAAAGGATTGTCAATATTACATTAAATCTGTTGACTGCAACTGCATTAACTGCCACTTCACTGGTAGTCTCAATGCTATCAGAGGAAAAAAAAACAGAATTCTTGAAAATAACACTGCCACCAGTTTGTTTTTAACAATACAATTAATTAGGGTACAATTTCAAATTTGCTGATCTATTTTCAAATTGTTTATAGATTTGTTCATTTGCTTTTTAGATAACCATACTTGCTTTTAATTTTGTCTCGTGCTCCAACTTAATCTAAGAAAATAAGGTGGCAATTATTTTTTTCTATATTTGTTATAATTCCCAAATTAAATCATAACCAACTTTACTATTCTACCTGTGTAATTTTAAACCTCCAAAGACTACAAAATGGGATTATGGAGTCATTACTATTTCATATGATCCAGTGGCGTTTCCTACGAGGACCACAATCTTCAGAGTTTCATCCATTTTTCCACCTTTCTATCACTTAATGTATCCATCTCTCTTTAAGTTTACAAATCATATTTTAAGTTGACAAGTAACAGTAAAATTCGGATGTTACCAATAAAAAGAGAAAAAACGTAGTAAATGCAAACAATTACAACCATCAAATAGACAATAGGTTCAGGAGTAGGCCATTCTGCCCTTTGAGACAGCACCACCATTCATTATGATCATGGCTGATACATCCACAATCAGTATCCTGTTCCTGCCTTATCCCCATACCCTTGGTTCCACTATCCATAAGATCCAACTCTTTCTTGAAAGTATCCAGAGACTTGGCCTCCACAGCCTTCTGGGGCAGAGCATTCCACACACCCACCACTCTCTGGGTGAAGACGTTTCCCCTCAACTCTGTTCTAAGTGGCCTACTCCTTATTCTTAAACTGTGTCCTCTGGTTCGGGACTCACCCATCAGCAGAAGCATGCTTCCTGCCTCCAGAGTGTCCAATCCTTCAATAATCTTATACATCTCAATCAGATTCCCTCTCGGCCTTCTAAACTCAAGGATATACAAGCCCAGTCGCTCCAATCTTCCAGCGTAAGTTAGTCCCGCCATTCCAGGAATTGACCTCATGAACCTACGCTGCACTCCCTCAATAGCCAGAATGTCTTTCCTCAAATTTGGAGACCAAAACTGCTCACAATATTCCAGGTGTGGTCTCACCAGGGCCCTGTACAGCTGCAGAAGAACCCCTTTGCTTTTATACTCAATTCCTCTTGTTATGAAGGCCAGCATGCTATTAGCTTTCTTCACTGCCTGCTGTACCTGCATGCTTGCTTTCATTGACTCTTGTACAAGAGCACCTAAATCTCGTTGTACTGCCCCTTTACCTAACTTGACTCTATTTAGGTAGTAATCTGCCTTCCTGTTCTTGCCACCAAAGTGGATAATCACACATTTAACCACATTAAACTGCATCTGCCATCTATCCGTGCACTCACCTAGCCTGTCCAGGTCACCCTGTATTCTCTTAACATCCTCCTCACATTTCACCCTGCCACCCAGCTCTGTGTCATCAGCAAATTTGCTAATATTACTTTTAATACCTTCATCTATATCATTAATGTACATTGTAAAAGGCTGCGATCCCAGCACTGATCCCTGCGGCACACCACTGGTCACTGCCTGCCATTCCGAAAGAGCCGTTTATCACTACTCTTTGTTTCCTGTCAGCCAACCAATTTTCAATCCAAGTCAGTATTTTGGCCCTAACATCATGCACCCTAATTTTGCTCACTAACCTCCTATGTGTGAGTTTATCAAAGGTTTTCTGAAAGTCCAGGTATACTACATCCACTGGATCTCCCTTGTCCATCTTCAGAGTTACATCCTCAAAATATTCCAGAAGATTAGTCAAGCATGATTTCCCTTTCATAAATCCATGGTGACTCTGACCTATCCTGTTACTGCTATCCAGATGTGTCGTAATTTCATCCTTTATAATTGACTCCAGCATTTTTCCCACCGCTGAGGTCAGACTAACTGGTCTATAATTCTCTGTTTTCTCTCTACCTCCTTTCTTAAAAAGTGGGACAACATTAGCCACCCTCCAATCCGCAGGAACTGATCCTGAATCTATAGAACATTGGAAAATGATCACCAATGCATCCACAATTTCTAGAGCCGCCTCCTTCAGTACCCTGGAATGTAGACCATCAGGTCCAGTGGACTTATCAGCCTTCAGACCTAACAGTCTCTCCAACACCATTTCCTGCCTAATATAAATTCCCTTCAGTTCAGGTCCTTCAGCCACTATTACATCTGGGCGATTGCTCGTGACTTCCCCAGTGAAGACAGATCTAAAGTACCAATTCAACTCTTCTGCCATTTCTTTGTTCCCCGTAATAAATTCACCCGTTACTGTCTTCAAGGGCCCAATTTTAATCTTAACCATTTTTTTCTTTTCACATACTGAAAAAAGCCTTTACTATCCTCCTTTATATTTTTGGCCAGTTTAGATTAGATTAGATTAGATTAGATTACTTACAGTGTGGAAACAGGCCCTTCGGCCCAACAAGTCCACACTGCCCCGCCGAAGCGCAACCCACCCATACCCCTACATTTAACCCTTACCTAACACTACGGGCAATTTAGCATGGCCAATTCACCTGACCTGCACATCTTTGGACTGTGGGAGGAAACCCGAGCACCCGGAGGAAACCAACGCAGACACGGGGAGAACGTGCAAACTCCACACAGTCAGTCGCCTGAGGCGGGAATTGAACCCGGGTCTCTGGCGCTGTGAGGCAGCAGTGCTAACCACTGTGCCACCGTGCCGCCCACCTTCGTATCTTATATTTTCTTTCTGTATTTCCTTTTTAGTAATCCTCTGTTGTTCTTTAAAAGCTTCCTAGTCCTCAGATTTCCTACTCATCTTTGCTATGTTATACTTTTTCCCTTTTGTTTTAATATGGTCTTTAACTTCTCTCGTCAGCCACGGCCATCCCTGCCTCCCCTTAGGATCTTTCTTCTTTTTTGGAATGAACTGATCCTGCATCTTCTGCATTATACCTAGAAATACCTGCCATTGTTGTTCCACTGCCATCCCTGCGAGGTTATTACACCATTGAACTTTGGCCAGCTCCTCCCTCATAGCTCCATAGTTCCCCTTATTCAACTGAAATATTGTCACTTCCGATTCTACCCTCTCCCTTTCAAACTGCAGATTAAAGCTTACTGTATTATGGTCACTACCTCCTAATGGCTCCTTTACTTCGAGGTCCCTGATCAAATCCGGTTCGTTGCACAATACCAGATCCAGAATTGCTTTCTCCCTGGTAGGCTTCAGCACAAGCTGTTCTAAGAATCCATCTCGGAGGCACTCCACAAATTCCCTTTCTTGCGGTCCAATACCATCCTGATTCTCCCAGTCTACCTGCATGTTCAAGTCCCCTATAACAACTGTAGTAATATCTTTGCGACAGGCCAATTTCAGCTCCTTATTCAACTTACACACTACATCCAGGCTACTATTTGGGGGCCTGTACATAACTCCCATTACGGTCTTTCTCCCCTTAGAATTTCTCAGCTCTATCCATACTAACTCTACATCCCCTGATTCTAGGTCCCCCCACACAAGGGACTGAATATCATTCCTTACCAACAGGGCCACCCCACCCCCTCTGCCAGTCAGTCTGTCCTTACGATAACATGTATAGCCTTGAATATTCATTTCCCAGGTCCTGTCCACTTGAAGCCACGTCTCAGTTATCCTCACAATATTGTAACTGCCAATTTCCAAATGAGCCTCAAGCTCATCCACCTTATTTCTAATGCTTCGTGCATTCATATATAATATTTTTAATTTGTTACTCCCCTCACCCTTCCTATCAATCCCTATTTTACTTGACCTTGCGGCATGATCCTTTTTTGAGTTTTCTGTTCCATTGATTCCGTTGTCTTTCTTGACTTCTCTTGTTCTAACTTTCCCTTTAACTTCCTTCTTAAACTTCCAGTTTGTCCCCTCCCCCCTGCTATCTATTTTAACGCAGCTGTGTTGCAGTGGCAAACCTACCTGCCAGAATGCTGGTCCCCCACCTTCCATTTATATATTTTTACAAAGCGGAAAATCACAAAATAAGGGCTCAGAAGAGGGCAATATTATTTGTTTGAAGGAAACTATAACTTAACCATAATGCAGTTACAACTGTGGAACTAGCAGAAGGTATTTGAAAATGTGCCCATAACATAACTTAATACTTTCTACATAAATGTTTGGAAACTGTATTAGAAGCTGAAACAAACTTGGTTTAATTACTAGCTTAGCTAAAGTGACTGACAATTTAAATCCCTGGGGGTCCCAAAAGCTATTTAGATGACAGTCAGAAATTACAACTGACTTTACTAAGGAAGGGATAACAAACTATAACATTTCAATACAACATTAAAAATAGAAATTCACAAAAAACTTGATACATGTTCATTTACGAGAAGGATATTTTTGTAATTGGAATGAGGGCCAGGTGGGTCTCATTGACTATGCAATCCTTGACTGGGGCTGTTAACCTGGGCCAATCAGGGAGCCCTGGCTGACAGATATAAACAGAAGATTTCCCTCCAACTCTATTTTGATTTAGTCCCTACCCTCCCCTTCACTGTTTTTGATCACACAGCACTGCCCTTTGGTGAGAAGGGCAGTGCTTGTCACTGGCCACCCGGGTGTTTTCCTATCTTCCTGGTGGTGGAAATTGGATAAAGATTGGTGCACCTTGTGTCTTTCACTGTGTCTCACACCTGCGCACACACACACCATGGGTGCTGGGGAAAAAATAAGCACTACCGCACTTAGGTGGTAGTGTGGGGGTTAAAGGGGAAAGAAAAAAAAAAAGAAGAAAAAAAAGAAAAGAAAAAAAAAATAAATTTATACGGGTTTGTTAATTGTACCAAAAAAAAATAAAAAAATAAACAGAAGATTTCCCTCCAACTCTATTTTGATTTAGTCCCTACCCTCCCTTTCACTGTTTTGATCACACAGCACTGCCCTTTGATGTGAAGGGCAGTGTTTGTCACTGGCCACCCGGGTGTTTTCCTATCTTCCTGGTGGTGGAAATTGAATAAAGATTGGTGCACTTTGTGTCTAAAAAAAAAAATAAAAATAAATAAATAAATAAACACAGTTCAGCTCCAACTCTATTTTGATTTAGTCCCTACCCTCCCCTTCACTGTAAAAAAGAAATAAACAGAAGATTTCCCTCCAACTCTATTTTGATTTAGTCCCTACCCTCCCTTTCACTGTTTAGGAGCATGTGGTGTCCACCAACACCCTGGAGTTGTTCAGGGAGAGGTGGGCTCCGCAGGGAGTGGAGTGCATCATTTCTCCCTCCAATAAAAAAGAGAAAAAAAAAATAAACAGGAGATTCACATATACACCATGGGTGCTGGGGATAAAATAAGCACTACCGCACTTAGGTGGTAGTGTGGGGGTTAATAAGAAAAAGAAATTAAAAAAAACAGAAGATTTCCCTCCAACTCTATTTTGATTTAGTCCCTACCCTCCCCTTCACTGTTTTGATCACACAGCACTGCCTTTTGATGTGAAGGGCAGTGTTTGTCACTGGCCACCCGGGTGTTTTCCTATCTTCCTGGTGGTGGAAATTGAATAAAGATTTGTGCACTTTGTGTCTTTCACTGTGTCTCACACCTGCACACACACACCATGGGTGCTGGGGATAAAATAAGCACTACCGCAGTTAGGCGATAGTGTGGGGGGGTTAATTGAAAAAAAAACAGAAGATTTAGAGAGTCTCCTGATTCTAGGCACTGAGATATAGATATAGATTCCGTACAGTGTGGAAACAGGCCCTTCAGCCCAATAAGTCAACACCGACCCTCCGAAGAGTAACCCACCCAAGATTCATTCCCCTACATTTACCCCAGACTAATATACCTAACCTCCACATCACTGAACACTATGGGTAATTTAGCATGCCAATTGACCTAACCTGAACATCTTTGGATTGTGGAAGGAAACTGGAGCACCTGGCTGGTCAGAGCCCACATATTCTGCACATGTAAATAAGGGGTGATTTGTTGAGGGGATACTGGCTTCTGTGCAGTTAGGTCAATATTAAAGAAGAAACAGGTTATTCTAAAAAGAACAAAAAATGTGTTATTGAAACTTTTGCAGTGTGTTTATTTATCAAACCTCCAACTTCCAAGATCATTCTATGGAATATTACTTTTATAATTAATGGAACTACCATGAAAAGAATATATATTCCAAACAAAGTGCTTTAATAAAGTGAAATTATTGTTCAAAATGATTTTTTCAACTACATTGAGTTAGTTTTGAAAACAAAAGGTGGAAATAATTTTCAGAAAATATTTTGAGTCACTATTAATAACTTAGGCAGCTTCTGAAGCTTAAAGCTTGTTCTGACCAAGGGTTACTGGAACTAAAGTGTTAATTCTGCTTTCTCTCCACAAATCCTGTCTGACCTGCTGAGTTGCTCCAGAAATTTCTGTTTTATTTTTTGGATTTCCACCATCCACAGCTGTTTGTTTTTTCAAACTTCTGTAGCCTATTTCCTAAACACAATTAAATATGCATAACCACTCATAAAGGTCAGAAACATACGGAAGCTATAAATATGTTGTTTATTTTTCTCTCTCCTTCAATTCAAGCTCAAACAATGAGGGTCCAATCATAATTATGAAAGGGCTTCCACTTATAAGGTTCATGTGTTCTGTTTTGCAGATCATATAACTGCATAAACTACTTATTCCAAACAGACAAAGACAACAATAGTGATTGTCACAACACGTCTTATGGCCAAAAAAGCATGGTTAGATAATTTCTCATAGTCATTTGGCAGCTCAGTTGAATCATTCCCATTTGTGCATGTCATATTGTAATCACTCAGGGACAGTGCCTTCAGCATACTTATTAACATCAAAGCATTAGACACTGATAGAGGAAATACTGCAGATCCAAATTCTTTAAATTATTGCAAAGCAAATCTACCGGATTTAGTTTAATTAATTTAATATTCATAAAACCTGTAATATTATTTACAAGGGCTGAGGGATATCGTATAAAAATTATAACAAAAAGTATCGACTGGTACAGTGGACTGAGCATGAGGTAGAAATTTAACCTTTCAACCATTCACACTCGAGGAGGCTAGAAGAATAGTGCCACATGCTATTCATAATTAGTTCAGTCATAGCAATAAAGTTGTTGTTCTGGGCTTCCCAAATAGATTCAGCAGGTAGCCATGAATATGACCTACTCCGAATGGTTGAAAATTCACTATTTCAAGAGATAACAGCATGGGTCAAAATGGATCTATTCTGCAATTATCAGGATACAGACAGAATCTGTAATGATGGCTTTTCGATGAAGGCAAGTTGTAACCCTGATTTTTGGAGGCACACTTGAAGTAATACTGAAGAACGGAAGGGGCCTGCTGAGGAATATCCTTCTTTACAAATGGAAGTAGCCAGCTACTTTGAGGGAAAGTGCGAGAAGTTGTAGAGGAGGTGACAAACAGTGGTGTGGACTATTGCTCTCGGATACAGGACTGAAAGATCTCATTAAGGCATGTCACATTAAATTACCAACACACTCAATGTGATTTTCACAGCTATTTCTTCCATGGGACTCCACAAACTAACGCCAATCATAGCTCCATGCATTCTCCTCTTGAGAATTTCCTCATATCCTATCTGAACAATCACTTTCAGCTTTGCTTCACTGCCATCTCAAAACCACACTCACTGTAACCCTTCACAAATGTTGTCATTTCATTCTCTTATTATATTCCACTTCTCATGCATATCTCCGTCCTGCCTTACAGAAGAGAGCACAGACAACAAGGAGAGGCAGAGTCTGGGTTGGCAATTCAATCATCACCCCCCTGACTTCTGTCAGAGGAGGCACTGGAGTTCAGCACACAGATGGAGCGCATGATCATTCAAAATGGAGAAATGGGCATCTCCCAGATACTTGGCGTCAGAGTTAGCTATGGCACACAATAATCATTGATGCTGACTTGATGTCACCAATTACTGAAATAGGATGAACTGTACAATGATAACTTTTGACATACTCGCCTTGTCAGTTCTAATTAATATCTTTGACCTGGCACAGGTCCTTCAAGTGTCACACAGAATTCAGAATGGGAGGAAGCCAGTGTGACCTCACAGAAGGCTGTCCACTCTGGGAAGTACTTCACACAGCTCACGTTCACAGTGCACCAGCTTTGGTATGCAGGCCTCAGTGGAATCTCCACAGTGGGAAATTGGGTTGTGATCTGAGTGAACCTTACATCAGAGGGCAGCAGCAGTCACTTCAGATGAAGTCAATATTAGAGAATCTTTGTTCGAGGGTTCAGAATCCTTAAAGCTCTGTTGAACTGCATACAAATGCTAAGCTTTAGAAATCATTGGTGAAGAGGCCATTTCTGGAGCAGTATCAATAAATATGTTAGCTTCTGTCTGCCTTTGAAGAAATATGAAATATATTTGGAGAGAGGTCATAGGAGTCTATCTCTAACATGAGCATCAAGATGTCTCAAGCAGTTTCACAGAGAATCCATTATCAGCGAAAGGGAGTCACCTGCACTATACATTAGACAAGAATAGCCACTGAGATGCATGTTGACCCTCACTAATTTGCTGTACAATTATAAACAAGAAAAAGGAAAATCTCCTTTTGGTTTTTCCATATCTCACTGAAGTGCAGCAGATTGCTTTCCTACTCTAGGCTAACTGGGAATGAGAAGCAAGATGGAAAAAAGGGGTATGGAGGTGAGGACTGTGCTCAAGGTCCAAAGTGAACTTGGGTGGATTGGTGAATCTCATTGATGATCTCAGAGATGCACTTCACAGATTGCAAAATAGGCAAGTGTGATCAACAAATCCACAGGTGAAGAAATTCAAGGTTCTGAAGATCTTCCCGAACAAGGGAAATGTGTGTGCATATTGTGAGTCGGGAAGAAGGTCTTATTCACAGAGGCTGCAGATATCAGCAACCATCTTCCAAAACACTATGAGATTCTGAGGTGCAGATACTCTGTCATCTGCCAAAAATGCTCTTGAGCTGGAATGCTGTGCTATGGTGTTGAATCCGATTTTAATTTGCAGGGATCTGGGAGAGCAAAAGAAATCAACAATACTCAAAAAAATCAGTTTGAACCGACAATAATCAGCTTTTATTGAGAACACTGCAGCAGTTTTGGCTAAAACTTGAGAGAGGGAGAGATACAAGATGTTCTCAATTTCTCAGCCAAAGTTTGCACTCTATAAAGGATATCATTTATATACTTTAAAATATGAGTCATACAGTTATAGAGATGTACAGCATGGAAACAGACCCTTCGATCCAACTCATCCATGACAACCAGATATCCCAATCCAATCTAGTCTTACCTGTCAGCACCTGGCCCATGTCCCTCCAAACCCTTCCTATTCATGTACCCATTCAAATGCCTCTTAAATGTTGCCATTGTACCAGCCTACACCACTTCCTCTGCAGCTCATTCCATACACGTACCACCCACTGCGTGAAAACGTTGCCCCTTAGGTTTCTTTTATATCTTTCCCCTCTCACCCTAAACCTATGCCCTCTAGTTCTGGACACCCCAACCCCAGGGAAAAGACTTTGCCTATTTACCCTGTCCATGCCCCTCATAATTTTGTAAAACTCTATAAGGTCACCGCTTAGCCTCCAACACTCCAGGGAAAACAGCCCCAGACTATTCAACCTCTCCCTATACCTCAAATCCTCAAAACCTGGCAAGATCCTTGTAAATCTTTTCTGAACCCTTTCAAATTTCACAACATCTTTCCAATAGGAAGGAGACCAGAATTGCACGCAATATTCCAACAGTGGCCTAACCAATGTCCTGTACAGCCGCAACATGACCTCCCAACTCCTATACTCAATACTCTGACCAATAAAGGATAGCATACCAAACACCCTCTTGACTATCCTATCTACCTGCGACTCCACTTTCAAGGAGCTATGAACCTGTACTCCAAGGTCTCTTTGTTCAACAACACTCCCTAGGACCTTACCATTAAGTGTATAAGTCCTGCTAAGATTTGCTTTCCCAAAGTGCAGAACCTTGCATTTATCTGAATGAAACTCCATCTGCCACTTCTCGGCCCATCTGGTCAAGATCCTGTTGTAATCTGAGGTAACCTTCTTCACTGTCCACTACATCTCCAATTTTGGTGTCATCTGCAAACTTACTAACTATACCTCTTATGCTCGCATCCAAATAATTTATGTAAATGACAAAAAGTAGAGGACCCAACACCGATCCTTGTGGTATTCCACTGGTCACAGGCCTCCAGTCTGAAAAACAATCCTCCACCACCACCCTCTGTCTTCTACCTTTGAGCCAGTTCTGTATCCAAATGGCGAGTTCTCCCTGTATTCCATGAGATCTAACCTTGCTAATCAGTCTCCAATGGGGAAGCTTGTCGAACGCCTTACTGAAGTCCAGATAGATCACATCTACTGCTTTTTCCTCATCAATCCTCTTTGTTACTTCCTCAAAAAATTCAATCAAGTTTGTGAGACATGATTTCTCATGCACAAAGCCATGTTGACTATCCCTAATCAGTCCTTGTCTTTCCAAATACATGTATATCCTGTCCCTCAGGATTCCCTCCAACAACTTGCCCACCACCAAGGTCAGGCTCACTGGTCTATAGTTCCCTGGCTTGTCCTTACCACCCTTCTTAAACAGTGGCACCACATTTGCCAACCTCCAGTCTTCTGGCACCTCACCTGTGACTATCAATGATATAAATACACATACACAGACCAAGTCCTGAACTATGAAAGCAACCACCCCAACACACACAAAAGAAGTTGCATCAAGACACTGTTCAAAAGGGCCACAACACACTGCAGCACACCAGAACTGCAAAAAGAGGAAGAAGAATACCTCTACCATGTATTGGCCGAAAACGGATACCCCCGCAATTTCATCAACAGATGCCTCAGGGAAAGACAACGGAATGAGGACATGCCACAACCCAAAGGACTAACCACGTTACCATACATCAAGAACACTTCTGAACTGACAGCCAGACTACTATGACCACTAGAACGCATAACAGCACACAAACCAACAGCCACTCTCAGACAACAACTCAGCAGGACAAAGGAACCGATACCCAGCATGAGCAAAACCAACATAGTATACAAAATCCTATGCAAAGACTCCACAAAACACGACATAGGACAAACAGGAAGACAGCTAATGATCCGTATCCATGAACACCAACTAGCCACGAAACAACACGACCAGCTATCCTTCGTAGCCACACATGCAGATGACAAGCAACATGAGTTTGACTGGGACAACACTACTATTATAGGACAAGCCAAACAGAGAACAGCCAGGGAATTCCTAGAGGCATCGCACTCATCCACAGATCCTATCAACAAACACATTGACCTGGACCCAATATACCGGTCACTGCAGCGGACAGCTGGAACTGACAACCGGAAGCGGCAGAGACAAACCACTATAAATGCTGGACGAAACATCACAGAAGCGCTTCACAGGAGACTCCCAAGCACTGAGGATGTCACCTAGACAGGGGACAAAATGTCTCCAACACAAATTCCCAGCTCGGCGAACAGAACCACAACAATGATATAAATATCTCAGCAAGAGGCCCATCATTCACTTCTCTAGCTTCCCACAGAGCTTTAGGGTACACTTGATCAGGTCCTGGGGATTAATCCACCTTTACCTGTTTTAAGACATCCAGTACTTCCTCCTCTGTAATCTGGACATTTTGCAAGATGTCACCATCTATTTCCCTACAGTCTGTATCTTCCATATCCTTTTCCACAGTAAATACTGATGCAAAATACTCATTTAGTGTCTCTCCCATTTTCTGCGGCTCCACACAAAGGCTGCCTTGCTGATCTTTTAGGGGCCCCATTCTTTCCCTAGTTGCCCTCTGTCCTTAATGTATTTATAAAAACTCTTTGGATTCTCCTTAATTCTATTTGCCAAAGTTATTTCATGTCCCCTTTTTGCCCTCCCAATCTCCCCCTTTAGTATACTCCTACTTCCTTTATACTCTTCTAAGGATTCACTCAGTCTATCCTGTCTTTCCCTTACATATGCTTTCTTCTCTTTCTTAACCAAACCCTCAATTTCTTTAGTCATCTAGCATTCCAAATACCTACCAGCCTTTCCTTTTACCCTAGCAGGAATATACTTTCTCTGGATTCTCTTTATCTCACTTCTGAAGGCTTCCCATTTTCCAGCCGTCCCTTTACCTGCGAACATCTGCCCCCAAGCAGCTTTTGAAAGTGCTTGTGTTGCTGGAAAAGCGCAGCAGGTCAGGCAGCATCCAAGGAACAGGAGAATCGACGTTTCGGGCATAAGCCCTTCTTCTCCTGTTCCTTGGATGCTGCCTGACCTGCTGCGCTTTTCCAGCAACACATTTTCAGCTCTGATGTCAAGCATCCGCAGTCCTCCCTTTCTCCTTTTGAAAGTTCTTGCCTAATACTGTCAAAATTGGCCTTTCTCCAATGCAGCACTTCAACTTTTAGATCTGATCTCCCCTTTACCATCACTATTTTAAATATAATAGAATTATGGTTGCTGGCCCCAAAGTGCTCCCCCACTGACATCTCAGTCACCTGCCCTGCCTTATTTCCCAAGAGTAGGTCAAGCTTTGCACCTTCGCTAGTAGGTACATCCACATACCGGATCAGAAAATTTTCTTGTACACACTTAACAAATTCCTCTCCATTTCAACCCCTAACACTATGACAGTCCCAGTCTATGTTTGGAAAGTTAAAATCCCCTACCATAACCACACTATTATTCTTACAGAGAGCTGAGATCTCCTTGCAAGTTTGTTTCTCAATTTCTCTCTGACCATTAGGGGGTCTATAATGCAATCCCATAAGGTGATCATGTCTTTCTTATTTCTCAGTTCCACCCACATAACTTCCCTGGATGTATTTCTGGGAATATCCTCCCTCAGTACAGCTGTAATGCTATCCCTTATCAAAAATGCCACTCCCCCTCCTCTCTTGCCTCCCTTTTCTATCCTCCCTGTTGCATTTGTATCCTGGAACATGAAGCTGCCAGTTCTGCCCATCCCTGAGCCATGTTTCTGTAATTGCTACGATATCCCAGCCCCATGTTCCTAACCATGCCCTGAGTTCATCTGCCTTTCCTGTTAGCCCCTTGCATTGAAATAAATGCAGTTTAATTTATTAAATGTGAATCCTTCTCCCATACACCAACTCCTCAGTCATGCATTCATCTGCTCTATCCTCCTATTCCTGCCCTGACTAGCTCATAGGACTGGGAATAATCCAGATATTACTACTCTCAAGGACCTCCTTTTCAAATTTCTGTCTAACTCTCTGTAATCTCCCTTCAGAATCTCAACCGTTTCCCTTCCTATGTCATTGGTTCCAATGTGGACAATGACCTCTTGCTGGTCCCTTTCCCCCGTGAGAACATTCTGAACCCTCTCTGAGACGTCCTTGATCCTGCTGAGAAGTAATAGATTGTGATTAAATGTTTACCATCCATAACACTGAACTATGTCTTATTGGTTTTTCAAAACATCAGTCATTCCATAATTTTGTTTCTGTGTACGGATGTTTTGTTTCGGCTAAAGTCTGCAGTTCAAAATATACAAGGAACCGTTAAGAAGATTACTGAAGTTATACCAAGGTTGCAGAATTTAGCCTATGTCAAAAATGGTATTTCTGATCTTTTGCCACAGTCTTTTTAACTTATTGATCTGTAACCCAGGAGTATGGCCAATTTTTCCCATCATGCAATGGTAAATGCTCCCCACAATCCGACAATGGTACCACATCTTCTGAAGTCAAGTTCTGTATTTATCGTTGCTCTCCTGTGAAGTTGAGGAGAAAGCAATTGTTTTCTCTACTGTTGTTCATGCTCCTCCTCTTGTTCTTCAACAGAAGAGTTGAGATGAGAATGACAACCCTTAGCACTGAGGCTGCATTTGATGGAGCATGGTATCAAGAAACCTGGAAAACTAGACCAAAACTGGAATCCATGGGAATGAAGAAAAATACTCCCTGCTGGTTGCAGTCACACCTAGCACAAAGGAAGATGGTGGTGGTTGTTGGAAGTCAGTCATGTCAGCTCAAGGACATCTCTGCAGAACCATTCAGTATTATTCATGACTCCTCAGATATGAAGCGGTCTATGTCAAAATGCAGCAAGACTTGGGTGATGTTGAGTTTTAGGGAGATATTGAGGCTCAAAAGTGGCAAGTATGATTCATGCTACATAAATGCCTGGAAATGACCATTTTCAATAAGACACAAGCTAACCATCACCCCATGACATTCAATGGTGTTAATACCACTGAATCACCCATTATCAATGTCCTGAGTACAATCGTTCACCAGAAACAGAACTGGACTAGCCATATAAGTACATTAGCTACAAGAGCAGGTCAGAGGCTGGGACTGTTATAGCAAGTATAACCTCCTGACTCCCCAAAACTGTTCAAGGCACAAGTTAAGGATGTGATGAAATACTCCCCACTTGCCTGAATGAGTGCAGCTCAACAATACTCGAGAAGCTTGACACCATCCAGGGCAAAGCAGCCCACGTGGCATGTGCTGCATCCACAAGCATCAACTCCCTCCACCATCGATGATCAATTGCAGCAGTGCATACCATTTACAAGGTGCACTTCAGAAATTTACTAAAGATCCTTAGATAGCACCTTCCAAACTCATGACCACTGAAAGATAAGAGCCGCGGACACATGAGAACACCACTATCGGCAAGTTCCTGCCCAAGCCAGTCACCATCCTGACTTGGAAGTTCATCATTATTCCTTCAGCGTGTTATGGACAAGGCCTAATGCCTCAAAACATTTTTAAGCAGGTATCCTAGATCGTAATTTTGCTGTTTGGTTTAGGTAAGTATATTGTGGATATTCCCGCAGTGAATTAGCGGATCCGACTGCTAGTTTTAAACAAACAGAATTTAGTTCAAAATTATGGAATGAAACACAAAGAACAGAAAGTAGAATACCAGGTAACTTATCCTATCCAAAATCCAATAGACCATCCCGACTTAATGATGCTGTTCCGAAAATACTTGTAATAGTCCCAAAAAAATATATCCCATAGCACAAAGAATAAAAATGATACAAAAAGCTGACAGGTTACGCAGTTGGAAGGGTAGGAGGAGGGAGAGAACCAGCAGCCTTTCTTCACCCATTGCTACTGAACTGAATCAAAAATTCTATCGCAACGAAAGCTGGCCACTCCCCTTTGATTACACTGGGTTTTTTAAGACATGAAAGCCTTAGGCAAGAGGCATTATCTGTTACGGGTAAACAAAAAGGGCCCCAATAAACCTTTCAAACCCAGCCTAGTTGGAGCCTGGCCAATTACCCCTTCTCTGGAAAAAAACGCAAGGGCATAGCAACCTTGTAAAAAGACTAACATTGCAACAAATATCATTGGCTCAAAAATCCTGGAAGTCTCTCCCTAACAGCATTGTGGGTCTACCTACTGCAATTGGACAGCATCATGTAAAGGTCAGATCACTGCCATCTTCTCAAGAGCAATTTGGAATGGACACCAAATGCTGGCCCAGTCAGTGATGCCAACATCCCACCGGTGAACAAAAGAAGTTCACGATAGAGCTATGTAAACTGCTTCCATCTTGCTAAGAAGGCCTACAGTCCAAATCAAAGTTAAATTTTGTGTGACAGAAATGACAATCATTCAGAAGTCATGCAAGTGCACTCTCAAAATAAGTCCTTTGAATAAAAGATAGGCAATGACTTGCCTAAGGCATATCAAATTTAAAACATTAACTTTTTCTTTCCCCCCACATGCTGACAAATCTGGCAGGTTTCTTCAGCATTCTCTGTGTTTGCTTCAGACTTCCAGCATCCACAGTATTTTGTTTTCATTCAAATAATGAAATGTCACTGTTGAGTATTTAAACATTTCCTAACTTGTCCAGTACAGACCCAACCATTCCAGATATTCACTTGCCTTGTTGGATCTATAAGTTTCAGACACCAATGTTTCAGCTTCTAACTGAGATATCACCATCACCATTAGAGAAACATGATGCTGAAGCACAGTTAAATCCTTTTACTCTTTGCACAAACATTTGTGGGGATTTTATCTTTGCTCTTCTTTGTAAATTATAAAACTAAGAGAGGGTTTTGCTACAAGTAGTTAACAAAATAAATCGAACTTAATCCTACAGTTGAAGCAAGTTATCTCATTTCTAATTAATCAATCATTAATAATCAATCTAATTTATCAATCACTCATGACTTTTCAGAAAAAATATGCTCAATTTTGTCTAATTTAGTGATTTTAGTATTTACAATTTGGGATTCCAAGCTCATTTGTCTCTGTTTGTTTAGAATGAGCAAGTAGAATGAGAGAAAATGTGAACCAGAGTTTGTACTCATAAACACAAACTGGATTCAAAGTCAGATCATAGAAGTGAAAACTTAGTCTGTGAAGGAGAATATCGATGGGTGTGTTGGGTGATGGAAGGAATTATTAAAGCATCAGAAAATGCCTGTGTAGTGGAAAGCCAGCTGACTTCTGCACTTAACTCGGCCAGAATTGAAATGTCTAATACAAGGGGGCATGAATTTAAGTTGAGAGGGGAAAAGTTCAAAGGACTTGGGAGTGGCAACTGACCTACTGCACAGTCATAGAATCAGAGAGATGTACAGCAAAGAAACAAACTCTTCAGTCCAACTCGTCCATGCCGACCAGATTTTCTAATTAGAATTAGAATTAGAATTCCTACAGAATTAGAATTCTGACAGTGTGGAAACAGGCCCTTCAGCCCACAAGTCCACACTGACCCTCCGAAGAGTAACCCATCCCAGCCCATTCCCTATTACTCTAAATTTCTATACTCTATTTCCGAAATTATTCAAGTCTCATATGCCAGCATTTGACGCATATGCCTCTAAACCCCTCCTATTCATAAACCCGTTCAGAAGCCTTTTAAATGTTGTAATTATATCAACGTCCACTACTTCCTCTGGCAGCTTATTCCATGCATGCACCACTGTGTGTGAAAGCGTTACCCCTTAGGTCTCTTTTATACCTTTCCCCTCTCACCTTAAACCTACGCCATCTAGTTTTGGACTCCCCTAACCTGGGGAAAAGACTTTGGCTATTCATGCCATCCACGTCCTTCATGATTTTATAAACCTCTATAAGGTCACCCCTCAGCCTCCGACACTCCAGGGAAAACAGCCCCAGCCTATTCAGCCTCTTGCTATAGCTCAAACTCTCCAACCCTAGCGACATGCTTGTAAATCTTTTCTGAACCTTTTCATGTTTCACAACATCCTTCCTATAGCATGGAGACTAGAATCGAATGTGATATTCCAAAAGTGGCCTAACTGATGTCCTGTACATCCACAACATGAAGTCCCAATTCTTATTCTCAATGGATTCCAATAAAGGCAAGCATACCGAATGCCTTCTTCACCATCCTTTCTACCTGGAACTCTATTTTTGAAGAATTATGAACTTGCACTCCAAGGTCTCTTTGTTTAATAACACTCCCCAGGACTCTCCACTACTTGACTATCCTCTGACCCAATTTTAATATTCTCCAACACCAATTCTTCGCAACAGTTCAGGCAGCATCTGTGGCGAGAGAGCAAGCTATAATTTCGAGTCTGAATGATTCTTCATCAGCTCTAGTAAAGAAACATTAGCTTATTCTCTCTCCATAGATACTGCCTGACCCTCTTTGATTGCCAGTACTTGCTGCCTATTGTGCATATTCCAGTATCTGCAGTAATTTGCTCCCACCCAAATCTTTCCAATTCCCCAATCTGCCCTGACAAACGTGGCTAGTCTCCACTATCTGATTATCCCCACCCAACACATGACTTTGCCAGATTTGAAATCTCTGGCCCTTTCTGACCTGGCCAACATCCAAGTCATCTACCCAACTCATTCGCTTGCCATCCTGACACCATATCAACCTGCATCCCACTTACCTGCCAGTCTATCCAACGCTGGCTTATCATGCTACTCTCATATCATCCTTCCACTCTGCTACCTCATCCACCTACAACTCCACACCTATACTCAACTGCCAGTTTAACCCCACCACCCTGCAACCCCACACACTGTCACATTGCCCACTTAGCTCATCCAACCTGCCCACTTACACACCAATACATTCATTCATTCATACATACACACATTCATTATCACGCTGATATCTGTTTAAATATCCTTTTTGTCAGTATTTATTAATTTACTCACTTATGGGAAGTGGGCATCACTGATTGGCTAACATTTTTATTGCCCATCCCTAGTTGCCCTTGAGAAGGTGGTAGTGAGCTGCCTTTTTGAATGTACTGTAGGTGGACCCAAAATGCCTTCATGAAGGGAAATCAAGGATTTTAAGCCAGTGATAGTGAAAGAACACGATGTATTTCCAAGTCAATATGGGGAGAGGCTTGGTAGGGAACTTGGTGGTGCTCTCATTCATCTGTTACCCTTGAGCCTCGAGAAGAAAGTGGTCACGGGTTTGGAAGATACTGCCTAAGGGTGTTGATGAAGTTCTGCAATGCATCTTGTAGATAGCACACACTGCTGCTACTGAGCATAGGTGGTGGGGCGACTGGTTACTTGTGGATGTGGTGCTAAGCTTCTTGAATGTTGGTAGAGCTATACTCATCCAGCAAATGTGGAGTATATCAATGCACGAGTAACTTGGGCCTTGCAGATGTGAAAGGTCTTTGGGGAGTCAAGAGGCGAGTTATTCACAACAGTACTTCTAGCCTCTGATATGCTCTTGTGGCTATTGTATTTATATGAGTAGTCCAGTTCAGTTTCATTTTGGTCAATGGTAAAATCAAAGAAGATTAATAGAATTCCTACAACTTGGAAGCAAGCCAATTAAGTCAACACCCACCTCTGAAGAACATCCCACCAAGATTCACCCTCTACCCCATGCTGGTAGATCTGCATTTCCTATGGCAGTCATAACCTGCACATCCCTGGAAACTATGGGCAATTTACCATGACTAATTCACCTTATCTGCACATCTTTAGACTGTGCGAGGAAACAGAAAATTTGGAAGAAACCCACGCAGACATGAGGAGGTATATTATGTCCACTGAGACAATCACCTGAGGCTGGAATTGAACCCGGATCCCTGGTGCTGTGACGTGGCACTGTTAACCACTGAGCCATTGTGCTATCCTAATACACAAGGTATTGGTAGTATGGGATTCAGTAATCCACAGGATGTTGACAGTGGGGGATTCAGTGATGGTAACATCATTGATTATCAAGGGCAGTGGTTAGACAGCCATTGCCTGGCATTTGTATGATGTAAATGTTACTTGCCATTTGACAGTCATAACCTGGATATTGTCCATGTTTTGTTGTATTTGAACATGGACTGCTTCAGTATCTGAGGAGTCATGAATGGTGTTGAACATTGTGCAATCATTGGCAAACATCCCCACTTCTAGCCTTATGATGAAGTGAAGGTCATTATAAGATGAAGATGTTTAGGCCTAGGACACTACCCTGAGGAACACTGCAGAAGTGTCCTGGAGATAGGATGACTGACCTCCAAGAACCACAAGCATCTTCCTATATATCAGGTATGACTCTAACCAGTGGATGTTTGACCTGATTGCCAATTTTGCTCAGGCTCCTTAATGCCACACTCAAAGGTAGCCTTGATATCAAGGGCTGTCACTTCTCACCTGACCTCTGGAATTCAGCTCTTTTATCCATGTTTGAACCAAGGCTGAAATGAGGTCAGGAGCAGGGTGGCCCTGATGGAACCCAAACTGAGTGTCACTGAGCAGGTTATTGCTGAGCAGGTGCTACTTAATAGCACTGTTGATGACACCTTCCATCACTTTACTGATGATCAAGAGTAGACTGATGGGGAGGTAATTGATTGATTGGATGTGTCCTGCTTTTTGCGTACAGGACATGCCTGGACAATTTTCCATACTATTGAGTAGATGCCAAAGTTGTAGCTGTATTGCTTGGCCATAGATGCTGCAACTTCTGGAGCACAAGTCTTCAGCACTATTGCTGGTATTTTGTCAGGGCCCCTCAGTGTTTACAGTATCTAGTGTTTCCAACTGCTTCGTAATATCATGTGGAGTGAATTGAATTGGCTGAAGACTGGGATCTGTGATGTTCAGGAGCTCTGGAGGAGGTTGAAATGAATGAATAAATGAAATACAACAAAGACTGTACTCTTCATATACTCCTAGGTCCATTATCACATTATAAGAGCTGCATTTAGTGGACAGGGGGAAATGAATAAAAGATAAATAGATGGAAGGATATGTGTGATAATCAAGAAATACATTCACAGCGTGCTCCAAATGTTGAAATAAATGGCAATGTAAAAAGATAAATTACTCTCTTGTATTAGGTCCGTGTCTATGCTGCTATAAAAAGAAAATTTCAATTTCAGAACGCGCAGCTTTTTGCTACTGATCCTGCTCCTCTCAATTCATGGCAGCTTCCAAATACTAAAAGATGACATCCATTTATCCCAACAGCCAAATTTGTTTTTTGACATTCCATCTGGCACTAACGATACAAACAAGGATGACAGTTCCATTTATTTCTGCCAATGCTGCAAGTTGAACAGACACAGTAATGACAAATTTTGTCTTGACTGTCTTGTATTATTTCAGCTCATAGACCTTAAGACTAAAAATATTTAGTTAAGAAGAATGATGATGAGAAGGATTTCCAACAAAACAGGAAATATGACCCTAAATAAAACATCTGTTATCAATATTTCGTAATTCTAAAAACCACTTAAAATATTTTTGAAACAACAAATAAGTAATTAATTATGGAATATTGGCAAATACAATAAACATTTTGTTTATCGTAAATGAATACTTTGGGCACTGGCTTTTACAACTACTCCAGGCATGCATACAATGGAACTGAATGACCTCCCCTGAAGTAAGTTTGGAGGCAAGGCATTTAAATCAGGTGGGAAGTCCACTGCCTTCCAGCTTCTATCTCAATCAAATCTTGAGAAGGAAGGCTCCTGTATGGAGATGTTCTTACTTAAGGGCCTCATCTGGCCAGAGCAGGTATTCAATATAAGTGCTTTCAGAGCTGTTACACCACTCAACAAGGTCAACACTATCCAAGACAAAGTGGTTCACTTGATTGTTACTCTTTTCACTAGTTATACACTTTTCACCTTTTATAAACTGATATGGTCTTTTGCATTTTGCCATTATTCTTTTGTCTAGATGAATGCAAGAGGAAAAGATATGGCAATATATCTCTTTTCTCAGCAATATTAAAGTTTTATGCTACAAAGCAACCATTTATATAGTTAATATATGAAGGCAGAACAACATGTAATAGCTGTTGAAGACATGGCTATTTAAAAGGCTTACAGGATTTCTGAAGCAAAACCAAACATTTCCAGTGAAACTCAGCAGGCCTGGCGACATGTGTGGGGAGAAAGTAGAGTTAACATTGCAAGTCCAGTTTCTCTTCATCAGAGCTGTTAGTAGCTAGGAAAATATAGTATATATGTTAAAGATGAAGTTGAGAGATTGGGGATAGGGTGGGGTTGAAGGGGAGAGGTGAGCTGATTGGTGGAGATGGAACACACAGAGAGAGAGAGAGAGAGAGGTATTACAGGGATAGATAAATAAGGATATTTTAGCAGGTCAGAACAGAAGAAAAGCTGAGTATGTGATAACAAGAGCTAAGAGTAGGACAGAATGGGTGAGCTGTACTGAATTAAAATCATATAATATGATAATGTGCCTAGGAGTACATGAGAATGGTTGACTGTGTTAAGCAACTCATGTCATTACAGAACCAGGTCTGGGTTGGGCAAAAAACATGGAAGGATGGAGTTAGGCTTGAAAGTTATTGAACATATTATTGAGTCCTAGAGGCTTCAGGGTCCTCAAGCAGAAAATGAGATGCTGTTCTTTCAGTTTGCACTGAGGCTTGTTGAAACACTGCAGCAGGCTTGTGACAGACATATTGGTGTGGGAACATGGTGGTGTGTTGAAGTAGCAGGCACTTTTGCAGACAGAACATAGGTGTTCTGCAGAGCAGACACCCAACCCATGTAGAGGAGACCAAATTGTAAACAATGAATACAGTAGACTTGATTGAGTGAAGTACAGATAAATTGCTGCTTTACTTGGAAGGTACGGCTGGAGCCTTGGATAATGAGAAGGGAGGAGGTAAACACCTTCCGCAATTGCCATGGGAGTGTGAGGAGATGTTCGGAATGGAGGAGAAATGTTGCAGAGTGTGCCGGAGGGAATGGTCCCGGTGGAATGCTGAGCAGAAGGGAATATGTGTTGGTCATGGCATCCCATTGGAGGTGAAGGAAATGGTGGTTTTTAATCCTTTGGATGCAGAGGTTGGGTGGTAAGTGAGGACCAGGGACACCCCATCATTGTTGTGGGAGGGAAGGGAAGAAGTGAGGGTGGACGTGCAGGAGATGGGTTGAACATGACTAAGGGCCCTATCGACCACGGTTTCTGAGGCTTCCCTTTGGAAGGTGGCATCATGAGAATAGATACAGTGGAGAAACTGGGAGAATGGAATAGAGTTTTTACAGGAAGCAAAGTGTGGGGACACATAGTCATTGGCTTTGGAGTGAATATTGCCTATCACCAGAAATGGAAACAGAAATGTCAAGGAAGGGAAGGGAGGAGTCAGAGATGGCAGAGTTGAAAGTGAGAGCATAGTTGAAATTGGAATTGAAATTGATCAATTTTTCCAGTTCAGATTGAGAGAGGAAGGCGGCACCAACAATATAATCAATGTATCGGAGAAAGAACTATGTGGAAGGACCAGAGCGAAACAAGGAATGTTGCATTTATCCCACATAGAGACAGACATTATCAGGGTCCATGATGCTAGTCATGGCCCAATCTTTGATCTGAAAAAAGTGAGAGGAGGTAAATAAGAATTTGTTCAAAGCGAGCATAAACTCGGGAAGGGGTCTTCTTTTCAAGAAGAAGCAGAGAGCCCTGAGACCGTCCTGATGGAGGATGGATACATAAAGGGATTGCAGGTCCATGGAGATGAGGAGATGGCTACTGCCTGAGAACTGGAAATTCTGAAACCGATGTAAAGCATCAGAAGCATTATGAGGAGAGACTGGACAAGAGGAAAGAAAAATAGTGTCAAAGTAGGAAGAAATAAATTCTGTGAGGCAGGAGCTGGCAGGAACAATGGGTCTTCCAGGACAGTCCTGTGTGTGGATTTTGGGGAAAAGATAGAACCAGACTGTGCAGGGTAAGGAGGCAATGAGCTGGGAGGCTTTCAGGGGCAGGGGGAGGTCAGCAAATGAGATGAGGTTAGTGACTGTCATGGACACAATGGCCTGATAATTGAAGGTGGGGTGATTGTCCAGGGGTGATAGGAGGAGGTGTCCTAGAGCTGGCACTCAGCCTCCACGAAGAAGAGATCAGCATACTAGATAACAACAGAACCGTGCCACCGTGTGGGCGGCACGGTGGCACAGTGGTTAGCACTGCTGCCTCGCAGCGCCAGAGACCCGGGTTCAATTCCCGCCTCAGGCGACTGACTGTGTGGAGTTTGCACGTTCTCCCCGTGTCTGTGTGGGTTTCCTCCGGGTGCTCCGGTTTCCTCCCACAGTCCAAAGATGTGCAGGGTCAGGTGAATTGGCCATGCTAAATTGCCCTTGGTGTTAGGTAAGGGGTAAATGTAGGGGTATGGGTGGGTTACGCTTCGGCGGGTCGGTGTGGACTTGTTGGGCCGAAGGGCCTGTTTCCACACTGTAAGTAATCTAATCTAAGTAATCTAAGAACCACTTCTGTTATCAGACTTGATGACAAAGTCAGAATTGGATCTGAAAGCACGAAGTGAAGTCAGTTCAAAGGGACATGGGTTTGACTGAATAAGGCGGGAAGGGGTGGGTGGTCGAGAAAAGAAGGTGAAGGATGTGACATTGACAGTTTTCAATGAACAGTTGAATACAGGTAAAAAGCCAGAGGGAGGGATCCAGGTGGAGCAATAGTTTTGGAGGCTTGGCTAAGTTGGTGTCGGAAAATGTAGAGAACAGAAGCAAGAATATAAACATGCATAATTATGTCTTCTAAAATATAAACAGAAAATGCTGGAAACATTCAGCATGTCTGGCAGCATTTGTGAAAAGGAACACAGAGTTAATGAGCCAAATATTTCCATCTGCATTGATCAGGCAGCACCATGCGAGGTGGGAGAGTCTCAAAGTTGGAATACGTTCTCCTTTTCTGTCACAAGTAAGTTTGAAGAGCTTGGAAACGGCTGGTCATGAGTCAGAATGCAGCAGCCCTAACTTTGCTGATGCTATTCCATGAGTGGGCTTTTGCTCTGATTTGCTAATCTCCCCTTTAATTAAGAATGAGATATTTTTTATGCCTTTACTTCCAGGGAGTTGCTTAATCATCCACCACCAATCACAGCCGAAAGGTTACAGATTGTGTTTGATACGACTGGAATTGAGTGGAATTTTGTTACAGCCGAGTCCCACTGCACCTCACCGAGGCCCAGCCTTGAGTTGCTGGACCTGCACAAAATCTATGCCATTTAGCACATTGAGAGTGATACTCTGGGGGTGTTGTCTTTGACCTTTTAACCAATACAGGTAGTTCTATAATGCCATAGTTGCATTCCATTGAAACCTCGCTTAATAGAAAATCACTTAATATAAATAATGGGGCCTAAGGGAAAAGTGGCTTTAGGGGCAGACCAGCAAAAAATATCACTCATGATCGTTCAAAAATCACCCAAAGCTTAATACAACGTATACCACAGCACGAATGAAGGTATAAATCAGATCTACCCATGAAACCAAAGTAAATTTAACACAGTACATTTAAAAGATATTGTTCATGCAGGGATAGAGGGTCATCATTGTGCATAAGGTAGACTCCTTCATTCCTGTTAAGCGGGCTATATCACATATTGTCTCTTTATGCTCAGAATGTTTTATAATATCTAGCTTCTCTTTCAGTGTTACAGCATTTCTTTTGCATTCACCACCTACAATTTTATCACCAGGAAGCTTCTCACTAACGGACATTGGCACATACTCAGAATGGCACGAAGACCAACACGGACATTGGCACATGCTGAGAATAGCACGAAGACTGACATGGACATTGGCACACGCTCAGAATGGCACAAAGACTGACACACACATTGGCACATGCTCAGAATGGCACGAAGACTGACGTGGACATTGGCACATGCTCAGAATGGCGCAAAGACCGATGCTGTGATCGGTACATGTGCAGAATGACATGAAGACCGACCTGAACATCGGCACATGTGCAGAACGAAGCGCACGAAATGATCACTGCTGAGAACCGTACTGTTGCAAACAGAGTTAAGTGTTTTTGAAAATATCATTCCTTAATTCCTCAGCGATGTTACAAGCAAATGACACAGCTGGAAAGCACGTTATCTGCGAACTACCTGGCCTATCACGCACAGATGCATATGTGGCAGCTAGATTGGTGAAGATAAGATCAACTTGGTGTTCAGCTCTTATTATTTCCATTACCACTTGCTGCATATCCAGTCGAATAACTTTGTCCTTGAGGACTCAACCAACTTGTCTGACAACATTTAATTTGTCTGCTGCCTAACTTCACAATATGTGTTATCTGGTCTTCCAACCATAGGTCAGGTGATCTGCTGAGTCGTACAGACCATCCTTTCCTATTATTGCATAGTAACTTATACTGAACTCCACATACAATGACCACATAGGTCACATGTGACTTCAGATCCACAGCACTGTGCCCTCTGGCTAATTAGGGATGGGAAATAAATACTGCCTAGCCAGCACCAACAATATCCTGTAAACGAATGAATTTTAAAAATTGCATATGATGCAATGGTTAATGGAGATGGAAAGCAGAGTAGCCATGAACTACCTAAATGGAGGAGTAGGTGTAGGTGCCTTACAACAATTTTGACAGCTTCAAGAGATTGGAAAATCTTTGATATGAGGTTACACGTGGAAATGTTTGCTCTTCTTAGGGATTGAATACTTTAAGGAATTTAAATGCTCTGAGCATTTTTCAATTGGCACAGGGGCATATGGGGAAGTATATGGGGGCTGAGAGTATGTTAGGGATGAGAACTGGATAGCAGTTTTTGCCTTTTATTTTACTGTGAGGAATGCACTCCATAGCAATGATGTAGACAATATGCCCCTGTGCCAACTTCATGGTAGCTCATTCTACTTGTCCTGTAACCTTCTATAACCTATTGCCAACTGTATATCATATCATAACATGCCACCCTCCATGTTAATCAACACAGTGTCCACCATGGGTAGTCCTCTGGAGCAATGATGATATGACATAAAATAATGTCCATCAATGACTTCAGATTTACAAGAAGATACTCTCATTCACAAAAGAAAACATGCTCAGGGCGTTTAAATTCCTTAAATTTCCGTGCCCCCTGGCGTCCTGTGGGTGTCTGCAAACTCATTCTGGGGTCTGCAGGTCCAACTCCCATTAACACCCAACAGCCCCGAATGAAAGTCCAAGCATCCAGGACACTATCTCTCCACTGCAAGAATGAAGTTTGTTCAATAATTCTGCAAATACAATTTTAGATATAGGCACACCCAAACCCTACATACAAGCAGGTGGACAGAGGGGGTGGATTTGCCTTCTTAGTAAGAAATGAAATTAAATCAATAGTAAGAAACAAAGTAGGGTCAGATGGTGTAGAATCTGTGTGGGTAGAATTGAGGAACTGCAGAGGTAAAAGAAAACATAGTTGGAGTTATGTTCAGGCCTCCAAACAGTAGTCAGGAGCTGGGGGGAAGATACACCAGGAAATGGAAAAGATGTGTAGGAAAGGCAAAATTACACTGATCATGGGGATTTCAAAATGCAGATGGACTGGGAAGGTTAGGCTGGTAGTAGATTGCAAGAAAAGGAATTTGTGGATTATCTATGAGATGGCTTTTCGGAGCAGCTTGTGGTGGAGCCCACTAGGGAACAGGAGAAAGTGAGGATTGCAGATGCTGGAGATCAGAGTCGAGAATGTGGCGCTGAAAAAGCACAATAGGTCAGACAGCATCTGAGGTGCAGGAGAATCGACTTTCCGGTCACAAGCCCTTCATCAGGATTACTTATAAAGGGCTTATGCCTGAAATATCGATGCTCTGGCTCCTCGGATGCTGCCTGACCTGCTGTGCTTTTCCAAATCCACACTCTCAATCCACTAGGGAACAGGCAATACTGGATTTAATGTTATGCAATGAGACAGACTTGATAACAGAGCTCTGCATTCTTGGAATTACGTGAAAGCATTGGAAAGGGTGCGAGGAGATTTACCAGGATGCTCCCTGGTATAGAGGCCGGGGGACTTGAGGCTGTTTTCATTAGAGAGAAGAAGGTTGAGAGGTGACTTAATGGAAACATACAAGATGATCAGAGGATTAGATAGGGTGGACAGTGAAAGCCTTTTTCCTTGGATGGTGATGGCTAGCACGACAGGACATAGCTTTAAATTGAGGGGTGACAGATATAGGACAGATATCAGAGGTAGGTTCTTTGCTCAGAGAGTAGTAAGGGTGTAAAATGCCCTGCCTGCAACAGTAGTAGCCTCGCCAGCTTTAAGGGCATTTAAATGGTCATTGGATAAACATATGGATGATAATAGAATAGTGGAGGTTTGATGGGCTTCAGATTGGTTTCACAGATCGGTGGAACATTGAGGGCCAAAGGACCTATACTATGATGTGATGTTCCATGTTCTATGTTCTACATAGAGTTGAGCAGGAAAGATAGTGGAACAGCAGTGGCAGGAGTTTCTGGGAGTAATTGAGGAGACACAGCAGAGATTCATCCTGAGGAAAAAGAAGCAGGGTACAGGGAGGATGAGGCAATCATGGCCGACGAGGGAAGTCAGGGATAGCATTAAAGCAATAGAGAGAGCATATAATGTGGTGATGGGTGGTGGGAAACTAGAGGATTGGGAAGGTAACAAAGACCAACAGAGGGCAACAAAAAAGAAATAAGGAGGGAGAAGATTAAATATCAGGGTAACTTAGCCAGCAATATAAAGGAAGACTGAAAGAGTTTCTTTTGAGAAATGAAGGGCAAAAGAGAGGCAAAAGTGGACATTTGGCTGCTGGAAAATGACATTGGAGAGACAGTAGTGGAGAACATGGAAATGGCTGATGAACTGAATAATCACTTTGTGTCAGTCTTCACGATGGAAGACATGAGTGATATCCCAAAACTTCAAGAGAGTGAGGGCGTAGGGATGAGTATGGTGGCCATCACCAAGGAGAAGGTGCTAGAAAAACTGAATGGCCTGAAGGTGGATAAATCATCTTGACCAGATGGAGTATAACCCAGGATTCTAAGAGAGCTAGCTGATGAGATAGTGAAGGCATTATTGGTGATCTTCCAGGAAGAACCAGGAAGGGTCCTAGACAACTGGAAATTCGCTAACATAACACCCCTGTTTAAAAAGGCAAAAGATGGAAAATTACAGACCGTTTAGCCTCACCTCAGTCATGAGTAAATTCCTGGAAACCATCGTGAAGAATAAGATTTCTGAACACTTGGAATTGTATAGTAAAATAGAGCAAAGTCGGCTTGGTTTCATCAAAGGGAGGCCATGTCTGACAAATCTGCTAGAATTCCTTGAGGAAGTAATGAGCAGATTAGACCAAGGACGGCCAATGGGTGTTATCTACCTGGACTTCAAGAAGGTCTTTGACAAGGTGCCGCACAGGAGGCTACTGAGTGAGATAAGGGCCAATGGTGTTAGAGACAAAATGCTTGCATGGATAGAAGCATGGCTGTCTGGCAGAAAGTAGAGAGTGGGGATAAAAGGGTCCTTCTCAGGATGGCAGCCGATGACAAATGGTGTTCCGCAGGGCTCAGTGTTGGAACCACAACTTTACACTTTATATGTTAACTACCAATGTTAGTCAAGAGATGAGAACATGAATGAAGTACATGGACAGAGAAAGGTAGGTGTATCTACAATGCAATTTGGTGTTAGGAGTGAAATGCAGCTGGAGAAAGCTTGAAAAAACAAAATGAGATGGTGAGAATTGTGCGGAAAAAAAGAGTTAATGTGATACATCAGGATATTTGGTGAATGTGCCTTATATGGACCAGGCCAAACCCCCTCAAAACATTTCAAGAAGTAGTTCTGAGCAGGTGTAAAGTCGATATTCCGGGATTGATGCAGTTGACCCAACCACTCAATTTTAAACAAAGCAGTATTTATTTACGGATGAACATAAGAAAACCTAATTTAGAATCATGTAACTATTTTTTAAAAAATGAATCGACTCAATTGCAACTTAATGATACTGTTCCAAATGCCTGCAACTGTCCCCATAAACATCCCCTTGGCAGAACGGTAAAATCAGCCACAGGTTCTTACAGGAGAGAGAGATGGCAGAGAGATTTAGCATGGAACCTCCTTCTACTGCAGCTGTCCCTTTGCATTCCCAGCTTAAACTGACCAGGATCTCTGAACAGCCAGATGGCTAAAACCAAAACAAACCAGAGAAAAATGGAGCTGGGAGAACTGGCCACTCCTCTTTCATTGTACAAGTTTTTTTTTAATTGAAAGCCTCATGCCTGAAGTAATATTAGTTAGCTATAATCAAATTGACCCTAAAACCCATCCAAACCAGACACATTGGAACTTCTTCAGTGTTGACCCCTCAAGAAAAAATGATGGCAGAATAACTTTGTCAAAATAGCAGCCTCGTCACAGTGCTCTTTTGAGTCATTAAGCTACTTTGATGCTGAATGTATGAGTATGGCACCATGCTCCTGCTGCCAACTATAATGAGCAGCCACTGCCTATGCCTTCCTTCTTTATCTTATTTACAATCTTTGGGCAAACAGCCCCTAACAACAACCCCTCACATCTAAGAGAGATGAGCCTTCAAACATATGGACTCTGTTCTGCCATATTCTGCACTTGCACACCCAATGCCATTAAATTGCATCATTACAGAGTTTTTTTTAATACAAGCAATGAAACTGATTTATTTGAATTGACATCACATCCACTCATACTCATTAGTTGTAAGACCTGGAATGACATTGTAATACAGTGACTCAATCACAAAACATCTGACAGAGGCACCTGCATATACTCTGAGGTTTCCAAACATTACCAAGCCAATAGCCGGTGTTTTGCAAAGTTAAAGTCCAGCTTGATTGATCATAAGACCAACATTATTGAGACTGGTTACTAAGGTGTTAAAAGATTAAAATCGTGATATAATTTAAAACAAAATGCTTCAACAAATGGTGTGGAACCATATCTCAGGAAAAAGTAGGCTGAATAGCATTTTTTTTAAAGAAAGAATGTCTATGCTTGTAAGAGAAAAAAAAAACTATTACCTGTGGCGTTTGTGCATTTGAACATAATAGATAATGTTATCACTAATAGAATTTTTCATCTTAAATAACTTTTCTGAGAAATTCTTCCATTTTGAATTTTGAAAAATAAAAATGTCCTTTAACTTTAATTTAGAATACATCCACCAGATTTTTCTCTCAAGGAAATTTCAGAAAAATGGTGCAGAGTTTTAATGCTGCCAGGTTACAATTGCATTTCACATCAAAGAACGGACAGTGAAGACCAGACTGACCTTTTGTTTGGTGATCAACTGACACTCATATAACAGTTGTTTAATTCTACCATCTTCCCTTCACCAAAAAGAAGTGAATGGTTGATGCAGAAGAACTGTAGGGTCCTCATATATGATATCTGGTTTTTCCAAATGAATGTTTGCTTTTAGGTTTTTATTATTGGACGAATAAGTCTTTGCTGCAAAGTTCATAACAAGCAGAAGGACATAACCAAGCAAAAGAGAAGAAGAGCTAAGCACTCAAATACCTTCAATTTCAAATGACATGTTCATGTGTATTGTTGTGAATTAATTTGTGGAAATGTTTGTCATTAATTTATCTCTGTATAGAAACAAGTTTATCATTATAGTTGTATTTTATAAAGCAGACAAATTCCAAATTACTTCATTAATCTCAATTTCCTGATTTGAAAAAATAACCTTCCACCATTCTCTATCTTTTGCTCCTCTGTTCCAATTAACATATCAGGCTTGAAGAGAGTTAGTGCAGATTGGATCCAAGGGGCCAAAGAGCAAGTGTGGTGCAAAACAGGAAACTAATACACATTATTCTCTCCCAATGTGACAGATTAACATCAGGGCTTCAGTTCTCTGATGAGTATCTCTTGTACATTGGGGGATTTAGCCCCAATTCTGCACTTTTTCACTAACTCTTTAAAGCCCTGTCATCTTTTAAGAGTAACCCACCTTTAACACCCACCCATCCAAGCTTTGAAATCACCCTTTCTACTTTGGCTATGGTCTAACATCGATTTTGCCTTATGTCTCTGTGAAGGGCTTTCAGATATGTTCTTTATTAGCAATGTTATATAGGTGACCCCAGGAGGAAAGGGCTAGTCTTGAATCTGATTCTGGTGGATGAGATGGGTCAAATTAACCAAGTATTGGTTGGGTAATATGCAGGAGATAGTGATTACTGTATAATAAGGTTTATGTAAGTTTTGGAGAAGGACAACAATGATCTAGAGTAAAAATGCCTCTTTCAGAAAGATGATAACAGACCAAGTCTGGATAAATTGGAAACAAAATTGGCAGGAAAATGGTCATGGAACAATGAGTTGTCTTTAAAGTCAAGGTACATTCCCATTATTGGGAAAGATTGGGAAAGCACTGCCAGAGTTCTCTGGAGTGAAAATGAGGAGGAAGAGGAGGATGAAACAGACAAAACAGCACAAATAACAGATATTGGGTTCAAAACACATGTGAGAACCACAGGGTATTTGGAAGTTCAGAAAATAAGTGCAACAGGAAGTAAGAGAGGTGAAGGCAGAGCATAAAAAAGGAATGCAGTTGATAAATGTCTTCTGTAAAAAAATAAAAAGCAGTAGGCACAAAGAGTAAGACAGATTAGGGTACAAAACGGGGTTGTGCTTGCAGGTAGAAAGCAGGACTAAGCCACCTTATAAATATACATATATAGACTACATCTGTCTTTACAAAGGAAGACAAAACTTATTGCCCAAGTCATAATGAAAGAGGAGGTAATTGAGATGATGGTTGGACTAAATATGGTTAAAGGGAATGTATTAAAAAGGTTGTTTGTCTTAATGGTGTTATCAGGACTTGATCAAATACATCCAAGGGTATTGAAAGTAAGTGTGGAAATTGAGGAAGTACTAGCCATAGGCTATCAGTTTCCTTAGCTACAGGGGTAGTGCCAGAAGATTGGAGAAGGGCAAATATTATATCTTCGTTTAGAAAAGAATGCAACTATAAACCCAACAAATACAAAACAGCTAGTTGAAAATGGTGGAAAATCTTTTAGAAATGATAATCCAATTCAAATTAACATTGCCTGGACAAGTGTAAGTTACTTTAAGAAATTTAATAGAAAGTAGTTAAAAGTAAATTGCTTTATTTTAAAAAAATTACTTGTACTTAACTAACTTTGTTAAGGTTGTTGAGGTCACAGAGTGGTGGATAACAATACAGGAATAAGGAGCTCGAGCAGGAGAAAACCAAATGGCTGCTTGAGTCTGCTCTGCCATTCAACATAATCATAGCTGAAGCCGGGCTGCAACTCTACTCTCCTGCCAGTCTACCCCACCTCACGGTTCCATGAGACGGTAAGCATCTGCCTCTCTGGCTTAAAAAAATGATGAAGAACAGCTCAGCCATCGTGATCCAGACACAAAGAGCTCCAAAGATTCACGACCACTTTGAGTGAAGAAAATTGTCCTCTTCTCAGTTACAAATTATCAACTCCTTATCCTGAAACTGCCTTGCCTTGTTCTAGGTTCATCAGTCATAGCCGCTAACATATCAGTATTTACATTGTTAAGTGGGTTGACAATCTTGAATATTTCAATGAGATCACTTTTCATGCCATTAAATTCCAGAGAATATAGACCTAAGTTTTAAAGCAAACAAATAGTACTCTAATGAGGACACATTTGGAATATTGCATATAGTCTGGTCACCACACTACAAGAAGGATGTGGATGCTTTGGAGAGTTACAGAAAAAGTTTACCAGGATGTTGCCTTGTTTGGAAGGTGTTAGCTATGAGGAAGCTAAGGGGTGAACTGGTCCTATTTCCCAACTTTACATTGCAAAAGCTCCCAAGATTAGTTTCCCTTCTTTTCTACCACCCTGATCAAGCTCAGATAATTTAGCACAACATAAAAAACAAACCTAAGATATTCCTGATTTATACAACTCAGACTCAGTTTACTCAGTGCATTAATTGCTGGCAACTGTGGCACTCTTATCATTGACCAGATTTTTCTGTCAAAGTAATTTATTACCATCATTTATACATGTACAGCAATCTCAGGCAAGGAACAGATGCAGATTAAATGTGAATATCCAAATGTTGCTGTCTAAATTATTAGCTTTGTGAAGACAGCATTTTGTTTTTTGCCTCAGTACTGGCATGCATTAAATGTCTTGAGCTGCTTTATTTGTACAAGAGATTTAATTAAATCCTCAATAAATATTTAGACGCCGTATTTACAAGTGCAAGTTCTCTTAAGTTAAATATGTCTGATCAAACTTTTGTGTGTTCAAAGTTGATTGTTAGAAATGTGGAGTCGCGTTGCTTCAAGTTTTGAACTGTCAAGTTTTAAATTTTATATTTCATTTTGTTATTTTTTTCTTCATTGCTTTTATCTATCAACATTTCTTACCATCTCTATTTTACTTTCTGTAACTGATTTGACATAATTTCATCCCAATAATTCTCTCTCCTTTTCAGTTCACGTTAGAATCCTTCAATCTGGCTGGTTTTGTTGTGTTCATTCAATGTTTGTCTGCCATATCCCACCCAATGGAAGAGTCATATCTACACAATATACATAGAACCCCTATATTTTGGTATTGCCAGACAAGGCAAAAATTGAAAGTACACACAACATAGATCTAGTTGTGCAGCAATAGAACCAGTGACACAGTTTTTTTTTGAGAATGGAGATGTATGCCTGAAAGAATTAATCAAGCAAATTCTATGGCCCCCTCCAGATTATAATTAGTGTTGCAACATCATATTCTGCAGGTAACTTGGTCAGTCAATGCCGCACAATAGTTTGAAAATTTGGTATTTTTTTTAAAGAAAATTTCCTGAAAAAAAGTTTGTCGCACTTTAAAAAAGTAATCATTTTGGTCATGTCTTTGATCAATAATTGAATCAGTTAAAACTTGTTTTAGTTAATTCACTAACAACTAAGAGATAATGAAGACATATGAAATTGGAGCACATGATCCCTCGGGCTTGTACTCATGCTCAATAAGATCATGGCAAATCTACTTTAACTCACTTTCCAGCCCTATCTCCACATACTTTTCAAAACCCTTTGAAATTCCATCTTGCTATGTGGAGGAGGTTAGGCTCTATTTAGTAGTTCAGAGAACAGAGCTTTTTCTCAGATCAGCATGAAAAAGTAGTCATGAATTTCTGTGGAGATTCTCCCCAGTGTCTGCTTTCATTTCAGCAAAGTGTATGCAGAAATATCTCCAATCAACTATCTCTAATAAGAAATGATGTGATTGCCTTGAAATTCAATGATATTATCAACATTGAATTCCCCACTATCAACACCAAGTAACCCAAAACTCAACTGAACTCACTGCATAAACACAATAGCTACACGAGCAGGTCAGAGGATAGAAACACTGTGGTAAGTTACTCAACTCATGACTGCCCAAAGCCTGCCCACCATCTATAGGCACAAGTCAGGAGTGTAATGGAATACTCTACACTTGTCTGATTAGGTGCAGGTCCAACTAGAAGGAAAAGGGCAACAGAAACACAATCTGCAAGCTACCCTTCAAGGCATTCACCATCCACCATGCTAATTTAGAAACATATCACTGTTCCTTCATTGTCACTGAGTCAAAATCCTGGCATTCCCTCCTTAAGGGCATTGTGGGTCAACCTACAGCATGTAGCCTGCAGTGGTTCAAGGAGGCAGCTTACCATCATCTCAAGGGCAATTAGAGATGGGCAATAGATGCTGGCCCTGCCAGCAAGGCCCACATCCCATGACTGCATAAAATAATGAAAAGCTGATGATTTGTTTGCAGTTATGCACTTTATTTTCATCTTGATTTTAAATTCACAAAAAGCACAGTTAGTATTTTCTTTCTTACTGAGTAACTTCTAATAATTTAACTCTTTCTTGTAATATTTATGTCAAGATACAGGAGATGAATCATGTGTTGATAGCAATTCATTTTATTGCTATAAAGGGACAATCTGATAGGGAAAATATTGTTACATTCTCCAGGGACTTGTACTGCCATGTGGATCTTACAGATGAGATCAGTTTTCTTCCTGTGGATAGCAAAGATGCTTTGATCAGATAATGGCCTAACTCTTGATTAGATCCCAGATATATTGGAATTCTTAAATTAGAAACTGCTAGTGCATGGGAAAAAGAAGTGTTTCACATGGCTTATAATTCATCTTGTGTAATCCGGTAAATTTTTTCCACAAAACCTGCATCATTCCATTCAGGCTGTGTTAGAAAGTAATTGGATAAGTTTGCTGTGTTCTGCCTGACTTACTCTCTGGGGATAAGCTGCTCTTTAACCACACGCTTCAGGGTACACTTTGTGACTTTTATTCAATTTGCTCACTTCATATAATTTACTTTTACGAAACATATACTTTAGACGAACAGTCCAAAATAAAAACTGTGAGCAGTACTATCAGTCTCTGGCTTTTAAGAGAGTGTGACCCTTTGTTGTGTCAGCTGATGTACAGTTGGTTGCACATTTCAAAACAGGGAATTAATATAATAAAATGCAGTTAACACTAAAGGCTGAATCTTACCAGAAATCAGCGAAGTATCACTTTTGGTGAGTTGCATACAGACTTCCTCTGCAGACCCTAGTGCATTTTCTCATGCTACCTTCACACATTTGCCTTATTATCTACATGCCAAGCCCATTTGGTGCCCTGCTCAATCCATTCCACCACTTACAACAGGCAGAGTAGTGGCTACTGCTAAATATCCCAGGAATACTGGTGCTAATTTTAAAGACCAGGGTGTGCATTCAGTGAAGCACTGGCACTCTGCAGTTTTCCCACAGTGTTCCTCTTATTTGCCACTGATATGTTAGACAGAAGGTAGTTTGCAGCCTGCTTTGCCAATGGGGATCTGGAGGGCCTGCTCAATGGGTTGGCAACTGTGTGGAGGGTCCATGTGGTCACTCCCATGAAGAATGCTCTGAGATGTTCATGACTGATGGAAGAATGAGTGACAAGCTAGAGTCAACAGGTAACCATGCTGACTTCCATGTTTTGAACTGTCATTATCTATTTGCTATCCGGGTGGGTGGGAGAATGGGAAACTGTACATCAGTAAGGTGAGACTGCATAACAATAAGGATTTTATTGCATTTTGCTGCACCCTAATGCATGCAAATAGACCTTTCACCACTCTCTAGTTAAAATCGTGTCACGCTTATCACACTTGGTTGAAATGGGACCATTTGCTCTCTGTGATGAGATATTCCTCCTTCATGATCTCACATGGTTCTTCAGACTTTCTCACTAATGCCCATGCCATTTAGGGTCTGGGAAGATTCTGTCATAAGTCTTTGATAAGAGACTGAAAGGCACTCTGTTTTAGCAGTGATCGATCATCAGTCATGCTTGGTCATTCTAATGCTTTTCCTTTTGAAAAAAAAAAGGTATGTGCTTTGCAACTAATGTCAACATCAAAATCAGATGGTCCCAGATTAACTCTTTTAGGGTCAAGAATAAACTTTATGTCCTTAACTCAATGTCAAAAATGTGCATTTGTTGTTACCTCAGACACCTCCTCCTGTTTTAATGTGAATTGTCTCATAGATACAGGCAAAGTAGCTAAAGACCAAATTATCTATTCAGAGAAATGTTAACGTCTTTGCATTGCAATATCCATTTATTTCTCAAATAATTCTAGAGTTTCATGACTATTTCCATGATTATATGTGATATTTTATTATTCACATTAGTGCCATATCCTTTGAAAAAGAGAGGTAATTTAAATATCAGTCTTAAAATTACTCTATTATCAGTTTAAAACCATGTTTCTTCATTCCACACCAACATTGTAACTAAAAGAACAATATTCTGCAGTATCTTTTTTCTCCATAAACTACAATTAATCCACTATTATGTGGATGAATCTCAGAGCCTTCCCTTGCAGATTAAAAACCTCAGGTTTCTCAATTCTTTTGTCATAACTCAGACATTGGGATCAATTTTCTCTGCATTGCCTCCAGTATTTGAGTGACTTTCTTGTTTCTTATGGGATTAAAACAGGACACAAAAGTCAAGTTGCTCCACACACTTTAATAACCACCTCATGTGACTCACATTGTCTTGTTTTGGTTGTGAGGTCAACATGCTGTTGTCTTTATTGATTGCTACTTCATAATTGTTGAATGTATTAAGCATTTAGAAAGAGAAAAACAGAGTTGATGTTTTGAGATCAGTGATCCTTCTGAACAGTTCCAAGGAAGGGTCACTGGACTCAAATAATTAACTCTTGTTTCTTTCTTCACAGATGCTGCCTGATATACTGAGAGTCTCCAGTAATTTCTGATTTGATTTTTTTTTCAGAGCTCCAGCTTCCTCAGTTCTGTGTTATTCTGCTGAATTTGTGTTGACACATTGTGATGAGCAAGTGTGCATTACATAGATATAAATTCTACTTACTGTGTACTAAGCCTCAAAGTATATGTAAACATGAAATTGGCCCTCAAAATGGCACATTGACAAATATCCTGAAGAGAATTTCAATTTTCTCACCAAATTTTCTCATTCCCCTGCCATCGCCATTTGAAACTCCTGAAAATGTTGGGTATTGATCTATGGGTAAATGGATTATTAACATGTGACTTGAGTAAAAATGTTTGATGAATATAGACTTGACACTGAAAAAAAAAATCTGCATTGAGTACTGATAAACACCTAATTAAAAATGTTAGAAACATTTTTATTTTTAAATAGTAATGTTTTGCAGAATCTTTTCAATTATACCTTCTGTGTGTATTTATACCCTATTCTTTAAATTACTTATGCAATAAAAATTGAAGTTATTTTATTTTAGTGCATTTAGTTTCCTTTTGAATGTTCGTGGAAATCCTTAAAAGAAATTGGATGTTTGGAAAATATGATGATATTGCTGTTGCTTCACTTGCTGGATATGATTCACATTTAGAATACCCAGCTACTGACCAGCTATTGGAGACATGGATTTATGTGGACAATTTAGTTCAATTTCTAGAGTGTTATAACCAGTTAGTCTGTATTTGTTGTAATTTCATCAGGTTGGCACCTCATTTTTAGGCATGCCTTATGCTCTTTCTGAGATACTCATTTACATTTCTTATTGAGCCATATTTGTTCACTTGGTTAAGAGGGGATAGTAGAATGAGAGAGGTTCCAGTGTGAGTTTAATTCTGTTTTTGCTGGCCCAGGACACCTCATGGATTTCTTGGTTTTGAACTTCTGGACCTGATCTCAATCTATCCCATTGAACACCGTGGTATTGCCATGCAACATGGTGAAGAATGCCCTTTATGGAGAGATGGAGCTCTTTCTCCATAAGGACTGTACAATGAACTCTCTGGGAAATACTGTTATGGATAGATGGAACTCAAACAGTTAGACTGGTGAGTACAAATTCAAGTAGCTTTTTCCTGAAAACTGGCTCTCTTACTGTCTACTATAGTTCTACTCTGTCCTTCAAAACTTAGCAAGTTTATTCAGTTATAGTGCTGTCAAGTCACTCTTTATAATGGACATTCAAGATCTCCACCATAACTGCAGTTTGTGCTCTGACCACCCTCAACACTTTTCCAATTGATGCTCAATTGTACAGCACTCACCACTAATGGAGGAAGAATATGGAAATCAGCAGATTTTCTTACTCATGTCTATTCTGATCCCATATGATACACTGGGGTCCAGAATTAATGTTCAGTACTCCTTTTCTCTCTGAACTGTATACTGTTGTGTCACTACATCTTGTGTGGTGTTATAAGGATCTTGGCTGTAAGATATGATTCAGTAAATGTGACGACATTCATAACATTGGGCAGTAACATGACAAGTCTGGGTGTCAGCTCCCTCAATTTTGACAAAACGTCCAAGACCAGAGTGAGAAGGAGTTTGTGTAATTGGCTGGGTATACCTTCGTTATATCTATACCCAGGCAAATGCCAAATGTTTCTCATTCTTATTTCTTTGTGGCGGTTGGAGGCAGCTGAATGGTTTGCAAGGCATTTCAGAAAACAATTGAGGGCCAAGTAAATGTCTGAATTTCAGGAGTGACAAACAGACCAATGCAAGAAAAGATAGCAGGCTTCCTACCCTGAATGGCATCAGTGAACAAGATCAGTTTTTATAACAATTAGTAGTTTCACGTCAGTGGTACTGATACTGGCTTTTTATTACAGATTAGTTTAGTCAAGGGAGTTGAAATTCCTCAACTTCTACAATGAAATTTGAACCATGCCTTAAGATCATTGCGTTTAAGCCTTCTGGATTACTAGTCCAGTAATATAAGCATTGTGCTCCTCACGGAACTAAGTAGGAGAAGTTGAATTAGCATCAGTAGATACTGTTTCTAATCCACTTGGGTTCAGGCATAATGGAACATCAACAGTGCATGCTTCATCTACGATATAAAAGTAGGAATCAGGAATAGGCCATTCAGTGCCTTGAGCCTGCTCGGCCATTCAACGAGAAAATAGCTGAACTTGTGCTCCATCAGTGAATATGATCATGGATGAAGACCTCAGTTATCTGTAAGAATCATAAGATGGTTATGGTAGAGAATTTTAACTTTCCAAACATAGACTGGGACTGCCATAGTGTTAAGGGTTTAGATGGAGAGGAATTTGTTAAGTGTGTTCAAGAAAATTTTCTGATTCAGTATGTGGATGCACCGATTAGAGAAGGTGCAAAACTTGACATACTCTTGGGACATAAGGCAGGGCAGGTGACTGAGGTGTCAGTGGGGGAGTACTTTGGGGCCAGCGACCGTAATTCTATTAATTGTAAAATAGTAATGGAAAAGGATAGACCAGATATAAAAGTTGAATTTCTAAATTGGAGGATGGCCAATTTTGACGGCATTTGGCAAGAACTTTCAAAAGCTGACTGGACGCAGATGTTCGTAGGTAAAGGGACGGCTGGAAAATGGGAAGCCTTCAGAAATGAGATAACAAGAGTCCAGAGAAAGTATATTCCTGTTAGGGTGAAAGGAAAGGCTGGTGGGTGTAGGTAATGCTGGATGACAAAAGAAATTGAGGGTTTGGTTAAAAAATAGAAGGAAGCATATGTCAGGTATAGATAGATCAAGTGAATCCTTAGAAGAGTATAAAGGCAGTAGGAGTATACTTAAGAGAGAAATAAGGATGGCAAAAAGGGGACATGAGATAGCTTTGTCAAATTGAGTTAAGGAGAACCAATGGGTTTTTACAAATACATTAAGGACAAAAGAGTAGCTAGGGAGAGAATAGAGCCCCTCAAAGATCAGCATGGCGTCCTTTGTGTTGAGCTGTAGGAGATGGGGAAGGTACTAAACGAGTATTTTACATTAGTATTTACTGTGAAAAAGGACATGGAAGATATAGAATGTAAGGAAATAGATAGTGACATCTTGAAAAATGTCCATATTACAGAGGAGGAAGTGCGAGATGTCTTGAAACACATAAAAGTGGATAAATTCCCAGGACCTGATCAGGTGTACCCGAGAACTTTGTGGG
>NC_057714.1:58557873-58585873 GCF_004010195.1 Chiloscyllium plagiosum
GTCCACTTTCCTGTCTGCTCTTCTTAGCAATACAACCAATTACTCATTAACAATCTCTGTCTCCTCAAATTTACTCAATGTCCCAGCATCCACCTGACTATCAAATAATAGATTCCACTGATCCAAGACCCTTTGAGAGAAAGAAATTCTGCCTGCCTGTATTAAATTTGATACCTCTTATCTGAAAAGCATGACCTCTTGTTCTAGGCTGACCTGCATGAGGAAACATCCTCTCTACGTCTATTTTGTCAACCCTCTTGTATACCTCAACTACATAGTGGGCGGCACGGTGGCACAGTGGTTAGCACTGCTGCCTCACAGCGCCAGAGACCCAGGTTCAATTCCCGCCTCAGGCGACTCTCTGTGTGGAGTTTGCACATTCTCCCCGTGTCTGCGTGGGTTTCCTCCGGGTGCTCCGGTTTCCTCCCACAATCCAAAAAAAAAATGTGCAGTTTAGGTGAATTGACCATGCTAAATTGTCCGTAGTGTTAGGTGAAGAGGTAAATGTAGGAGTATGGGTCTGGGTGGTATACGCTTCGGCGGGTCGGTGTGGACTTGTTGGGCCGAAGGGCCTGTTTCCACACTGTAAGTAATCTAATCTAATTTCCTGTCTTCTCCTAAACCCCAGACAGTATAGGCCTAAATTATTCAATTCCACTTCAGAAGAAAACCCCACATCTCTGTGATCTATCTGGTGAACCTGCTTTGAACTGCCTCCAGTTCAAGTATATTCCTCCTCAAATAAAGGGTCCAAAATTATATGCAATACTCCAGGTGTGGTCTCACTAATGCCTTATGCAATTGCAGCAACACCTCCCTACTCTTATACTCTATTACTTTTCCAAAAAATATCTAAATTCCATCTGCCTTCTTTATTACCTTCTGTATCTGCATATCAGTTTGCTTTGATTCATGCACAAGGCCACCAGATCCCTTGAGATCTCAGAGCTCCACAATCCCTCACGATTTAGATCATGTGCCTTTGTAATATCCTTCCTGCCAAAGTGGAAGATTTCACATTTTTCCACACTATACTTAATTTCCCATATCTTTCTCCACTCACTTAACTTACAATATCCTTGTGTAACCTTATTGTGTCCTCTTCCCAATTTATTTTCCTTCGTGCCATCAGCAAAATTGCCAACCATATCTTCTGTCCCTTCATTTAAAACATTCATGTTTATAATAAACAGTTGAGGTCAAAGCACCAATCTCTTTGTCCCATCACTCATTTCATCTTTCCGACCTATTTAATCTATTCTCTAGAAAATGGAGGTGCCGGTACTGAATTAGGATGGACAAAGTTAAAAATCACACGACACCAGGTTATAGTCCAACAGGTTTATTTGGAAGTACAAACTTTCAGAGCGCTGCTCCTTCATCAGATAGCTAGCTGTACAAGAGAAATCTAGCCAAAAATATAAAAACAAAATAAATATCAAAAGAAGAGTTAACAGCGTGAGCTTTTATCCTGTAAGAAGTCAGGCCTGAGAATTAATAATGAAAAATCATGAAGCAGTAAGTTAATTAACCTGGTATTTTGCATCTGTTTATACTCCAGACGAAAAAATAAATCACCAATAAATCAGGAAATGGAAGGGAAGGGGAAAATTGGAAAAATTACAATTACGAGTGAGGGAGTATTGAGTAAATAGTTAGTGGGAACACAAGTGCCTGGATCCTGATGGATATTATTCAAGAGAATAAAGTAAAAAATCACATGACACCAAGTTATATTCCAACAGGTTTATTTGGAAGTACAAGCTGTCGAAGCACTGCTCCTTTCTCAGATAGCTTTTGCCATAAATTCTATGTCTTATGATCCTGCCCCACTAGTTACCTGATGAAGGAGCAGCACCCTGAAAGTCAGTACTTCCAAATAAACTGTTGGACTATAACCTGACGTTGTTTGATTTTTAACTTTGTCCACCCAGTCCAACACCAGCACCTCAACGCCATTAATTTTGGTGTCATCCGTAAACTTACTAGCTATGCCTTCTATATTCTCATCCAATTCCTTTATATAAATGACAAACAGAACCAATCCCTGTGGAGCACTGCTAGTGATAGGCCTCCAGATGGAAAGCAACCCTTCACCTGCATTGTCTGTCTCTTGAAGCCAATTATGTGTCCAATTGGCAAGGTCACCCTGAATCCCACGTTACCAATTTGTCTACCATGTGAAACCTTGTCGATTGCTTTACTGAAGACCAGTTGATATGCAATTAAAGATTCCATGAGTATTGCAGAGTCTTTCCGGAAAACTCACATTATTCCTTCCTTTATGCCCAATCCTGTCCTGTGGTTACTGTTAGGGACCCATACATTACTCCCAAAAGTGGCAATTGGTCTTTATATTTTCTCATTTTTATTGAAACTGTTTTCGCATTTTGGTTTCCTAAACTTAGGTCATTCCTTTCTGCTGTGTTAATTGTAACTAACAGAGCTTCCTATCTTTTCCTACTTTACTGTCATTCTTAAATGTCCTGTGCTCTTCAAAATTCAGGTCCAAACTAATGTCCGCTTGTAGCCATGACTCTATAATGGCTGCCTGATTGCATTTAGTTATTCCTGTTTGGACTGTCAATTTATCCATTTTGTTTCAGATGTTATTTGCATTCTAATATTGAGCCTTAAATTTTATCCCTTACTTTCCATGTAAATTTTAGTCTTATTAGTGAATGACTCTTCGGTTCATACTCTATCCCTTCCTTCACTATCTGTTTATCAATTTCCATATTAATACCTCTCCCATATCAGTGACTTTCATTGATACAGTATATCTTCCCAAATGTCACCTCTTGCCCCCACAATTCAATTTAAAATCACCTCCATTTCCCTAGATATGTGGTTGGCAAAGACATTGGCCCCAGCATAGTTCAGATAGACATTGTGCTGTTGGGTAGAGATCCCATTTTCCCGAGTGATGGTGCCCCACAAACCAGAACCAATTCTCCCACATCAGGTTTTGAGGTGTGCTTTCATTTTTCTAATCTGATTTGCATTATGCTATTTACATGGACCACGATGACTCAATCTCCCATATTGCACTCCACGAATACCCCCTAGCTCCAGCCCTGAACAGATATCCTAACACTTGGCAAGCAAAGCAGCCACCTGGAGGCATGAAGTTGCTGTAGTCATGTCAATTCCCCCTCATTATAACATTCCCTACTGCCACTACATTCTTTCTTAATTTCTGCCTCTTAAGTGGCTTTCTGTACCATAGTGTCATGGTCAGTTAGTTCACCCCCTTAAAGTCCTCACTCTCCTCTAGACATGCTTAAGGAATCTCAAACTGTGAATTGTGTACAACTGTGAAGGCTGTCGCACCAGTGTTCCTGTCATCTGCATCCCCTTAGCTGTCTCACTTGGAGTTACACTCTCTTGTGCCTAACACTGACTGAATCAGATTATTCAACCTGAAGAGCTGTGACTATCTCCTGGTACTAAGAAACCAGGAAAATGCCCCCCTCTCTGATTTGTCACAGTGTCTATATTTCAGTGTGCAGCTTATAAGGTCTGAGCTGTAGCTGCTCAAACTTGTCGCAGATATATTTGTTCTGGATCAAATAGGTATCTAGGAAATCTCAAATGCTGTAATTATGACACATCACCTGTCTTGCAATCCTTAATGTGTTCTAATAAACTAATTAATTATTGTATTCAACTTCAAATAATTTTTTTACATATTTCATTAACCTTTCTACCAATTGTGTTATGATTAGAGATAGAATAAACTTTCACTTGCTAGACATTCACCAATTAACTGGCTTCTCCTCCTGCAGTCAGATAAGAAAATATTTCTGGAGGCTATAAAATATTAGACAAAAGCAACACAAAATCTCCTTCTCTTCCTCCCCTTAACTCTTTGAAGTACTTAACCCCAGCAGTCCATTTGTCTTATGCGAATGCTAAACCACACTAAGTTAGCTAGTTTCATAAACTCCTAAGACAAAAGGCCGAGTGGACTCATTTAATGATCCTCCAGTTTGGCAGGTTCTTGAGCCCCTTTCTCTCTGAAATTGTTGAAAAAAAAAACTTTGGTTAAGACTGGCATCTACAGAATTTAATCTGTAGATTTTAGGTTAATACTAACTGCAAACTACAGACTAAATTAGATTCATACCAAAAATAATCATCTTTACTGTCCAACAACTGTACACACTGAGTCCTAAAGTAATTTCCTACAGTTTTCATTAATAAAACTGTAACATAGCAGCAAAAACATAAAATGTGATAGAAAGATTTATGATTCTATTTTGATTTTCTTTGCCAGAGATCCCATGGGTGATTCTCACACATAATTTCAGTTGTTTTTATTTGTTTCTTCACATACCTGCAGACATCTCAATGCTGTTCATCTTTGTCTGATTGATGCTGATGTTAATGCTGATTTTTCCATCACTGAGGTTAATTTCCACCATTCCATAACCTGGGGCAAATTTGCTGAATAAAAGTAGACTGTTGGGATTCCATGTCCGAAACATAAAGCTGATGGAAAACAAGTCCTGGTTCATGTGTCCAGGCAACAGCAAATAGCTGCTGCTATTAAAAAACACAGGTACAGCACGAGATTCCACACAGGAGAAACTCAGATTACCCTGGAAAGAAAAATAAGAAACAAGGATTGATATTTAAATATAGCTGATGGCCCTCTACACAAAACCTTTTCTCCCCACAAGCACCTTTGTATTTTACATCAATTATTCATTTCCTTCCATTTTTCTTCCAGCAGTCTCTCAGCTAGAAGTACTCTTCTTTCTAATTTTTGAGGTTACAGGTTCAATTCCTGCTCAGACCTGAACACCAAATCTGGTTTGGTAGTGCATTGCAGCATGAAAAAATTGACATCTTTCAAAAGAAATGTTAAATTAAGATGATTTTCCCTTTTAAGTTATTCAAAGATCCCATAGCAGTAACTCAAGGAAGAGCAGAAGAAGTACACTCAGTATTTTGGTCAATAATTTGTGGGAACATGTGTCTGAAAATTGGTTGTTGTGTTTCCGATATTACAATAGGGACTAAGCTTCAAAATAACTTAATAGTCTGCAAAATACTTCAAACTGTTCGAATGTTATGGAAGATGATATAAAGATATTTTAAATGACTATTCTCATTAAACAAGAAGCAGAACTCAGGCTAACTATAACAAGCAAACCAACTGATCACCTATCTCAATGTTGTGCATTGTTACTGACTCCAAAGCTTTTGTACACTAGTGCACATGGAAACTATATGAGAATGATTAGATGACATTTCATTTCCAAGATGGAAAATTTAGTCAATGGTCGCCAATTTTTAGGGCACAAGAACTTGTTCAGGTTGCAGTGGAGTCCGAGTTGCATCATGCTTTCTGGAGGGACTTCCAGTGTGAGGTCGAGCCGGTCTCTTGTCACATCTTACAAAATCTGCAGCATGAACTAACTACTCTACCCCTACGGCATCCATCACATCTGAAATCATGAGGTTGTGGCTCTTAAATATTGATCTTCAGGCCTTATAAAAGCTTATATAAATCACATCCACGCATTACTTTCTCAGCTCTTTCTTTGCCTCTGAAAAAAATTCAACAACTTTAGTCAAGCATGATTCTCCCTTCTAAAATTCATAGTGACTATTCTTCAATATATTTGAATATATTTTCAGGTTTTCTTCTATTCATTACCTATGCATCCCTTTGTGCTCAATTGTTATAAATCTTCATTTTCCATTTGTTATTTTTGTTCATATAGAATACAATTCATTTTTATGTTTCTTCGCATAAATAATTGTAAAAGCCAGTTTCAACAAAGGCATTTTTTAGATTAGATTAGATTAGATTCCCTACAGTGTGGAAACAGGCCCTTTGGCCCAACCAGTCCACACCGACCCTCCGAAGAGTAACCCAACCAGACCCATTTCCCCCTGACTAATTCACCGAACACTATGGGCAATTTAACATAGCCAATTCACCTGGCATTTGTTTTAGTTTCCAAGTTGAACAGTGTTAGTATGATGAAGTTGGCATGGTATATTAGGTGCCATGCCAATGAATTAGCCCCAAACATTCCACTATGTTATTGCTCAATGAAAATAAATAGTATTCACAGAATCAGAATTGTTACAGCACAGAAGGCCAACTGGCCAAGCATGTTCTATGCCAGGTTTTCATTGTCTTCTATGCTCTTTGTTCTAAAGGAGTACAGTGGTAGGATTTTGCAAGATTTAAAAAGTGATTTTAAACATGAGTGATAATGCTAATCCATGTAACTTAAAGCTGGCTCATTCCTAGACTTAAAGTGTGGTAAAGGTGTTGTGCTGTTCCTCACCAACAGAACAGCAGTCAGGCAGTATCACATCATCAATATATGAGCTGCATGTCTTTTTCCATTTATTCATTTATGGGATGGGGACATCACTGGCCGGGTCAGTGTTTACTGCCTCTGGGAATGTAGGATGAGCTGCCTCCTTGAACCACTCCAGTCCTTAGAGTATAGAACACCAAAAGTACTGTTAAGGAAGGATTACTAATATTTTAACCATGTAACAGTGAAAAGCAATATTGTGCCAAGTCAGGATGATGTGTGGCTTGGAAGGCAACTAAAGTGCAGTTACGTTCACATGCACCTGCTGCCCTGGTCCTTGAGTTGATGGAGGTCATAGTTTTTGAGGGTACTGACAAACGATCCTTAGGATTTGCTGTTAGGCATCTTGGAGATAGTGGATACTGCTGCCATTACAAATAAGTGATAAAGGAAGTGAATGGTTAAGGTGATACCAATCAAGTGGAGTGCTAATGAGTGTTGAACTTCTTGAGTGTTGTTGGAGCTGCACTTATCCAGAGTTAAAAAATGTCGTGCTGGAAAAACACAGAAGGCCAGGCAGCATCCGAGGAGCAGGAGAATCGATGTTTCGGTCATAAGCCCTTCTTCAGATGCTGCCCTCCTTGGATGCTGCCTGGCGTGCTGTATTTTTTCAGCATGACATTGTTCAACTCTGGTACTCCAGCATCTGCAGTCCTCACTTTCTCCTAGCTGCACTTATCCAGTCAAGTGAAGAGCATTGCATCAAAATCCTGAGTTGTGTCTTGATGGTGGATGGTCTTTGCAAAGTCAGGAGGTAAGTTACTCACCAGAGAGTTCTTAGCATTGAATTGCTCTTGTAGCTAAGTACTTATATGACTTGTCCAGTTGAGTTTCTGACCAAGAATAACCATTAGTTGTTAATGGACAATTCCACAATTATAATGCTATTGAATTTCAAGGAGGGAGTTCTCTTTTGTTTGACTTTGTCATTACCTGGCACTTTTATTATGCTGATGTTAACTATCACCTATCAGCTCAAGTCTGAATGTTGTCAAGGTCTTGCTGCATATAGGCATGGACTGCTTCACTATTTGAGGAGTACTGCTGTAAAAAGAAATATCATATCGAAGTTTTTCATATTGTATTCATCAGGATAATTCACCAGCAATATTAGAAGTAAAGATAAAGGGAAAAACACAAAATGCACTCTATAAGAGAAAAAATACATGCATTACCATGAGGACTATGATTTGTAGAAGCATTGCTATGGAGAATGCACCAATTCGATAATGACTGATAGTTAAGAGCTATGCTTTATTTAAATTTTACACCAGGCAGATTGACTTCAATTAGTCAAGGCATTAGCTTGAGAAATGAACCAGGGTCAGCTGTCACCTGCTTTATTGAGTTGAAACAACAATGTGTGTACTTATTCTTTCTGTCTACAAGAAGAGGGCATTCTGTATTAATGCAAGCACCTTCCCGTACAAAATAATGTATCACACTATGAGCCAAACCAACAATCCAAAATTGATTTTCAGCATAAGTCTTAACACACTTGGGATAATTTAGCAAATGTCCACTTGTAAAACACATTTAATGTTAGACACTGTATTTTGAGTTTTGCAGCATGGACAAGCAGACTTAGGTCTGTACCATGTCTGTTTGATACAGTCCACCAGTCTTTGTGACATATGGCTTGCATAGCAAACACAACATTGGCACTGATAATTATATACTACATTACTTATGTGCATGATAGGCAAACTCAAGGTGGTGCTAGTTTTCATATTTATGCATATTGGGAATGCCAAGGTGAGGCACAGTTCCATAATTGAACAATTGTTTTTTGAAAGACAAGATTGCAACACTTGATAATAGGGTTACTACTTTATGCTATGCCCTAAGCTGCACTTGTTCTGTAGTATGCAAATTTCTTCAATTTTTAAAAACTTGAAACATGCCCAATGTTGCTACCTAGTTTCAATCAATGACCACACAATAAGCAACTGCTGCTTGAAACATGCCCAATGTGAAAGCTAACTTCTGCACAAGTATTTTGGCAACACAATTAACAATGTCACTAAAAATATCATATATTGCTCTACGTAGTCTCTGGGATAAAGATGTTTTTCCTTGCACTTACTTTCACTTTTGGCCTACTGTGTCCCATATCAAATGGGAAGAGGTATTTTCTGAGTTCAATGTTCTAAGCTCCCAGCTATCCTGCCACAAATCAGCATTCAGTGAAGATGCCAAATCCTTGCAAACATGTCCAGCAGTTCTAGAACATGCATATGGGAGGGTTCTGGGTGACTTACCCAATTTTCACACAGCAAGAATATCTGGCAACAAATCAAAACTTCGAGGCCAATACATATCAATAAACTTGACAAAGAAACAGGAATTGACATCCTTAACAACAGTGATTATATTGACAAAATATATGCCATTTTTAATTATGGGTCCAAATTCATATCCATTGGACTTGCCACTCATCAGAACTGGACAACCTTACTTGAAAACAAGCATAAATACACATTGCTGGAACTACATGGAAAAGCAATGAGTTGCCAGGTGATACACTTGTATGATGAAGGATTCCTTCAAATACATGAATACTATATAGGTTATGCATATCAATAGAAATGCAGTGAATATGCACTCATTTTACACTGCTAGGCTACTTATTATGACACACCTCTGGAGCAGGTGGGACTTGAGTGAAGACACCTGGCTCAGAGTTAGGAACAGTACCTCTGCACAACAACAATCCTTCAGAATCCTATTTACTTGATTCAAGTCTCCCTTGCTCTTCGAAACATCTGTGGAAACAAGCCCAATCTGGTTAACTTTTCTCCATAAGATTAACTAATCAGTCCGGGTATCAATCTAGTAGAACCTCTCTGAGCTGTTCTCCAATGCAGTTGGAAAGGAAAGCCAAAATGTTTCTTAGATTTCAGATGTTGGTTTGCCAATGCTTTATAAAACTGAAAGATGACAGAAGACCATAAGACCACAGATACTAGAGCAGAATTAGGCCATTTGAGTGCCATTTGATCATGCCTAATTTGTTTCTCACTGTTGTTAATCCTGCCTTCTCCCCACATTCTTTGACCTATTATCGAAACCAGAACCAGTCTATCTCTGTCTTCAATACACTCAAATATTTGGCCTGCACAGCCTCCTGTGGCAATGAGTTCGACAGATTCACCACCCTCTGGCTGAAGAAGTTCCTCCTCATCTCGGTTATGTAGGGTCATCCTTTCACTCTGAGTTCTGTGCCAAGCCTCCTATTAGTGGAAACATTTTCTCCACATCCACACTTTCTAGGCCTCCCGGTATTCTGTATATTTCAATATCTCTTCTTATTCTTCCAAATTCCATTGGGTGCAGACCCAGGGTCCTCAACCGTTCCTCATACGACAAGCCCTCAAATTCTGCTTCAAACAAAAATCGAGACATTTTACAAATTCCATTTCTTTGGGATCTGCCACCAACCTGATTGTCCCAGTCCACCTGTATATTGAGCCCCCCATGATTATTCTCATAGCACCCTTCTTATATGCCTTTTATATCTATTGATGTATTTTCTGCCCTACATTCTAACCATTGCTGGGAGTCCTGTACATAACTCCCATCAGGGGCTTTTTATCCTTTGCAGTTCCTCAACTGTATCCACACAGGTTCCAAGCTTTCTAATCCTGTATCACTTCTTGCCAACTATATAATTTCACTTCTTACTAACAAAGCAACCCCGCCCCCATTTCCCCTATCCACAGCCCTAATTATGCAACTCTCCAGCACTCTGGTCCCAGCATGATTCTCTCTCATCGGAACAGCTCTCTCATTCCCCAGTCCTGGTGCCAATGTTGCATGAATGTGACCCTATTTCCCCCATTCCAATGTTTGAGCCAGGTATTTATCTCTTTAAGTTTATTGACCCTGTGCCAACTGGCTCAAGGGTCAGGTAGTAATCCAGAGATTATAACTTTTTTGGTCTGCTTTTTAATTTAGCCCTGAGCTGCTCATATTTGCTCAGCAGAACCTCTTTAATCTTTCCATCTATATTGTTGGTACCTATGCAGACCACAAAACTGGACCTTTCTCCAAATGTATGTTAAATTCCAATCATAATAAAGGACAGCATGCTCTTAAATGTTTTAGTTATTTGTTGAAGTTTCATGTTAACCTATTGTGACTCATGCTGAATAACACCAAGATCTCTTTCCACCTTAGAATTCCACAGTCATTCTCCAATTAAGTAAAGCTTTTCTTTTTTGCTTTCTGCCAAAATGAGTAACCTCACACATTCCACATTATACTTCATCGGTCAGATTTTTGCCCAATCACTTAGCCTCTCTATATTTGTCTTAATATGCTTGTGTTCTCCTCACAATATACTTACCTACCTATCTGAGTCATCTCCAAAATTAGCTACCAAGTCTTCACTCCCCTCATCTAAGTCATTGATGTAAATTGTTTGGTACTGCACTTGTCAATATTTGTCCAATCAGAAAAAGATAAATTTGTGCACACTCTCTACTTTCTGCCAGCAATGCTCTCTTCTATATATGCTAATATGTTACTCACTACATTAGGAGCTCCTACTTTGCAGAATAATGTGATATGTGACACCTTTCAAATGCCTTATGGAAACACAAGTCTGGAGCTCCCCTTATCACTAGCGAATCCTTTAAAATACTCCAATAAGTCAGTCAAACATGATTTCCCTTTTTCAAAAAGATATTTTGCCTATCATACTTCGATGTCAGTGCGATGCTCGGTACAATGCACTTGCATCCCTAAAACTGATGGATCTTATATTCCTTTGGCTGTTCACAACAGGCAACATACCGACTGTATTCAATTATCCTATGCATGCATAATTTAAAGGACAGTGCACAACATTCAATTCAATTCCTTCAATGGACAAGAGTTCTAAATAATCTTGAGCATGCTAATAATTATACTGATCATTTAGAATTGTCAGTTGGGTGCGCAGTGTGATATGCATACATGTTCTGAAGGCTACATATAATAATACACAAGGTTCTGTTCCTTGCAGACAGAAAGGGCTTGTACATATTTTAGAACAGTTTCAATAAAACAGCTGACAGTCATTTTCTGGTTCATTTCTCAATGCAATGCTTCGACTAGAGTAAACTTGTCTGGATTAAATATAAACAAAGTGTGGTAGTTAACTATCAGTCATCATCCAATGGATACATGCCCCATGGTAAAACCTCTGCCAATCAGCATGTACTTACAAATTAATCAGCACTCACTTCTCAAACTGTATAAACACTATTTTCCCTTTTAGTGTTTCTTGCAAATTGTTATGTTGAGTACAAGATGAAAAACTTAATCAAAATGTGTCTTTTCTTTAGTAATACTCATGTCCTGTACGATTAAAGTAGCTGCTTGTATATTTGTGGAGTCACAAATGGTGCTGGACAATAGAGCATCATCAGTAAATATCACCATTTCTTAAGTTATGATGGAGTGAAGGTGATTGATGAGCAGCTGGTAATAATAGGGCTTGGAATATTACCATGAGGAACTCCTGCAGAGATGTTCTGGGTTATGGATAACTGATCTCCAACACCTATAACCATCTTCCTTTGTCCTGAGTATGGCTCTAAAGAGTGCATAGGTTTCCCCTGACTTCAGTTGACTTAGCTTTGTGAGGGATCCTTAATGCCATACTCTGTCAAATGCTGCTGTGAGGTCAAAGGCACTTACTCTTACCTCACCTCTTCAATTCACTTCTTTTGTCCATGTTTGGACCAAAGATGTAATGAGGTCAGAAGTTGAACAAAACCAAAACTGAGCATCACTGACCAATTATCACGAAGCAAAGTGCCACTTGAGAGCAGGACTTTTTGCATACTGGAACAGCTTGGTGAGGAGCATGGCTAATTTTGAAGCACAAGTGTTCAGTACGATGTTGTCAGGCCTTCCCTACTATATACCATTATGTGAACGCCTCTGGTGTGTTTGTGCAGTCACTGGTGGGACAGAATATACCCAGGGATGATGGATGATGATGATGATATACCAGAAGGTATAATTCCATAAGACGCTGTGAGGTGGACTTTGTATCATCAACAGGATTGGATTGTTGTCAGGTTCATATTCTTTTCAGGAATGAATGCCTTCAGACTTTTCTTGATGTCATAGGAAGTGAATTGAATTGGTTGAAGACTTGCATCAAGTGACAGTGAGGACCTCAGGATGAAGTTGATATGGATCATCCATTTGGCGTGCCTGGCTGAAGATGGTTGTAAGCGCTTTCACCTTGTCTTGTGCAGAGATGTGCTGAGACCTGAAATTGTTGAGGAATGGGATATTGGTAGAGCTTTCTTCTCCTGTTAGCTATTTAATTCTCCACAGCCCAACAGAAAATGGCAAGACTGCAGGGCTAGAATCTGATTTGTTGATTGTGGGATCACAGCTTTATCTATCATATGCAAATGTTGTAGCTAACCAGTTTGACAAATCACTTTTTGGTTTGCTTAATGCTGTTTTTGGGATGTCCTTCTTTATCGCCTTCTTCATTGACCCAGCATTGATCTCCCCTACTTGTAATAGTAGAATGGAGAACGTACTATGCCAGAACTTACAAATTGTAGTTGAATTGGTGGAGGCTTATTGTTTCAAGTTGCTATGTGTATTCCAAATCTAGAGTGGATAAATAGTGGAGCTGGAAAAAGCATAGCAGGTCATGCAGCATCAGAGGAAAAGGGGAATCGATGTTTCAGGTCATCAGGACTCCTATTCCAAATCTTATCCTACTTCGTAACTAGTTGTGCCACATACAATGATAGAGGGTATCCTCAATGTAATAGTGGGACCTTATCTCCGAGCGTTTTGTGGAGGTCACTCCGACCAATACTGGCACTGACAGTATAACAGGTGGATTTGTTATGAAGCCAAGGTAAAATAAGTTAATTTTTTTTGTAGCTTTCCTCATAAACATCCACAGACCCAGTCTTAGAACCATTTCCTTTATGACTCAGCCAACTCAATTATTGGTGGTTGTACCAATTACTCTTGGTGATATTTGATGCCCCCTCAGCCAGAGCATGTTCTGTGTCCTTGGCACCTTAATTGCATCTTTTAATTGTTGATCAACATGGAGTGGGTTGAGGCGGATAGTGGAGCAGTGGAAAAAGGTTAGTGTGGTATTGATTGTTTTTGCGATAATCAGCAAGTTTATTTTTGCATGTGCGATCTGATGGCATGAGATGTTAGAATTTATGGGATCTGAAATCAATGTTGAGGACTCCTGGGCAACTCTCTCCCTATTGCACACCACTGCGTGACCACCTCTGGTGGGTGTGCCCTGCCACTAAGAGAAAAAAATATACCCACGGATGATAATGGCATCTGGGACTTTGTCTATGAGGTATAATCTGATAAGATAACTATATTTGGCTGCTGTTAGTCTGCAGCACAACACTCAAGGCACCAGATATTGATGAGGAAGACTTTGTCTGATGGACAGGTTTCAATTTGCCGATGTAATTTCTCGTACCAAGTTGGAACATCTGCTTTTGTTCATTTTGTTAGAATTTGCAGTGGTTAGATGCAGCTAACTACCTTTTGAGGCCATTTCATTTGGTACTTAAGAACCAATCATGTTGATGTGCATCTGGAATTGCATGTAGGCCAGACCAGGCACGTCTTCATTCTCTCCTCTGGAAGACATTTGGAAACTGGATGGGGTTTTACAATATTTATGACAACCAACAATGGTTTTCCAGTCGGTATTACACTAGATTGTTAACTCCAAGATTATTAAATTAATTCAAATTTCACCATCTACCACTCTAGATTTTGTAGAGCATTAATTTGTGCCTCTGGATTTCTAGTCCAGTGCCATTACCACTATAATGCCTCCTCCCTCAAAGAAGTACATGATGACAATGTTAACAAAATTGACTTGCAGCACAACATATTTGCAATGTATAATTGCATACAAAAGCAATATCTACATAATAATCCAGAATTGAATTTCAACACTTGTGTTTTGCACAACAACAAACTGCTCACGCTCCAGGCATTTAAATGGAGCAGACTCAAATCAACAAGAAAATGATTTTTCACAGCTTGTACTTTATGGAAAACAATCTGTCGTTGATGTTTTTCTGTGCTTCCTTGTTGACCTGATTAGTAATGATTACTGAGTGAAGACAGTTCCAGCTGTTCATTTTAAAATGGTACTTGTATCAGCAGTATGGATGTCACATTGTTCTGTTATAATAGCCGACTGAAGGCTATGTTAACGAAGACTGATTTTTAAAAAAAATACTGCTGGCACTTTATAGAGCTATTCTATCGGAACTGTTATTGAGAACAGAAGATATAACATGTTCTACCAAAAGTTAGTTGAGGAACTGGCAGTTGGATTAGATTAAAAATCTATTGTTATAATGGAAGTCTTTATGCCCAAGGAGAGGAATTAACAATTCCTTCCAGAAAGCAGTAATGTGATGCTCTAAACCATCTGCAGTATTTGAAAACCTCATAGATGGAGTTTTCTTTTCACAGTTTCAGCATTGCTGGGATGAAGCAGCAGCAAACTGTCTTGTGTTAGAGATAATTTTATATTAGAGAAATCTACAATGAGTGGGTTGTGTATTGTTCATATCCTGCAGCTAGCTGGATTTATTATCACTGATGATAGCTAGCTTTCAATTCAACATGAGACCAATCTCCAATTATACTAATAAGAGGTAAGGCTATAAAAAGGTTACTTCTAAACCTTGTGGTTGCAAATTACTTGCTTTTGTCTACAGAACATAATATTATATACATTAACCATGATTCTCCCAAAGTCAACATTCCATGCTAACTTAGAAATTAATACTGTATAATTCATGAATCAACATTTGAACCATGTCTCCTTTATCACCAACTATGCAAAAAACAAGAGTAGTGCAACTTATGTGAAAGACTACATTCTTATGGACTTGTATCAACAGAGATATCCATTGCAACATATCAAACTGATAGCCATTTCATACTAACAAGAAAGAACTTCCACTGATATAGAATCTTATGTGACTTGAGGACACTGTGATGATCTTTGACCCAAATAGTACAGATAAGACAAATTTGTAATTTCTTGAAAAGTTGTATTTGTTGCCCTCACAGCCGCAGGAGGCTCAATCACCACCCATGCTGTCATGGCACCAGTGACATCTCTGCTTTTGTCATCACAAATAACTTTCTACAAAGAATTGGACTGTCTGTATTATTAATAGACAGGCAAAGATATTTTAACAAACAAAAAGAAATCAAGTGTTTCAATTCAATTCAATTCAATTCAATTCAAATCCTAGGATAAAAAATTGCTTACTGCCCCTCTCCTAATACTTGGCCACCCTACTTAACACTTCATTGGCTGCTGACAATTCACGGACTCCCTCCTGCTCACTACTCTGTTCCCTCACTATGTTCCATTGCTAATGAGTGAAAGAGCAGGACAGATGGTGAGATAAAGAATGTGAGAGATAGGGTTGGGAGCAGGACAGTCAGAGAAGTAGTAAACAGAGCAGTGAGAGGAGCAGTGAGTGGATTGGGAAGGAAGTGCCAGGTGTGGCTGAACATTCATTGGGTGCACAATGATGATATCGGTGCCATAATGCCTGCACTTGTTGGCAAAAATGCCAACCTCTCATTTCAGCTGAACTGACTTCCTGATCCAGTGAGGAGGCAGGAGGCAAGAATCTGTAAAAGCTGTAAGCTATTTTTCTCGTCAACCTGTTCACGGATGTTATTACAACAAGTGGAGCAGGTATGACTTGAACACAGGCCTCCTGCTCCAGGGATAGGGACACCACCACAGTACCACACGAGGGCCCCTGTTATTGATTATAAGCATCTTTGAAAATGACATTGAAATGTTTATATCAACTGAAAATTGAATTCCTGTAGAATGTACTTCATAAACAAAATTGAAGTGATAGCACAGAATACTGAACCTTTAGTGTGCTATACAAGGCAAGAGGCAGACATATGTTTGCTTAAACTTTCAGGAATTAAGTCTTGCAATACTGAAAAGAGAGTAAAGATGTGAAAAAGGAAGGATGGCTGCTTGCCATAAGCAGAGGAGGGAGATCAGTGGCCAGTCAATTTTGACTGCTCTTTTGTATTTTGTAGTAGTGCACTTGCAAAGAGGTTTTTGTATCAACGTGGGGAGAGATCAGTATTCATATGTTCAGTGAAAGTATGGATGGATATATCAGAGGAGGTCAATTGGCAAAAGAGTGAAATTTTAAATGAGACTCGAGAAAAATGTAATAACTTGATAGTAAAGATTTCATTTAAGATTGATGTATCATAACTGAGCAATGGCCTGTTATACAGAAAGTAACATACAGAAATGATTTAATCTGGCAATATCTAAAACTTTTATCAAATTGCTTTACACAAAAGAAAAAAATGCATAATCAATATAGAAACAGCTCTTGTCATAAAGGAAGGGAGAGCATGATAGAAACTACCAAAAAAAATCTACAATCTCTAGTACTTGTCCTTACCACTAATGTGAATTGATTATCAATTTATGTTTTTATGTTCTTCATTTTACAGAACCTTGTTTTCGACCATTTGGTGCTAACTCAGTCACGTCATCATAGATATATCGATATAAACTTCACTCATTGCCAAATCAATGATCTTACCACTTTAGATGTGTCTAGTTTTCCTCTCCTGGCAAGGTCAGTGATATTAATTCCATTATAATTTATAGATTCCATGCAGCCTTTGAAATTCTTTCCATTGAAACTTGGCTTTCCAGAAAATGGCATTCCTCCAAAACTGAGCTTGAAGAATAAATGAAATGGCATCTTACATTGTACACATGAAAAAGCAGAATTGAAGATTTTTTAAATAAAATCTTACAGCATGTCAGTTAAATACAGAAGTAATTAGAAAAGGAAAAAAATCCTGTACTACATACATAATAAACTTATAATTCTTTGAGGAATTGACCAAGTTGATCGATGAAGGAAGAGCTGTAGCTGTCATATACATGGACTTTAGTAAGGTGTTTGATAAGGTTCCCCATGGTAAACTATTGGAGAAAGTGAAGCCACATGGTGTGCAGGGTGTTCTAGCTAGGTAGATAAGGAACTGGTTGAGCAACAGGAGGCAGAGAGTAGTAGTTGAAGGGAGTTTTTCGAAATGGAGAAAGGTGACCAGTGGTGTTCCACAGGGATCAATGCTGGGGCCACTGTTGTGATATACATAAATGATCTGGAAGAGAGCACAGTTGGTATGATCAGCAAGTTTGCAGATGAGACGAAGATTGGTTGAGTGGCAGAAAGCATAGGGGGATGTCAAGGAATGCAGGAGAATATAGATAGACTGGAGAGTTGGCTGGAGAAGTGGCAAATGGAGTTCAATCCAGGCAAATGTCAAGTGATACATTTTGGGAAGTCTAATGCTAGAGTGAATTATAAAGTAAACGGAAGAGCCTTGGGAGAAGGTTGCTGCACAGGTGGATAGAGTGAGGAAGAAGACATATGGTATGCTTGCCTTCATCGGAGTATAAGAGCTGGCAGGTCATGTTAAAATTGTACAAGACATTGCTTTGGCCGCATTTAGAATATTGTGTACAGTTCTGGTCACCACATTACCAAAAGGACGTGGACATTTTGGAGCTTTGAAGAGGGTGCAGAGAAGGTTTATGAGGATGTTGCCTGGTATGGAAGGTGTTAGCTGTGAAGAGAGGTTGAGTAGGTTAAGATTGTTTTCATTAGAAAAAAGGAGATTGAGGAGGGACCTGATTGAGGTCTACAAAATCGTGAAGGATATAGACAGGGTAGATAGAGATAAGCTTTTTCCCAGGGTGAAGGATTCAGTAACGAAAGGTGATGCTTTCAAGGTGAGAGGTGAATGGTTTAAGGGGGATACACGTGGCAAGTACTTTACACAGAGGGTCGTAGGTGCCTGGAACGCATTGCCAGCAGAGGTAGTAAAGATAGGCACGGTAGATTCATTTAAGGTGTATCTGGACAGGTGCATGAGTAGGTGGGAAGCAGAGGGATACAGGTGCTGAGGAATTGAGTGACAGGGTTTAGACAGTGGATTTGGCTTCGGCTCAGGCTTGAAAGGCTGAAGTACCCATTCCTGGGCTGTAAATTTTCTTTGGTCTTTTTGATCTTTATAATGTTATAAATTTATTATCTTCCATTATCAACTCTGGTCATGTCATTCTTGGTTGTACTTGATGGCTGAAAAAAAACGTTCTCCGAGCAAAATGTTTGAAAAGAGAATTAACTTTACCATCAGCAACTCCAGCAAATCCTACAATAACCAGGCTACTTTTGAAAAAAAAATTCAAATTATATTTAAGTCAATATCTATGGGCTCAGAGACAGTTTGTCGATCTAACCAATATTCTTCATTTAAAATGCTTTGGTGAAATCAGAATTCATGTTCCTGCTAACACCCAAACAGCATAAAAATAATTTGCAGAAAATTGAGGCTGTGCTCCCACATCTGGGTTTTGCCTGCCATTTTAAAAGCAGAAAATGTCAAAAAATGCAGGGATTTTTCAACTGGTATCATTTGGTATAACAAAGACTGATTATCAACTTATCAGGGCAACACCTATGTCGATTTCGGGATACGAGGCAAAATTGAACAGGGAAGGAGAAGAATGAACAGGTCTTTATTTTGTTATCAAGATAGGCAGGATGTCAGCATAAATAGGTATGACAAGCCATCATACACCAGGAATAGTATTGTCAGTATTGTTTGTTTGTAACAATATTATCTATTCTTTATTAAAACAATGAGGTCTTTCAAAATTCTAAGAGTTGGTTGTAGCCTACAGCATATGAGTGCAATGTTAATAGTTCTGTTGGATTCAAAACCCAAGACGGATAGGAAAGGTGCATGAATTATGGGAATTTGCAATACCCACCTCCTTTTTAAGCTTTTCACTACTTGCTCACCCAAGTTTCACTCAACTGGCTATATAATGAAAATGTAGGAAGTCAGCATGCACAATTTAGTGGTAAGGTGAGCAGAATGCTGAAGCACAAGATTTGTCAATAATGCTCCCATGTGTATGTAGCACAGCACCAACCACATAAGACTATGGTAAAAGTTTCACAATTATGGTGTGGAAAAGCTTTGATTTCTTCTTTCAAGAACCCATCACTCAGCTCACATCTCTTTAAACCCCTGAAGTAGCTGACGTGAATTTCCCTTAGTTTCATTAATCAAGAATCATTGCAGTAGCTTTTCTCCCTGTAGGCATGCAAGTGTGAAAATTTATGTACCTGCGCATGTAAAAGACAGTACTAGAGAACAGCAAAGAAAATAAATACCACAATGCCAATGCAGTCTGTTCCTGTCCCTCCCCCTACCGCCCAGGGAAAGCGATTTAAATCTAGTGCTCGGAAAGATGGAAATGAGTCGTAGTACAGTGAAACCACTCCCTAGTGTCCATTAACTGCATTGGTACCAATCTGTCAGAAGAATAACAGGTTTCTGTTCAGCTAAAATTTGCTGGAAACCACAAATGACACATCATTTCTCAAGATTTCTGATGAAATTAAGCTAAGAATGCGAATTATATGAAAAGTTTGCAATTGTTGCTCAATATTAGTTTTTTTATTTTGTTCAAAGTAAGTTATAAACGAAGCACAGAACAATCTCAATTATCCAAACAAGACGGGTGGGGAGTATTTTGTTTGGATAACTGAGAGTTCAGATAATGGCTTGTTTGGATAACGGATAGCGTTTTTACGGCACCTTGCGATCTCATTTGGATAATCCGAAATTGGGATAATTGATGTTCAGATAATCGAGGTTGTTCCTTATTTGCATCTACATTATCTCTCTATGATGATATTCAAACATCTCAGAGTGTTTTAAATAGAGTGAATTGGTTTTGATATGAATGACTATTGAACAGACAAATAAATTTGTTCCTTGCATCATACTTTACACCATATTGTGATCTCTTATGTCAATAAAGAAGGAAATTATATTTTCCATAGATACAATGCTGAATGTATTACTTTGGCTCAAAAACATGGGAATTACTTCTTATTGTATTATTCTTATTGTTGTAATTTCCTGAGATCAATGATTGGCCAAATATTTTGAAAACATGGGAGTTCTCAGGTCATCTAGAAAATATCTTGATCATAGAGAAGTTTGTTTGTATTAGCTCTGCCATTTTATCCTTTTTTGTCAAATATGAAAACAGATCATGTTGCAGGATTTAGGTTTTAAAATGAAAATGCCAATGTTAAGAGAAAGAGTTCAAAGCAAACTTATGCAGAATATATTAACTTATCTTTGTTTGCCTGAAATGTTGCATATTTACAGGATTTTCTGTTTTTATTCAAAACTCAATGATTCTTTACCTCATAGTCAAGATCCAAGTGGTCAAATTCACCATTAGTCCTGAAATGTTGAGTCTCTCGGTCTAACGTAAAATTGATATTGCGTCCATAGCGTTCAATGATCACTGAGTGCCAATGATGGTCATCCAGAAGGCTTCCAGTTGTAACAGAGGTGTCACCATTGATAGAACTGTGTTGGTTGCTACCTGGAGATTAATGTTAAAAGACTGTCAGTAGCAGATCCAATGATGAAAGCAGAAGTAAAAGGATCACAAAAGTTAAACCATTAGTAAATTGGAAAGTCAAATTAAAGCTATAGAGAATTGTCACATATTGTGAAACACACAATAAGAAACATGACTACAGAAACAAATAAAGAATAACAGCACAAATACCTAACTACCAAACAAAAATATTTTAGCAAATGTGCATGATCAAAAGGTCAATTCTTCTGCACATGAAGGCACCTTAAATAAAATCTAAATGCATTAGGAAGTTCTGTGGTGACAGAATAGCAAACCAATTGTTTACAACAGAACAGTTGGAAAACTGGGGCAACACTGCTCTCTTTAATGGTGAAGAGTGAGTTGTCTTGCTGTTGGGAATGTGTCAAAGCAGGTTAACAATATTTCAGCCTAGGAAATCACTAGCAAATGCTGCCCCACCTGCAATGAGATTACCTTTGCACTTACTCAAATCCTTTGTCCCTGTGTGCAACTGAGGAGGATGTAAATGGTTTGAGGACAAACGTAAATGTACCCTTCACCTTTGCACACACTTCTTCTGGGACCCATTTTGCATGAACAAACTTAAGTTAGGAACTAGTGTACCTTTCAGAATAACATTCAAAGCATTACACATTCTTTCTCAGTGTCAAGGCTTGAGGTAAAGCATTTCATCGACAGCAGATAATGTTTCCATATCCACAATGGCACATACCCAGACTGCTTACCTCACTTCTTTTATTGAAAGAACAGAAATTGCCTTCAGCTCGATATTGAGATGCCAGAACATTTGTTTTTGGTTCCTGCTAGCTACTCCATTTCCTAATCATTGACCTGAATTCCCTCCCCCCCCCTTGCAAGTGTTTGAGGTTAAATCAGTCTATTTGTAATCTAAATATCATATTTGATCTCACATTGTACTTTCAACTACATGTTCATGTCATCACTAAGACCATTTAGTTATTCTTCTATAACATTGCTCAATTCTATCCTTCCCTCAGCTCATGAATTGCGGAAACCATCATTTATGCCTTTTGTACTTTGGACATGACTATTACAATGTGCCTGTGTCCTATGTGCCACCTCCCATCAACTTCCAGACATCCAAAACTCTGCTGCCAATGTCCCACCTTGAACGAAGTGACATTCACGCATTACGCCTGTGCACTCTGAACTACATTGGCCCCGAGTGAAGCAACGTCACAATTTAGAATTCTCATCCTTGTTTTCAATTTCTTTCATGACCTCACCTTTGTAATTTCCTCCAGACCTGCAACCCACCCAGGAATCTGTGCTCCTCCAATATAAAACAAAAAAAGAAAACAAAGAACTGCATATGTTGGAGATCGGAAACAAATGAATAACAAAATTCCTGGAGAAACCCAGCAGACCTGGCAGCATTTGTGGAGAGAAAACAGAGTTAACATTTCGACTTCAGTGATCCTTCATCCGAACTAAACAAGCAAAGTATGGCAAATAAGTAGTTCTGTATCCATGAGATAGACATTTTTAATTTGGAAAGGAATCAAGTGTTATGGGGAAAAGGCGAGAATTTGATGTTGGGGGGGTATTAGATCACCTAACCTAAATCTATCAGATCAACCATACTTCTATTGAATGGCAAAGCAGGCTAAATGGTCAATCTCAGCTCCTATGTTTTATTGTTTTATGATCTTAAGATCAGGTCAGAAGTTAGGAATTCTGAATAAGGCATAAATCATGAGGGTGATTGAATATTCTCCATTTGTCTTCATGTGTACAGCTCCAATAATACCCAAGAAGCTCAATATTATCCAAGCCTGAACCGTTTGTTTGATCAGCACTGCAGCCACAATCTTGAATGTTCACTCCTTTCTTCACCAATCAATCAACAATGGCAGCAGTGTGTATCCTCTACAGGAAGCATTGTAGTAACTCAGCCAAACCTCAACTTCCAATTCATGACTTCTAACATTGAGAACAATAAGGCAATCATTATCAGCAATCACTCACTATTGAGTATGATTACTGAGCAAGGCAATTCATTGTCACTGGTCATGGATTCTGTGGGAAAAAGTGACGAATGCTGGAGATTAGAGTCGAGAGTGTGGTGCTGGAAAAGCACTTATGCCCGACATGTAGATTCTTCTGCTCCTCGGATGATGCCTGACCTGCTGTGCTTTTCCAGCACCACATTGTCAACATGGATTCTGTGGGTATTTGCATGGCTGTTGTGCCTGATCCTAGAGCCACATCTCCAACCAAACATTTGGCAGGTATTTCTGGGAGGTTGAAGTGGTCCGTGGTCTTGAGATTATTGGCATTCCTTTCTCCAGTTCCTTCTCCATGCTTCCTTTATGTGGATTGTCACCTTGTTTTGGAGGAGAGGCTGGATAAGCCAATAGATACATACTAACAACTCCACTTGTCAGTTTTCTTCCAGGCCACACATTATCCTGACACGGAATTAGACTGCTGTTTCTTCACTATCACTGGGTTGAAACCTTCGAATTCCCTTCTCAACAGCATTGTGGGTGTCTGTACACCTGAAGGACAACAGCAGTCCAAGAAGACAGCTCACCACCACTTTCTCCAAGACAATTAGAATAGTCAATAAATGCAAGTCAGCAATGCCCACATTCATGAATGGTGCGTAAAAAATGTTATCTATAAATACAAGTTATCATTGTTGTTGGCTTCATTCTCACCTGTTCTTGATAATTTAGAAACCTGAAGATTGCAACCCAATCTATATTTTTAAACAAATCCTCCAATCGAGTGGGCCTCAATGAGGTGGGGAGCATTGGTCTGGAGAGAGGTTTGGGTGGCTAAGGTGTGTGAGGAAAGTTTGTACTGAAATTGAATTGACATCAGGTGGCCACACCGCATGTCCAATGTTGCACAATCGATGCCAAATACAGACGTGAAATGATAATCAAATGGCAATTTTAAAATATCACAGGAATACTGAATACTGAAATTACTTTTGTCACATAACACAATTGACAAAACTCAAAGTTGATATCAAGACCCATTTCTCCATCGTGTCCCATTTCTTTCCTTCAGGATTTTAACTTTTTCTATGATCTCTTCTGATGAAAAGTCATCAGACTTACACGCTAACTGTTTTCTCCCCACAGATGCTGCCAGATCTGTTGAGTTTAGTCAGAAATTTCTGTTTTTGTTCCAAGTTTTCATGTCCTTCTTTACATTTGTATTGCAGGGTCTGTAGAAAATCTGTTGCATACCTTCTATTAAGTCGACATGCTTCCAAGCGTGCAGAGTTCAAAACTGCTGACAACACTCTATCCATGGTCTTATTCAGGGTTTATATAGATTTACTGCTACATCTTTGCTTTTATATATCTTGGCATAAAGCTCAGGATTCTTTAAAAACATTCTGGCCTGACTACATAATTTTAAAATGTGAAAACTGTGGACAATCCTACAATTTGATCCCAATTGATGAGATTTCCCACTGGGATCAACTCATGGAAATATGTTTCAGCATTCTCATTTTTGAAAGAATTCCACAACTTTTTTTTCTAGCACAAGTAGAAGTGAGTTAGTGTGAATTGCAGTGATCAGAATAAGCTTGAAATACAGAGGCAAGCCGCAACATAAATAAGATCTTGCCTGATGAATGAGCATTTACAAACCACAGCAGCAGAATGATTTGGGGTGTGATAGAGGCTTGTGCTTTCACCTTATAGCACCATGTGGAAAAGCAAGCAATAGGCATAATTCAATAGGTTGCTCATCATTGTTATTTTCACTTCATTATCAAAGAATGCTATTTCTTGCATGCAGAGATTGATCTGTTATGGGTTTTAATGTAACTGTGAAGCCCGAATACAGAAGTGCATAGCTTTCCATCTCCCAGGCAAAAATACATTTTTGGGATTTTGTTGGGAAGGCCCAGTCTTTCCAGCTTATCTGTTGTCCTTTTGCTGTCAGTAATCTTTATTGTTCAAAGGAAACATTTCCCATACTTATGATTGCTTCCCAAGTATTTTGGCCTATTGCCTATTTTTCCCTCAGTCTGTTGTGGATATTCCTTATTTCCTAAGATTTGCCTCCAATGAGGCCTTGGACTTCATCTCAGCTGCAGATGGTGCCTAAGTTTTAGTTGTGAATATATGACCAACTTAGGGGTTTTAAATCAGTCAAACATCTACATATCTACTCTACCTGAGCTGGGCTCTGACCATGAGTGGCTTCATCCAACATTTCAACTTTTGAAGTAACTCAGGGTTCAGAATTCTGTCCTCCCACCTGATGCCAATCATGTTTGGGATGTATCTCATGCAGAAACTTTTTAGCTGCTTAATATATCTGTCATAGGTTGTCCATATTTCACAAGCATATAGAAGGACAGGTCTAAACACAGTTTTGTACACAGTAATTTTTATCAATGCCACCTATCTTCCACAGACTCTTTGCAAACTGGCAAATGCTGAGCTAGGTCTGGCTATTTAATTTGCCATCATGCTAGCAATGCAGATACTTCTGGAGATTATACTTTCAAGATATAAGTTTTTGTACAATCTTCAAGGTTGTGTGTCATAGTTATTGTTGGTAAATTATAGTCAGAATCTGCTGGCAATGTCTGGAATTCCTCTGTATGCATGAAGCTAATGCATTGTCCACAGTCATCAATTACTTTTGAAATGTAGTGTATGCTCCTTTAAAGATTATGCTCAGAATGGAACTTGAAGGCACAGACATGAGCAAACAGCTATTAACATATCTCCATTTCTGATGCCTTAATTGAAGATAGCAAATGTCTCAGGTTGAAGAGCTTGCCATCTGCTTTGAATTAGATGTACATTTCATCCACATTTCAATCAATAAATCAAACCATGATAAAACCCTTCAAAGCTGGATTGACTAATGACTGTGAGAGCAGACAACATGTTGTAGTCGAATGTTGCCCTCAATTATACAAGTTGGCTTGATCATTGCCAGGCAATGTGGGACCTGCTGTACAACAAATTTCCCGCTTTAAAAGACATTGCCCACAGGCCTTTCTATGAATAACTCAGTTCCTGAAATCTATTTAAAATTTGCTAATGGCAACAGGGATCTTCGTATCTGGAAGCTTCTGGTCACAACCTGAAACAAAGGTCACAGTTACCAATTAGCCACAACATTCTTATTTGAAGCAGAAGGGTGTATCAGTATTTTGTGCCACATCGGGGCAGCTCTTTTAGGGATTAGCTCTGTTCTTTTGGGAAGTGGCTAGAAAAGGAACTCAGATGAAGAGTTGATCCTAAAAAAAATGAAAGAACAGTGGACGCTGTAAATTAGAAACAAAAACAGAAGCTGCTGGAAAAGCTCTACAGGTATGGGAGCAACTGTGAAGAGTTCACATTTTGAGTCCAGTGACCCTTCCTAATAACCTACTACATTCCAAAGTTAGCTGTAAAATCTAGCAAAATCACCCACCATCAGTCAGAGCTCATTAAAGTAGTCAAGATTCAGTTGTTATGGATGACACAGAATAACCTAAGCGAGAAGAGTGTCAGTGACTTACAAGCTCCCATGCCTGAGTAAAGAGGATGAGGTAGAGATCAAAGCAACTGAAATGGTGACACTTTTGTTTGGAAAGACAAATGATGAGAGCAATGGATAATTCTTGGAGTTTTTTGTGATCAAAAATGAACTCATAAAGGGACATCACAAACTTATTGCTGTGAATCAACTTCAGCTCAAAGGCGGTCAATGTCATTTGTGCTTGTACTCTAAAAACAAAGTGAAAGCAACTTTCTTCTCCAAATCTGGCAGCTACACCACCACAGTCAAGGGTCATAATTCTCATAAATGTCATTGCCAAGGTAGAGGACATTCACACCCTTTGATTGAACACCATTTGAAAGCATGGAATTGGAAATCCAACAGTGTTTCCTTACACTCTGCACTGAACGTGATCTTATGATCACTATCATTCAAGACATTCTGCCAACATCCAAGATTGAAGCACTATCCCTAATAGATTATGTGATTGTCAGGACCAGGGATCAAAAAGATGTGAACATTAACTGTACTATGTTTTGGTCATGATTGCTGGTATCTTTTTCACAGTATTTGTCCCTGAGAGCCTAACCAAAAGTCTCTGATAGCCATGGCAGGTACAGAAGTTAGAGGTACCTGATAATTTGAACAACATCAAGCTTAAATAACTTAAAGACCAAATCAGTTAGAAACCACAGTGCAAAGTCATAGTACTGTTCAATGTCCAAAATGATTTGCAATCCATACATGCCAAAAATGTCCTTGGTACAGTCCTAAAAGATACCAAGCTTGGTTTCATGGGAATAGCACAGAAATATGCAAATTCATCTATTGTACATCATGAACATTTTAAACCTGGCCACAGAATTCAAATGTCACTAAAAAGACATCCACACATCAAACAACCAAAGCTGAAGTTCGAAGAAACTGATACTTTAAATACAAATAATAGATAAAGACAGTTAAGGGACTTCAGCTCAACATTACCATCCATGACATGGATACCATTTGCAAGTTAGCCAATGAGAGCTAGAAACTCTCAACACAAGGACCATTAACACTCAAAGATGGCAAGACTCTCCTCAAAGACATGGTAAGTATCAACATCTATTGGTAACAGCATTTTTTAGAACTACTCGATGAGAATTCCATGGTGGGCATGCCCCTGTTGAGAAACCTCCCACATATTACAATCAGAAATAGACTAGGTGATGATCAAAGTAAAAACTGGTGGCAATCAGGTCCAAAATGACAATGATGCAGTTGAAGTATTGAATCATAGAGGAGGCAAAATGATATTCAAGACACAAACACCCTCTGTGTGTAACTTTGACAGAATGAAAAATTTCAGTGACCTCAGAGACAACATGATGCTCACAATCTTCAAAGAATAATTTGAGCAGAACTATTTAATCTTCAGGGTGATACAGATTGCTTCTAGACAATTGCAAAGGAGATCCTTCCAGATTACCATTGTGGCATTGTGGCTTCCAACCATCAGTGGGACAACTCAAGTGACCTTCAAAACACAGTATATTCAGAAAAAGGGCAGAAAGCAGAACATCCCTTTGTATTGGCTTTCTTCAATCTCATAATAACCATTGATTCAGTAAACCAA
>NC_057714.1:58586373-58619464 GCF_004010195.1 Chiloscyllium plagiosum
TAACCTGGTGTTGTGTGATTTTTAACTTCAAAGAGCTTGTGTTGAACATCAGGATGATGAATGTCTTATGCCAACTCACACCAAGTGGATCAAATCCAATGTCGCCAATTTAGATTTATGATGACAGATTGAAAAGTGTTCCACACAAGCCATATTTTAGAAACTATCTATCCAAAAGATCTTACATTAATGAAAGGTACATAACTAAATACAATGAGCTCACCCAGTCTAAGGTAAATTACATATTCATCTTCAAGAATCATGATCTCAGATCGAAAATTAAACTTAAAGTCTATTGAGTAGTGATTCTTCCCAAACTTCTCTATTGTGCTGAGGCTTAGACAATTTATTAATTGTTTTTTAAAAAAAGGACTCGTGAATCAAGTGGCAGGACAGAACAGAAAACATGAGTGTCCTACAAGAGATAGAATTCCAAGAATAGAGGTACTGATATCTTACATTGATTAAGAAGGTCAGGACATTTCATTTGAATGCCTAACTCAAAAAACTGCCCAAATGGTAGTTTGACTCAAAGTGGCACTGGGGACTGTGTTCATATGGAGCAAAAGAAAACATTTCACAAATAATCTCAAATTGAAGGTCTGCTCGTTTTGAAATTGCCTGCTTCATAGAGTTGTGAATGCCATGTAAATGAATATTTTTGAGGCTGAGTTTAATCTTTGTTCTATAAAGGCATTGAAGGTTATCAGGGAGCATTGTTGATGATCTTGGCTGGCATGTTGCTTTGGCCATGGTCAAACCTTATTAAATGATGGCACAGACTGAAAGAACTAAAGAAGCTATTCTTCTATTTCTTATGTTCTCAAAGTAGAGATGAGCAAGGAAGAAAGCAAGGGAAGCTCCTCAAATCAACACATTATGTCCTCACTGAGGAAGGTTAAGAGAGGTCTAATTTGTCAACTGCAAATCCACAGACAACACTGATTTCTTACTTCCACTCAGCCAACCACAGGGGAAAAAAAGTCCTCAAAATGAAGGATTGTTCATAGATATGGTGATAGAAATCAAGGTTTTTATTTTGTTTGTTCATAGAATTTGGGCTTCACTGGCTATACCAGCATTTATTGCCCATCCCTATTTACCCAAAGCGTTGTTAAGAGACAACCACAGCATTATGGGTCTGGAGTCACTTGTAAGTCAGACCAGATAAGATGGCAGATTTCCTTCTCCAAAGGAGATTAAAAGATGAAAAAGTGAAAATCAGCAATTTCCTGATTGGAAATTGTCATTGCTTTAGAAGAATTCATTGTATTAAAAATAAAGCACTTTTGAATATCGTTTAACTGTATAAGTATTCTAGAAAAGAACAAGAAAAAAAGTGACTGACTTTTCTACATTTCTTTTCTACATTTACAACTGTGACTCAAATCTGAGAGTCAGACACCTCAAGTTGACAGAGCTAATGGATAACAAAATCAGGCGAAAGTAAAATGATTGCATTTGAAAGAACTTCAAAATCAAATAATTAGAGAGATGGGAAAAGAGATAGAAATCAGTAAAAGCTGATTTTTTAAAATTGGAAAACATAGTTAGAAGGAAATTTGTCAAACTCAATTGAAAGAATTAATCCAAATTCTTTAAATTCTTCAATTTATTCTACATTTTTCCCCAGAGATCTAACAATATATTTGATACCCCCTAGAAATAAATTTGTGGTGCAATTTGCAAGGAACAAATGATTATCTGTAAAGAGCTAAAAATCCCCATTAGTGCCACTTAAATTTGTGTTTTCATTCTCAAAGTTATTCCCATTTTGCTTTTTAAGTAAAAGGCAAATAAAGGGATGTTCTTCTATTTTGATGTACTCTATTGCCTTCCACTCTGTAATTATGCAAGGCTTTCAGCTAGAAAATTTAATGAAGACACCGACTTAGTTGCAATCCTTGGTAAATTCTGAATCACAGGGTGGTATCTTCCCACCTACTGAATTATCTGAGCAATTTGAGGAAGTTAGAAAAATTGGGTGAAATCATCAGAAAAGAAATTCCTGTCATTAAAAACAAAATGCCTCATTCTCCAACTGTGTTGAACAGTGATATGAGGATCTTGTTAGGTAATGGCCAGGCGTACATTTGCATTCATTTGTTTGCATTGACATCTCTACATTTGCTAGTTTCAGCTCATTTATATTCAGTTTCCCAATGTCCCACGCAATGGATAGAAACTATACAGCAACAATTTCTAACATAAAAGTCAGAGCAGGTCCTGGTGACTCCAGCTCACCACTTGGACTTCAATCCTCCATCCTTGACAGCAGTCACCAACATGTCAGAATATACCAGCCTCACCACACCTTCATGGCACATCACCAATCCACATGGAATATGGTTTTGCATATCAGTGCTGCACTTGAATGCATAAAAGCACCTTTCATTGAAATGTTGCTGCTAGGATACTTCCAGTGCACAATCAGACACCCATCTCCTGGATACCACTAAGGGGAATCTCAGGGCTCCTCCCTTGCTCTCTTCACACTCACTCATTTTGATCTTTTTGAATGCTCTGCACTGCCTTGCCTTTTTGTGTTTTGCCCTGTCAGTCAGAGCTTGGAGGCAATCTTTTTGTCTTGATTCACATTTTAGCAGAGACACAGCATCAGGCAGCGGTCAACATGCTGCTCTATGTTACCACTCTACCAATCTTGCATCTGTACCAAGTGCCAGCAGCTTATAAGGCAAGCACACTGCATGCGCTCCATTCAAATGGCCGTGTCTCCAAGTTTAAGAGAAGTAGTCCTCGGCCAGGCAAGGGAATCAGCTTTCTTTTAGGAATCCCCAACACAGTAAGTGTCCAGCAGCTGCACACAGATCAGTCAGTGATCCAGTTACCCAACAGTTATGGATGTCCATCTAAATTGGGACAGAAGTTGGAGAATACAAGTGTGACGATTAGAGGCATCATTCTGGAATGCAGTAGGGACAATAATTGTTAAGGGGGCAAGTGCAACTTCTTAAGGTAGCAAAGAATTCCACAGATCTCTCCTCATCTTTGTTCTGAATGGGTGACCCTTTACTCGGAGATTATGCCCTCTGGTCTTAAACATACTCAAGAGGAAATAACCTTTCAAATCCAGCTTTCCGCATTTCTCCTCTTCTAAATTCCAATGAGCAAAGGTCCAATCTACTCAACCTCTCCTCATAAGCATATAGCTTTATACCCTGGATCAGTCTAGTAAACTTGCTCTGGACTGCCTCTAAAGCCCTTAAATAAGGGGACAAAAACCGTTCATAGTATTCCAGATTGGGGGGAGAGGGTGGAGGTTAACTAGTGTCTTGTACTTTTAGCAAGATTACCCTATTTCTATACTCTGTTACCTATGAAATAAGGACCAATTGAGTAGGAGGACTATAATCTTCCACATGATAAAGCACCAGAGCACCAAGTGCAGAGAGCCAAGCATGACTTAAATTGACACGGTTCTAGTAGATGTGAGCTGGCTGCAGTGATCACCAATAACTAAATTATTTCTGGCTGCTCAAGGCAAGTGATCCTGTCAATTCCCAGAAACAAATGTAGCTTTGGTTTGTTTCTTTTTTTTAGTTTTGGCTGTTGCTGAAAAAGATTGAATATTTTCATCTGTTTAAAGGCTTTCCAGTATGTGATCTTTCACGTTGAACACAGAGAAAAAAATTTGGGCTACACTGGACATTGGGGAAAGAGTAGCATGCCCTTAAACAGACTTCTAAGATGGGATAACACTATGGGGTAAATTGTGTAGTTAGGTTCTTAAATAGCATTACATTTATCAATGTGCTCTTGTATTTGTTACGAAGTTGAAGGCATGTACTGTACCTTTAAGAGAAAGCAAAAGCTGTGTCGCACTGAGTGTTTGCATGCACCTATCATGTGACTGATTTGCAGTCTCAGACTGTACTGGAAAATTGAAAATATGCAACATTTGGCTGTGAAACAAACACCTGAGTTTTGGTTGCTGTTTTGACAACCATTCAAATTTAGCCAATCAGTTTAAATTATGCCCCAAATACTAAAATCCAATTGAGTTTGAATTTATTGTTTTTGCCAACCTTGAACCAATGAGACAATCCAATGTTAGGGATATAAAGAAGCAGACATTTTGAAAGTTAGAAGAAAGAGATCAACTGCCATCAACAGAGTAACTGCAAGCAAAACAAAGGTACTTTTGTCATACAAAACATCTTTGCAGGAAGACTGAAGATGACTCAGGTAGAGGAAGACAGACACCGGAGATAACAGCTGCTTTGTGGAATTGAAATTAAGTTGATGTAATTTAAAAAGGGTGGCTATTGGAACAGTATATTGTTATAGAGTTGGAGGCAGATAACAAGCATTTAGGAGAACACACGCAGACAACAAGCAACATGAATTCGACTGGGACAACACTACTATCATAGGGCAAGCCAGACAGAGAACAACGTTTGCAACAAAAATTTCCAGCTCGGCGAACAGAACCACAACAACGAACACCTGAGCTACAAATCTTCGCACAAACTTTGAAATTTTAGAAACTGGTGTGAGAAATCTCAGTAGGCCTCATGGAGAGAAGTCTTCCATGAGATTCAACAAAATTGACACCTAGCCAATGTTATGAAAATTGTGGGTGTGCTTTAAGAGAGTTAAAAGCAGCAAAACTACTGGACACAGCGCCAAGTGTCCTCAATAAGGCAACAATGTAATACTTGGCCGAACAACTTGATTAGCTCATTGTCTGGAGACAAAAACAAATTTGAATTCGGCTAATCAGTTTCAATTATACCTCGAAAAATATCAGTTTGAATTGAGTAGATTTACAATCTTAAAAGCCAATGACACAATCCGATACTTTGGGGGTATAAGACTGCAGAAGATTGAACAGTTGAGAGGAGAACTGATAAGCCCAGCATGTAAACAGACTGCCTGAAAATAACTCTCTTAGAAGTACCCTTTCGATCAGTAACCTGTGACACAGAAATTCCTAAGAAGAAGAAAAGAAGACTCAGGAAGATCCAAATAGAAGAACGAAAGCTGCCTGGTTTTGAGATAAGAAGTGTAGTTTTGTAAATCTTTATTGGGAGTTTCATCAGACTAGTATTATAGAAGGGAAGGTAAAAGATAGGTTAGAGGAAGGAAGAAATTATAAGTAATGGTTAGTTAATTATTCTCTGTTATACGTTAAGAGATAAAGTTGTTAATTTTTCCTTTAAATTGTTCTTAGCCATTCAAATCTTTTACAGATTACTGCACAGGATAAATCTTTTCTGTGTTGCTGGTTTTAAATTTAGCAGGAGGTTTTACCCCGTGTTGTAAAACCAATTTCCAGTAAAATTCAACCATGACGTAAATTTCCAGAATAGCTCATCTGAACAAGACAGGAATGCACTGTAAACAGCTATCTCCTATCTGTTAATTTCACTCATTGTCAGTCACTTACCCATTCAAGGATTCCCACTTTAACTTTCTACATGATATCCCCTACTGATACCTACTCTACCTTTTGCCAAGATATGAATTTTGATCCAGACTGACACATTTTAAGTCCATTGCAAACATTTTGTTGTAACGTTTTTTTGCTAAGAATCCAAGCCATTTCTCCATCAGTATGTCACTGGATCTGCCATTTATTTACCCATATCTCTTATACCACATACCATGGGCTCAAATTCATGCCTTACCCAGAGAGATTGACAGATGTGGTGTCGTAAATTTTTAGGATTCATTGTGATCGACATTATTCTTAATGGTCACTTGATTGCCAAGCTGCAATTTTAACAGGGGCAATGCAGGCATTAGCAGGCCCATCCATTGGTCAAATGTGCCTCTAAATGGTTAATTAATGACCATTTAAGGGCACTTAAGCATGCCCTCAGAATTTAATGCAAGGTGGGAAGAGGCTATCCCAAGTGTGAAGCATGGCAACTTAAATTTCTCAGACTAGTCAAGAGCATGGTGTTTACCAAATTTATGGGTGCCTTGGAACTGTCAAAGGTCACCACTTTTCTCCTTCTCCAATTTATGCCAGGGTAGTGGGACCTGGCCCACGAGAAAAAGGTCAGCAGTTATTAGCCTCACTAATTAACCTTGAACTGAGTGGCTTGCTAGGCCATTTCAGATGTCAGCTAAGATTCAACCACATGGCTATGGATCTGGAGTCCCATGTAGGCTGATCAGGTAAAGATGGCAGATTTTTTTTCCTGAAGGACATTAGCAAATCAGATGGGATTTTACATCAACAATAGTCTCTGTAATGATGACCATGAAATTATAATTGATTTTCAGATGTATATTGATTAAATCTAAACTCCAGTAGCTGTCCTGGTGGGTTTGAATTCCATCCCCATAGTCTGGCCTTCACAATTACACTTCAGTAATGTTACTACTCAACAGTTCCCACCAACCTCATCCTCTCTGCTCTCTGTCCTTTTTATTAATTACTGAGGGCACCTTACCACCTCTCTTGCTCCTATATTACCACAACTGCTCCTCCATCCACTCCCATCAAACTCAATCTAAATGCTTGCTTCAATGCCAGAAAAACTGGACTGTAACCAATGCGAGAGATCAAGGACTGGCAGGATTGGGTGTGGAAGACAACAAGGAGCAAATTGTAGATTTTCCTAGAGAACAGCAGGACTGCTCTTGTGGGACAGGAAGGCAGCAATGAACAACCAAGTCAGTTCACTTCACTGTGCTGTGCTAATTTTCCATTATCATGAGTGCTAACTCACAATTATATGCTCTTCGCTTCAGCAGGCATTAGCATCAACAGGGAAGTAACACTAAGAAGCCAGTAGTGGTGACTTTCAACTCTGAGAAGAAAGCCAGTGAAGCTTTGGAAGATACACTGGGAAGGCATTCTTCTGCACCCTTCATCAGCTCAGAGACTTTCCTAAATGTGGGCACGTATTTAGATTAGACATAGGTAAACAGCCTGACATGTCTCTGCAGCTGGTCCTGAGATCTCCAGGTCTCAAAGAATTTTTGGAGATGAGGCATCAGCTCAACTTCGAGCAAAAGGCTTGTCCCTGTTATTGGTCATTAATGATTCAGTTTAACTACAGTGATGAGTAGATTTGTCAGAGGCATTTGGCAGATTTGTCAGAGGCAAACAGCAATCTGAAAAAAGGATGCAGGAGTCCACCAACTGTATCAGTAGTGCTCGTGCTTTGCTCACATGCTCTTGGCTACCTTCTAGTGTAGGATGGTGACCGCTGTAGAGACACAGTAATAGCTGAATACTCAATCTTCCAGACATGCACCAGGACATGGACTCCATTGCTTTAGACATGGATGTTATAAGATATGAGGGGGTAAGGGACCTTCACTCCAGCTGCCTCTTCCTCTAAGGGAGACAGAGAAAGTCAACAGACGTGCAAGGAAAGAGGAGTGGCATACAAGTACCCCAGAACCCTCTTCTCGGGTCACAGCCAAAGTGATTGGATCCTCCACCTACCACCCTGCTTGTGATTTTTCTTTCATATATTCATAGGATGTGAGCATCTCTGGCTGGACAAGTATTTATTGCTCATTTCCATTTACAGGTGAGAAAATGATGGTGACATATCTTCTTTAAGCACTGAAAAATATTTGATGTTAATAGACCTAAATGATATGAGGAAAGAGAGTTCCAGTATTTTCACACAGCAACAGCAACAGTGATATATTGCTGAGTCAGGATGGTAAGTGGCTTGGAGGATGCCCTTGATCTTCTAGTTGGCAGTGGTGGCATGCTAGGAAAGTACTCTCCCATGAATGTCTGTACATTTTTGCAGTGCATCTTGGATTTAATATACACTGCTGCCACTTGGTGGTGGAGGGACAGAATGTTTGTGCATGTGGTGCCAATTTCTCTTGGATGATGCCAAGCTTCTTGAGGATTGTTGGAATTGCACTTAGCAAGACAAACATGGAGTTTTCCATCACACTCCTCACTTGTGCCTTGTAGTGGTGGACAGACTTTGGGGTGTCAGAAGGTCAGTTATTCATTGCTGGTTTCCTAGCCTATGATATGCTCTTGGAGCCCCTACATTTATAGCTCGTTCAGCTCACTTGCTAGTCATTGTTAACCCATCAAAATTTTTATAATGGGGAAGTCAATTATGGGGATGTCGTTGAATGTCAAGGGGCCATGGTTAGATTCTCTCTTGTTGGTCATTACCCTTCCCTCATTTGATGCAAATAACACTTGCCACTTGCTGTACCTGAATACTGTCCAAGACTTACTGCATTTGGACATGGATTGCTTCAGTGTCTGAGGAGTCGTAAATGGTGGCGAACGTTGTGCAATCATCAGCAAGCATTCCCACATATGATGGAAAGGAGGTCATTGGTGAAGCAGCTGAAGATGGTTGGGCCAAGTACACTATACTGAAGAACCCCTGATGAGATGTCCTACAGTTGAGCTGACTGATCTACAACATCACAATCATCTTCTTATGGGCTAGGCTTGACTCCAACCAGCAGAGACTCCAGCTTTGCTCAAGCTCCTTGATGCCACACTCAGTGAAATACGGCCTTGATGTTTCGGTCTGTCACTCTCATTTTGTCTCTGAAATTCAGCACTTCAGTTCATGTTTAAACCACTGCTGTAATAAGGTCAGGAACTGAGCAGCCCTGATGGAACTCAAACTGAGTAACAGTGAGCAGGTTATTTCTAATCAAGTGATGCTTTTGTGTACAGGACATACCCAGTCAATTTACCACACTTTTGGATCGATGCCAGTGTTTAGATGTGCTGCAACAGTTGGCTAGGGGCACAGCAAGTTCTACAGCACAAGCCTTCATACCAGCAGCAGGAATGTTGTCAAGGCCCAGATTGGTTGCAGCTTGTTCTAAAGAAACAGAGAGAATGTTGGAGAAATTCAGCAAATCTGACAGAATCTGTGGGGATTTTCAAGTCTGGTATCAACCTTGTTCAGAAGTCATTTTGCTTTTACTCCAGTGTCTCCAGTTGTTTATTAATATTGTGTGGAGCGAATCAAATTGGATGAAGAATGGCATCAATGATGTCTGGCACTTCTGGATGAGACCAAGTTGGATCAGCACTTCTGCCTGAAAATTGTTGCAAATGCCTCAGCTTTAACTTCTTAACATGCTAGCCACCCTTATCATTGAGGGTTGGTACATTTGTGAGTACCTCCCTCCAGAGAATTGTTAAATTGTCCTCTGCCATTCATGGTTGGACATGGTAGGACTGCAGAGCTTCGATCCAAATCCATAGGTTGTGGAATTGCTTGTCCCTGAATATCATTTTCTCCTTCTGCAGTTTGGTATGCAGGTATTCCCATTTTGTAGTTTCACCTAGCTACCATCTCATTTTTAGATGTGCCTAATGCTGCTTTGAGCATGCCATTCTGGACTTTTTATGATTCCAAAGTTTGCAGCAGCTAAACCAAGGAAAGCAGGCTTGCATCTGGCCAGGTAACTCTCAATGAGCCTGGGCCTGCTGGGCCCAAAGGCATCGGGACTAAACATTCAAGTCTCCAAAGTCAATAAGGGCCAATCACAGAGAAGGGTCCCACCATGCCAGCTGCTGAAGTCAGGGCTGCACATAGACATAGTGTAAGGGAGAGAAAGAAATAATCATATGGAGAGCACACAGATAACATGAGTGCTACATCGTTGCATATAAGCTATTATTCATTAATATATTTTCAGTTACATACTGCAGCATAACTTTGACTGTCAAAGCTATTTAAGTCACACCCATGTGAGAGATGAACAGCCTTTTCAGATATCCCAAGGATAAAAGCAGTTTCATTTGCCAAGAACTGATCATCTCTCAAAAGCTACTGACTCCTTGACTACAGGCAGCCTCAGACATAGGATCCTTGACTTGTGACATTGAGGATTGCATCCAAGGCATTGCACTTTAGTGTGAATAACACTGACTCAAAACACAATTTTCAGGAAAGTGATAGATCTGCATACATCATTTCATATTGACATGCACATTATTAGACATCACCACACGTCACTCAGACATCATAACCTGATGGATGCCTCAACAGAACCTAATAGTTACGCAACACAATGTTAGTGCACTGTCTCACTGATTGCTGCTGTAATGGTCTTATAGAGCAGGTTATGCATTGGTACTTTGAGGTGGGATCACCAAAACATTTCATGTATACAATTACACAGCTCATGAGATATTTATTCAACAACACAAAACACTGAAAAAATAGCAAGGACCACAACAGTAATAAGATTCAAAGGCTTCTACACTAAGGCAGGGGCTGCGTGCCTGATTTACAACAGAATCTCAAACTATTGAACAAAGCCTAAATCAAGCTCATGCAGTGTAAAAATGTGTGGCAACCAGGTTGTCCCTGGTCTCTTGGAATCTGCAATACATTTTTCTGTCATGCTGTCTGGACAGCCCTGATCATCGCTATCATTTTCATCCTCAGAAGATTTCTCTCATTATCCCCCTTTTTATCTGCATCCAGGACATCCAGTTGTGAAGGGCACTGAACATCACAATAATGCTGCAGGCAACCTATCAATGCTATTCTGCAAGGTCCCTGCCCCAGAGTGGTCCAGGTGCCGAAACCTCCATCTTCAAGAGGCAAAGACCTGTTTCACTGTGACCTTGGTCAAACATCAGCAGTGTTGTACCTTTCTTCTGTGTCAGCCTGAGGGTTGCACAAAGGTATTATGAGTCATGTTTGTAGGACCATCAGTTGTCCCATCAGCCATCTGTATCTGGCCCAATGACCTTGGGAGGCTGCACAAACTTGCGATTTCTCTATTTTGCTCACGTCATGGTAGCTCCCAAGATGTATGGTGCAGATTTCCAAAATTTGACATTGATGGTCACAAATAATTTTAACATTGAAGAAATGGATGAGTTCTCTGTTCAGAAACACTGCAGGTTGGTGGAACGGAGTCCTCAAAGCAACACAAGAGCAATCAATAGCACTCTGCACTGGGGGAAGGCAGCAACAGTGGACAATCCCATTTCCTGAGATGCTTGACTTTATCCTCAAGGAGGAAGGATGAGAAGAGGTGTGTTCTGGAGGAAATGGTATCAGTAATAAGCCAGATGTATTTATGGGTCAAAGGTTGGGAGATGTCGTACAAGGATATAGAAGTTCCCTGAAATGTGCCATTCATTGAAAACTTCAAGGCAGCTGTAACCTTGACAGCTACTGGGATGGAACTGTCACCTAGTTCTTCAGTGTAAATCTGTATCCAGCACATTGCACGTTTCAGTGTTGATGAGATACGATATTGCTAATTGGCTCCTTGGTGGATCTTCACTTGTTGCTTCTCACTCTGCAGTCGATGCTACAGCTGCTGGTGGTTGCAGTTCTTGCTGGGCTTGTTGATGATAATCTACTCACTGTTTCCTTATGTGTTAAGTTCAGAGTAGCACCAAGGCCCCAATAACTCCAGTGGGCTATTCTCCAAATGAGCATCACACGCGGATAATCTGTGAAAAATATCTGAAATACAATGTGATCTTTTTGAAGGACCCCTTGACCCTTTACATCCAAAGTAATGAAGCCTCATGTTGTTCCCTCACATAGCATGGCATGGAAGCTTCACAAGGAGATAATTGTCATGCCTTGATAAAGAGGTCTGAGGGATATGACTTTAGCCAATTGGATATGGTGCAACCAAAACTTTTTACACTACATTGGAATGAGAATTCTGACAGAAAACCACCATGAAAGCACCGCCAGCCCTACCAAAGTATCCTTTCCACATCAAAGCCCATGTTCTTGCATGATTTAATTTCAATGTGAGAATGTGGCAGCTGGGAAGCATTGTCTTCCAAAATTTGCGATGGAATGTGGTTGGCAAGTGGAAGTTTTGGGTACCATTTTTTAAGTTCCTTGCTTTCATGACACTCCTCTAATCTCCATCACATTGAGGCAAATGAAATGCTCACAATTGCCTAAGGCCTTAATTTTAAAAATGCACTCTTGGAAATGGAATGACCTGCTGATGACGAGCAAATTTAAGGTGGCATTAATTAATCATTGGAAGCATGATTATTGCAATTTCTCATTGGAGGGTCTCAAATCAAAGGTCTTTTGCTACATATCCCCTCCCCCACTCCCAAGGAATAAAAACTTGTAGAGTAAAGTTGCAGAAAGTTTGTGTGGCTATGGCACAGTTTGACGTTTGATCCAATGTGTGGTGTTTCCAACTCCATCTTAATATAAGTGATTTACAAACTCAGCTTATAATTTCTCCCCCATTCTTCAAAATTCCTGCTTTGTCACAGTCACTGTAGCCTCCATGATCTATCAACTTGCCCTCCTTTTCCATTTCATTTGAGCCTGCGATGATTTTATGGCTTTAAGAGGTCTATTTTGTCCTGGTTTTCAAAGAATGAAGAGAGGTTGAAACAGAAGTGCTGAGTGGTCTGTTCCAAGCCAATAAAATAAACAGCTTGTGAGGCCTGAGGGTTTTTGTTTAGTTGGAACAATAGAAGCAGCACAAATGGATAGGGTCAAGTTCCCACAGAACCAGGATTTTACATTTAGCTTTCAGTAGCTTTTGGGGTTTGGAAGCTACTACATGTCTCTCCGTGCTACAGCAAAATGTTTGAGTTCTCTCTTTCTATCAGAGCTTTCTCCTAATGTTGGTTTCTCCTGGACTGGAAAATTGCATGTGAGATAATCTATTTTACTGAATCTGTCTTTGCCAAAGGTATGCTGATGGAATGTTACTAAATCGGAACAATTCCTTTTTAGTAGTTAAATAATCTAATATTCTGTTAAGCCAGTCCAATTCTTTCTTCTGTTTGTATTTTAACTATAGTGTAAGAATGAAGTGTGTTTTTCTTCAAGCCTGGTAGATTGACCAATCAAATTGCATCCAGAACACAATGCCTTCCATTTGTCTTTAAAAAAAAAAGAAAATTGGGCTCCAGGCTATCTTCTTAATGTATTATGAGGTAGTTTTTGTCTGGTCCATAACAAGCCACTTGACTCAACTGCTATTTATGCTCAGGATCAATGACATTGGAAGTTCCAATGCTCTTGTTGGACCTACACCAAGACGTGCTCAATTGTACCTGCTGGAGGAGAGGAAAATTGGAAGAGGGACATAAATAGGGAAATCTTGAGCTGGAATGAGATACAGTGCACGGAAATAAGGAAGTTATCACTGAAGTATGTCATTCTGAAACTACCACTTGACGCTTAAGGGGAAACCCAGGTGTCGTTTTCTTGATGTCAAGAATCTGATTTTTTAAAATTCTTACTATTGTGTAACCATACTCGCCATTATGATTGCAATTTCAGGAAGGGGAAAGTTCTACCTTTCAATGCTTTTTCATTCTCCCTGACAACATGGATAGGTTCATCTTTTTCCTCCATTATATTCCATGAGTCAAACAATTACTATTCATTTCATCTATAATATCCATCTGCAGACCCTTTACCTCCTCTTGACAACTTACTTTCCCACCTGCCTGGAAAATTTAGCTACCATACATTCGGCCCCTTCATCCAAGTCATTTGTTTAGATATACTTTAGGAATAAGAAATAATTTGTTTAAAGATCAGAATTGTTGGACAATAGCGAGAGATGGAAAACTCCTCTGCATCTTGGTTATTGTTTAGTTTAGTTTGAGTAGGTGTTGTTAGTTGCACATTAATGCAAAATCATGGATGCAAGCCAATGGAGCATGATCAAAATCTTATTGCACAAAATTTTCTTGTCTTTATTGGCAGTTTAGCAGTAATGTCAATGTGTCAACTGGGGACTTGACAAATAATGGGATGATTATTCAATTTCCTTGACCAATTAAATTTATAGAAAGAAACTGCAAACAAAAGGGGTGAAGAGCATGGTGTATTACTGCTTCACCACAAAATTGTGTACTCTCATGCACTAATAATAGCAAGTTACTTTCTTCACCATTATTTTGCCAGCAAATTCTGGTTCTATGTCTAAGTTTGCTGAGGTTTGTTATGTGACTTTACAAACTGACATTTTCAAGAATTAATAAAATCAGGAAAATAACATGTGGGGTACTCATTGGATAAAACAATGATTCATTATGAAAATCAATGGTTCAATGTTTCTAGAACCTGAATGATAATTAGGTTGAATGTATGTAAAAATTCAGTACTTAAATGATTAATGTTGGAAGAATGTGCTGCCCCTCCCCCTCATTAATTAACTTCAAGGTTGAATTAACATGGCTTAGACTGATATCTGTGACATCAAACTTAGGTTTGATATCTGTGACATCAAACTTTTCAGCAGTTAATTTCTCTCTGCATTTTTGGCAAAATATTACAAGTAACACACTTTAAGGTTATCTATTGTAAAAGAGCAATTAATGTGAACTAAGATGATTACAATATTAGCAACTTGACATTCAGATTCTCTCTGCATTTTTGGTAAAATATTACCAGTAACACACTTTAAAGTTATCTGTTGAAAAAGAGAAATTAAAGTGAACTAAGATGATTACAACATTAGTAACTTGACATTCAGATTCTCCCTGAACAACCTAACAAGATATTTCTATGCACAGCTAAAACTAAATCAATTTGATTGATCTGCTCCCTCCTAATATTGCTAGCATCACCATTTCAGAAACAAGATGTCAAATAGCAAGTTATAAATTTAATACAGCATCAGTGCAGTTTATACTTCTATTGATTTTTTTCATGAAGTTGCTGTGACAACAGACCCAGCTGCTGCTAAAGGAAAGCATCAAATTACTCCATTTAAAAAAAGGCCTAAATTGAGTAAGTGACTCAAATTATTTTTGACTGCGTTCAATGTATCAGATTTTTGTAGATTTCTAGTGTAATGTAATTATATATCTCCAAAAAGAATGAGTGGAGAAAGAAAAATCAAATCTTGAAAGTCCTGATTCATCAATTCTGAACAGCTAAAGTTGGAAAACATCTGGTTCATATGCATGTTCTTTTTTATACACACTGATTTCTTCTGGGAAAACCAGCAGTCCTCCAAGGTTCAGACTTCAAGGCATCCCTGGAAAATATTGCATTGGGGTAAATCTTTATTATCTGCATTTTCTCCAAAGGACTTTGTGAGTTGCTCAGTAAAATCTGCAATCTCCAATATGGTACAAAATTTCATTGCAAACACTTTTAATACATTATTAAGCAGACAAAATAACTGATCAGGTCATTTATGCGCTTCATGGATTTTTCTTATTCTTTGCAAAATTTATTTGTGACATTGAATGTATGGAGAGAGCAGCAGTTAGTTCATTGTCTTGACATCATACATAAATCCACAAGACCAACCATTAAACAGCTGTAAAGACAGAAATACTGTGTGAATGATCCATCTCAGCCACCTTTTGCTTTCAATTCTTGTCTGTCATTAACAGAGACATGGTGCCCTGCTTTTGGCATGATGCTTTTTGTTTTCGGACTTGTTTTCTCTTGAAAATAATTTGTTGTGAGAAACCAAATTCGTTTCTCTGTTCACCCCAGGTACTGCTGCAATACTGTTTATCAGTCCCTGGCTTATGGTGCTTTGTAGCTTTTTCAGTTGTTCATTTTGGCATCAGCAACTGTTTACACTGCTCTGGCCAAAATGCATCAATTAATCTTGAAAACATCTTCGACTTCAACTCAGTCAATTGTTTGGTCGTACAGACCATAAACTTCACTAAATAAGGCAACAAGTCAAGGCTTTTCATCTTGAATCCATGGGGACTATGACGCGGGGAGCAGACTTCAAAAAAGGGCCATCAATTTGGTGGCATAAATTTGTGCACTTTTTTACAAATCTGTCCCTTGCATAAAAGAGTCATGATGAGTAGATGATGAAAAGCTTCAACCTCGCATGCCCTTTTAGCAATGCTTGATTTGATTGTGTCATGTGTGGTAAATTCCACCTCAATGGATGCAGCTTGAACTTCATGAATTGGAATTATACCAAAATTTGTGCATACCGGTAGTCATGCTATTGCTGGATCATTGGCATCTACCAGGCAGAAGATTTCAGAAACCAAGCTGGACTTTTGTGTTGACATCACTATGTGATTCTGCCAATGCATGGCATTTGTGATCAAATGTACTCTGAGATCACCTCTTGTAGGTTGCTTAGATGTTTTTTTAAATTCAGTCATGGGACATAAACATCGATGGCTGGCCAGTATTTATTACCCATGCTTAGCTGCCCTTGGAACTGAATAGCTTGCTTGGCCATTTCAGATGTCAGTTGAGAGTTCACCAGGATCACTCAGCTCCTGACCTCATTACAGTCTTGGCTCGAATAGGGACAAAAGAACTGAAGTTCAAAGGTAAGGTAAAAATGACTATCTTTAACATCAACTGAGCCGTTGCAAAATTGGAGTCAATGGGAATCAGGAGGAAACTCCCCATTAGTTGGTGTATACTGAATGCGAAGAAAGATTGTGTTTGTTGGAGGTCAATCATCTCAGTCCTAGGACATCACTGCAGGAGTGTCCTATCTTCAACATAGTGTCCTATCTTCAGCTGTTTCACCAGTGATCTTCCCCCAGCACCCCCCCCCCTCCCCGCCCCCAGTCATTTGGTCAGAAATGGGGATGTTTGCTGGTGATTGCACAATTCTAAGCATGACTTCTCAGAAACTCAGGCAGTTCCTGTCTACGTACAGCAAGACATGGACAATATCCATATAAGTGGACTGGTAAGTAATAAGTAATCTTTGTGCCAGAAACATGTCATCTAATTACCATCGTCAATAAAATATAATCAAGTCATCACCCTCTAATATTCAATAGCATTATCATTGGTGAATCCCTAACTATCAATATCCTGGGGGCTACTATTGATCAGCAAGTGAACTGGACCAACCATGTAAATATCATTTAAGTTACAAGGGCATATCAGAAATCAGGAATCTTGTTGTAAATATCCCTATGTCTGTTCATCATCTACAAAGCACATGCTAGGAGTTTGATGGAATACTCTCCGCATACCTGGATGAGTGCAGCTCCAACAACATTCAAAATGCTAGACACTATCCAGGAGAAAGCAGCCCACTTGATTGATACCCTGGTCACCACCATTAATATTCACTTCCTTCACAACAAGATGCACTGCAGTAACACCCCAAGACTCCTTTGACAACAGCTTCCTCACCTGCAAAATCTACCACCAGGAAGGAGATGGGACAGGAAATGCATCAGAACACCAACACCTGCACGTTCTCCTCTAAATTAGGCTCCATCCTGACTTGGAACTAAACTGCATTTCTTCACATTTGCTGTACCAAAACCCTGGAACTCCCTTCCTAAAACTGGGAATTCTGACACTCCAAGGACCTCAACAGTTCAAGAAGACAACTCACCACCACCTTCTCCAGCGCAAGTAGGGATGATGAATCAATGCTGGCCCAGCCAGCGACTCACGTGTTTCATGAACTAATGCAAAACATAAACTGTTCTATCAGTGCTATTTTCAATATGAATATTTAATTGTATTTTTTTTCATAATTCTCTCAGAATCTCAAAGGAATGTTTCAAGGGAATAATAAATCTGTGAATTTGGCATCCAAGTTCAGTAATATGTTTGGCATCAACAATCCTGATGAAGGGCTTATGCATGAAACGTATATTCTCCTGGTCCTCAGATGCTGCTTGACCTGCTGTGCTTTTCCAGTGTGTGTGTTTTTCTTCTGGGTGCTCTGGTTTCCTCCCATGATCCAAAGATGTGCAGGTTAGGTGAATTGGCCATGCTAAATTCCCCATAGTGTCAGGTGCATTGGTCAGGGGTAAATATAGGGTAGGGGAAAGGGTCTGGGTGGGTTACTCTTAAGACAGTCAGTGTGTACTTGCTTGGCTGAAGGCCTTGTTTCTATAGTGTAGGGAATTTAATCTGTGAAGTGAGACACAGTGTTAAAGTTTTAAGATTGATTACTTTTCAGCATAACATTTAGGAGATTATCAACTCAAAATGCGAAGCTAATCCTTTCTGACTTGTCATTCATTTTCCTTCCACCCAGTTCTGAGAAATATTTAGTATGTTAAAGTCCCTTTTTGCGTCAATGTGTGGTTAATGATATATAACCACAGCTGAATTGAAACAGTTCAAGTGAAAGTACAGATGATGGGGAATGTTATATAATGCATCAGTGATCGATAAATGTTAGAGAATCTTTCCAGTGTCAATGCAATTGAAAGTCTTATACAGAGTTAAGTAATGAACATTGACATTATGGTATCGTATCACATCCCATACCACATTCACATCACATACCACATTCTATATTTTTAACGCGCATGCAATCAAAGATAGGACAAAATATAGTCATCTTAATGTTATAGTAGTATTTAGATAGAAGTTTTAGGATAAAAATTGATTTTGTGCTGGAAAACCGTCAGTTTAAAATAAATGTTCTTCAGATTGCAGCCAACTGTTTTTATGGTATAAAAATGAAATGGTGGTTTGATACAACTGGATAAATATTTCTCAGGATTAATAGACAGTACAGGCTAATCCATTTGTCCCTTTGCCTATGTTCAATACTCTCTGTGTATTGGAGTACATTCAAATGTCCTTATCTCAATCTATGATAACCCTTGATTCCTTCTTCCTCAAATGTTTCTCTAACTTCTCATCTATACCAATCACTTCAAACATTCCCTGCTGTAGCAAGTTCCAGAGTCACTACTTTTTAGAGCAAGAGGTTTCTTTTGAAGTGTGCTACGAAGTCAAAAGTATGTATGTTCATTTTAAAATAGGAAGTTTTTTGAATTTTTGAAGTAAACCTAAAGTGCAGGCTCAGCTACCCAATTGGAAAGGCTGGGAGACGAGGTGTTCCAAAATAGATACATGTAGCAAATGGCTGTTAATTGGATACCTGAGTTTTAGTTGCTGTTTTGATATCAATTTGCATTTAACCAATTAATTTAAATTATGCCCAGGATACCAAAACCCAATGGAATTTGAATTTAAATCAAAAAGTGAGAATGTAATGTGTCTTAGGAGTGTATAAAAATGCAGACAATTTGAAAATTGGTCAGAGAGCAACAGCCATCGATCAGCCAAGCAACTGCCACACAGCCAGAGAACCAACTGCCCATTGAACATTTTGCTCTCAAACAAATTAGAAAACACTCTCTATCTAAAGTACCTTTTCTTGTAAAACATATTTGCAGAAAAAAAGATGACCCAGGGAGATCAACAGCATGAAGATTGAAGCCAGCGGAAAAGATAGAGGCTGTGTGGCCTTGAGATTAAGTTAAAGTAATGTTTCATAAATGTGTTATTGGAACAGCCTGGTTTTTCTTTATAGAATTGGGGTCAGATAGTATATAGTTAAGAAAAGGGAAGCATGGATTTGTGAATAGTTAGAGCTAAGAAAAAAATTGTTATTTTTTTCTTCCAATAGTGGAAGCTAGGAGTTCTCTGTCACTACATTTTAGTGTATTATGGGGATGGCAAGCTTTTCTGGGTGTTTATTTTTAATTAACAGAGGGGTTTGACCTCCACATCGTAACAAGTGATAATTAAAATATTTTGGTGACAACCCTATTCTAATAAAAATGTAAGACTATAAGACTAGGAGAAGTAAACATTCAACCCATTGAGTCCAGTCTGCCATTTGATATGATCATGGTTGATCTCATAATCCTTAACTCCACAATGCTGCCTTATCCCCATAACCCATGATTTCCTAAATTAGAAATATGTCAATCTCAAATGTGACCATACAGAATGACACAGCCTTGACAGCCCTCTGTGGTGAAGAATTCTATAGATTAACAAACCTCTGAGAGAAGTCCTCCTCATTTCTGTCTTAAATAGGTGACTATTTTCCCTGAGATTATACCCTCTGGTACTAGTCTCTACTACACAGGGAAACAACCTTACAGTATCTATTCTTTCATTCTCCTGAACTACAATGAGTACAACTCAATTTAATCAACATCTCCTCACAATTAAATCATCCCATTTCCAGGATCAGCCTAGTGAAACTTCTCTGAATTGTCCCAATGCCAGTAAATCTTTCCTTAGATATGGGGACCAAAACCGCTTGCAATATTTCAGCTCTGTTTTGGCCAGTGTCTTATATAATTTTAGCAAAACCTCCCATTTATATTCCCTTCCCTTTGAAAATAAAGGACAACATTTTATTTGTCTTCCTTATTACTGATTAGGAAGCCCAAATCCCAATGCTGCAGCTTTCTGTTGTTTAAGATGGCCTCTAGTTGTGTTCTTCCTCTCAAAAAGTAGCATTTACTCTGTAACTTCTCAGTCAAAACCTCTCATAAATTTAAATATCTCTATTAGGTCATTAGAAGCTTCCTTTCGTCTCTCCCCAAGACAAAGGGAGACCCATTTCTGTCAATCATTGCCTGTTTTTTTTAGCTTGTGAATTTCTGGACTCCTCTCCTACCATGACATTGACATTCAAATTGTAGTCATCAACTTGTCTCTTTAATAATCCGCTTGCCGTGGTCTCAGAAAGGGTTGAGTGATATTGAAAATGCCATTCAACAGCTGTAGAAAGATAAAGGCTCTGGTGGAGGTGGAATCCCAGCTGACATACTGAAACAATGTGAATATACATTCCTGACATGGTAGCAATACCTCATTTCTCTATCAAAGTGAAGGAATTAGAGGATTTCAGGGATGTTGTGATCATCATTATATTTTGAGATGTGTATAATTGCAGTAACACTTCTTTCTACCACAGAGAAAATATTGCAAGGACCTTCCTGAACTACCTCTATCCAAGGAGCTGAGGAGCTCCTTCCAAAGTTGCATTGTAATTTTCACCCATCAAGAGACTCCACAGGCATGATATTAAATATGCATCAAGTTTAAGTGGAAGGAACAAGACCATTAATTCTATTTGGCCTTTCCCAACCTCATGATAAATGATGACTCTGTGAACTATGAAAGCTTAAGGAGTAGACTTCTCAAATTTGGCTACCTTTTGAAATTTGTCATCATCTTTCACCTATTCGTGATGATGTGTCAGGTATGATTCTCATCAATGGAATCACTGCAGATTCTATCTGTGAAACCCGTGGTCAAACAAGGCAGGGTCACTGCACCATAACTCTCAAGCAAACTACTTACAGGCAAAGTAATGAAGCTAAAGATCAGACAGGAAACTGTTTGATCTACACCATCTTCAATCCAAAACTAAAAATCATTCCAACCTCATTCATCGAGCTTCATATGCAAGTTATACTTGTGGCTGTTCTCTCACTTGGGAACTGATCTCAAAGTCATTGTTGACTCCACTGAAGCCAATGAGAAATGGATTGTACGCTGAAAACACAGCAATGTAAGGTTTTCTTCCATATATTGCATCCTCAGTCTGAATCAAAGAATAGTTACAATGGTGAAGGAGGCCATTCAGCCAATTGCATCAGCACTGGTTTATTTCCTAAAACCAAAAAAGAAATGCTGGAAAATCTCAGCAGATCTGGCAGAGAAGAGAGAAAAGAGCTGACATTTCGAATCTAATTGACCCTTTGTCACATCACCCTTTCTTTGATTACACATCACTGCAACTCAATGCTCACTCTTTTTCTCCATCGACTAAAATCGATGGTGAGTTCCTTGAAAACATGGACTGTTGTCATATCTTCATAAAAACCCTACAGTGTGGAAGCAGGCCATTCAGCCCATCAGGTCCACACCAACCCTCCAAAGAGGATCCCACCTAGACCCACACCACTACCCTATATGTCCCATGGCTAACCCACCTAGTCTGCAACACAAGGGATGACTTAGCACGGCCAATCCACTCACCTGCACATCTATGGATTGTGGGAGGCAACCCGAGCACCCGGCAGAAATCCACACAGACATAGAGAGAACGTACGAACTCCATACAGACAGTTGCCCAAGGCGTGAATCGAACTCAGGTCCCTGGCACTGTGGGGCAGCAGTACTAACCACTGAGTCACTGAGACGCTCTTGGGAGCATTTTTTAAAATATGGATGATAGAATTGATCATGAGTTCCAAAGCGTCAGCTCATCCTTTGACTGATAGAGGATAAAAATACAAGAGGACCACAACTCAAACCAAGACTAAGGTTATGGATTTCTGAGGCAATAGTGATTCCTACACTCCTATATGCTTTGGGTACTAGTTCGATCTACAGAAAGCATTTTAAAGCACGTACATTGTAACACTCTCAGTTCTTTGAAAGATCCTTCAAAGTCAGTGGTCGACAACATCGTCCTCAGCAACTTCCTCAGCACTGAGGCACTAATTACTTAAATCCAGCTCCCCTGAATGGAGCATGGGGTTATTCACATGTCCAGAAACAACTACAATATAACAGCAGATATAAAACATTTAGCCCTTGGAATCTGCTCCACCATTCAATAAATCATGGCCAATCTGTCTGTGTTTTGAATTCCACATTCCCAACCTTGACCTTTAACTCCCCTGCATCACATGAATATATCTAAGTCTTCCTTAAAAATATGATTCTGCCTTCACTGCCTTTGGACATAGACAGTTGTAATGTCAAATAACCCTCAGAGAACAAAATTCTCCTCAACTTTCCTGAAAAGGCAAAGCCTAATTTAAAAATGGTAATCTTTGAGTTATCCACTGAAGAACACTTCCTTCCCACAAAGTATTGTCAAATATTTCAGGTTTTTATATACTTATCTTTTAAAATTTCTTATTTTATGAAATTTTTTTCTCCTTCTCTCTCTTGTACCTCTCTTATCCTTTTAGAGTCAGAGTCATACAGCACAGAAACAGACCCTTCAGCTGAACTCCGCTATGCCAACCATGTTTCCTGAACTGACCCAGTCCCATTTACCTATGTTTAGCCCATATCCCTCTAAACATTTCCTATTCTGCATCTGTCTAAATATCTTTTAAATGTTCTAATTATACTTGCCTCCACCACTTCCTCTGTCAGCTTGTGCCATTTATGCACCACCTGCTGCATGAAAAGTTTGGCCTCGGCTCCCTTTTAAATGATTCCCCTTTCACCTTAAACCTACGCCCTCTAATTCTGGACTCACCCACTCCTGGGAAAAGACATCAGCTATTCACATTAGCTCCACCTCTCATTATTTTACAAATCTCTATTTGGTCACCCCTCAGCCTCCGACGCTCCAGGAAGAAAACTCCCAGCCTATCCAGCCTTTCCTTATAACTCAAACTTGGTAACATTCTTGTAAATCTTTTTTGCATTCTTTCCAGTTTAATAACATCCTTCATATAATAGTCCAAATGTGGCCTTACCAATGTACTGTCCAGCCATAGCATGATGGCCCAACCCCTGTACTCAGTTCTCTGACCGATGAAGGCAAGTGCATCAAATGCCTTCTTCACTATCTTGTCTACCTGTGACACCACTTTCAAGAAACTAGTACCTGTACTCCTAGGTCTCTCTGTTCAACAATAATCCCCAGGGCCCTACCATGAACCATGTAAGTCTTTCCTTCGTTTCTCTTACCAAAATGCAACACCTCACATTTGTCTTAATTAAGCTCCATCTGCCATTTCATTTCATAAAATAGCAACTTCTCCACAGTCTGTGGTGTAACCAAGATGTAAGCGCTGAAAATGTGTTGCTAGAAAAGCGCAGCAGGTCGGGCAGCATCCAAGGAACAGGAGAATCGACGTTTCGGGCATAAGCCCTTCTTCAGGAATTGCTGCGCTTTTCCTCTCCTGTTCCTTGGATGCTGCCTGACCTGCTGCGCTTTTCCTCTCCTGTTCCTTGGATGCTGCCTGACCTGCTGCGCTTTTCCTCTCTGTTCCTTGGATGCTGCCTGACTTGCTGCGCTTTTCCTCTCCTGTACCTTGGATGCTGCCTGACCTGCTGCGCTTTTCCTCTCTGTTCCTTGGATGCTGCCTGACCTGCTGCACTTTTCCTCTCCTGTTCCTTGGATGCTGCCTGACCTGCTGCACTTTTCCATCTCCTGTTCCTTGGATGCTGCCTGACCTGCTGCGCTTTTCCATCTCCTGTTCCTTGGATGCTGCCTGACCTGCTGCGCTTTTCCTCTCCTGTTCCTTGGATGCTGCCTGACCTGCTGCACTTTTCCATCTCCTGTTCCTTGGATGCTGCCTGACCTGCTGCGCTTTTCCAGCAACACATTTTCAGCTCTAATCTCCAGCATCTGCAGTCCTCACTTTCTCCTTAACCAAGATGTAATGCAACCTTATCATGTTGCATACCACGCAGTCTTTATTGATGATAATCAACCATTATCTTGAAAAAGCACCCAGAGATTTTATTCTAAAAGAGTCTCTCTTTTTCAGCTTGAACCTGCAGTCTAGGTCTCAAACTGGTAATCACCTTTTTGAATCACTGGTTACTTCCTAATTTCTATATCCTTTCAATTTTTTTGAACCTATTGTTCTTGTTGTAACTTAAGCTTGGAGAAATCTGATCACGACCTAATGAATTATTTTTCCTGGTTTTCCACCATCCTCATACTTGGTGCCTGTGTGTGTGTGTATTTGGCCTTGAGTTTCTGATAAAGAATCCATATTCACGACTCAACGAAAGATCAATAAATATGTTGTTAGGGCAGATGTTAAAAATTACATTATATTCCCACTATTATTTAGACGTGAAAATAAAATACCGAATCTGACCAAATCCAACAAGCCCATTCACAAATATCTGACAGAAACTGAACTGGTTAGTATTGCAGCATGGTAAATACTCTTGCACTCCATTACTTCTGACACAACATAAATTTGTAACAATAATAACATCATTACGTTTTGAGTACTAATGCCATTGCACCTGAGTGATATTGAGTACACAAATATTTGATTGTGAAGTGCACATGCATTTCAATGATATCATGATTCAAGATACAATTTGCAAAAAAACACTGTTATGGCCATAGATATCAAACCTGTATTGGCTTTCTGATTGCTGATTTACAAAATTGACATGTTATCATTAAACGTTGTAAGGCTCTCAGGTCTTGTGGAACATCATCCTTAGCACTATTCATGAAGTATGTTTATTACCATCTTTCCTTCCAACGTGAATCATTTTATTCAACAATCTAATATGGTATGATTTATGCCCGAAATCATTGACAGCTTCTTAAAATTCCATTTACCATTTTTTGACCTTCGCAGTGTCTCTTTTATTTGCCGCCTAAGCCACCCACAGCATTTGAATACTTTACTGTCCTTTAGCGGATCAATTAAATTTAGAAGAGAGAATTTCTGCTTGTTATCTGATATCCATCTTGAAAAATTGTACGAGACGGCTGATACCTTTTTGTTTGTAAAATAATTTTTCTCACACCACTAAGCTTGAGATTCAGGTCTTAGGTGGTATTACTTAATTAAACCAACATAACAATCTATCAAATTGTCAACTGCATGAATATTAACAACAGGGCTGCCTTCAGATTTAATATGATTAATTTTTTATTACTCTATTGCTGCTGAACACAACTCACTGTTTTTGCTGTGTTATATAAACAAGTAAGCTACTCAGTACTTATAAGATGGTTGCGTAAAGCTGGATACAAGAAGTGATTGAATTCAAAACAATAATTCAGCCTTACACCATTGCTGCTATTCATAAATCTTTGAAAGCAAACTGTCGAGAGTTTACAACATCATCAGAGGTGTTCAATTGATTCACTGCTTTGTTCTACACAAGCAATTATTATCCTTGTTTTCATCTGCACTACCAGAGCTTTACAGCTGGATTTAAATCGGGGCTGCTACAAAATAGTGAACTATCTGTGTTTTTGAGGATTACAGCATTGAGGAAAAAAATACTTGTGCCTTAAATGGTTTTATCTAGAGGACTGAGAGCAGCACAATTACAAGATAACAAGAAAAGACATTCCAAACCTATGTTCAATTCATGGTTCTATCCTCATCTTGCTCCAATCAACTTTGTGCTCCACAAAAAAATTTACTTAACAATTTAGTTTAAAATAGAAATAGATACAGGACTTGTGACAAATGAAAACTAGTGGGTTGCTCAAAGCAGCTCTATTCACAGCAACTATGAAGCTTCGTAGAAGATCATTTTACGAGAACATTCTTTAATGTGGTTTGTGCACAACACAGCATTAGCATTTGTTATTTCATGTTAGAAAACAAAGCAAATATTGCAATGCTGTCAATTATCTTAAGAATGTTCAGAGAAAATATAGATTACCTAAGTTCACCCGAAGAACCAGCTTTGCTTTTTTGATTTCAAGGGTTATATAGTCTCCTTGTTGTCCTTCGCCATGGAATATAACACCTTCATTTTCAGATGTTTTAAACTTCAGTGAAATAATATCCTTTAACGTTTTCATTTTCTTATTTCTAAACATATAGGATAATGGACTGTAGCCATCAAAATTAATAACATCTGCCCCTGCAAACAGAAAAAAAAACAAGAGGCATTTAGTCAGCATGAAATAGGAAAAATATAACAATTTGTCCTAAAATCCAAAAACAGTGCACTTGACAGTCAAATCAGCGCTAACCATATAATGTATAGACACCTTGGGACAAACTGTGATCCAATTTATGGAGAGATACTTGATTAAAAATGCACACACTGGATTAAAGATAGTGTCAAGATACTCCTATGGGTATATATCAACTGGTGCAATTTAAATTCAATTGATACATTTGGGTTTGAGCGTTAGTATCAGTAATGGTGACCATGAAACTATCATAATTTTTTGTGAAAACCCATCAAGTTCATCAATGGCCTTAAGGTCATGAACTCCAGTGTCCATAGTACTATGTAAAGTCATGGTTCTGAAAGAGTTAATATTGAAGTTTTTTTTGTGCGGGGCTACAGCTAATCTGATGCTGTTATGTGATCATTGGGAGGAGATTCAGGCAGTCTTGCACAGATCCTGTCATTTCTGGGTTTTGATAGTCTTAAGTCATTATGTTTAACATGGTACATTGTACATTGATACATTGTACCAACTGCTCTCAAGCAATAAACTGCCTCTTGCTATGTCATGTAAGTACCTCTTCTTGACAAGGTTCATCAGTAATCTATCAGCACTAATACTCAACCACCCACAACCCAGAATAATATTTACCTGGTCTGACCTAAATGTGATTCCAGACCTCCAGTAATGTGGTTGATTGAAACAGAGTGACAAGCCAATCAGGAATTTTTGATGAACAACAATACCAGAAATACCCACATGCCATTAAAAAGTAAGGAAAAATTATGGTAATGCAATCAAAATCAATTTAAAATCTTCTAATGTACTGAACCTTCATATTGCATGTTATTAGACCCAACATATCAAATCTGTGATAATACTTTTACTTGATTCATTTTGTTTTGGTTTTCTTCAAAGAAATATTTTGAGCGGTCGGAAATGCGAAGCTGTCTATTTGAAGCCAATAAAGTAAACAGCTTTTGAGGCTTTGGGGTTTATTTTTTAAATTTGTAACAATAAAAGCAGCATTAATGGGTGGAGTCAGGCTGCTACACAAGCAGGGTTTCAGTAGCTGCTAGGGTTGAAGTTGGCAGTGGAAGCTATTACATCTCTCTGATACAGCTAAAAGTTAAGAGTTCTCTCTGCTTCTAGAATTGCATGGGCAATAATCTATTAAACTGAATTTGCCTTTGCTAAGAGTGTGTTTATGGGAAATTACTATATTGGAAGAATTACCATTAAATAATCTATTATTCTGTTTAGTTTTTCAATTAATTTAAAGTTATTCCAATTCTTCTTTCCTTTGTATTTTAACTAGAGGTAAGAATAAAGTGTGTTCTACTTAAAGCCAAATAGCATGTCTAATCGACCTACAGCACCTTAAGCTTGTCTTTAAATAAGATAGACATTAGGATCAAGTCTACCTCCTTGATACATTTGCATAGGGTTTGGTTTGGCCCATTACAGGTCTTATTTCAGTTAATATTTGGTAATCTGGGCAATTTCATGACAAACTTGGTTTCATATCCAGCATCCATTGAGTGCTGTTGTATAGTCAGACATTTTCTTTTATTTTAGCTGAGGTTTAGCAGTGAGTTTTGATCACCAGCCCAAGCTATTCATCACAGTTACGTTTCCCAACAGGCTTTTTAAAGGGAGTCTGTGATGATTGGAAATCGAAAGCAGTACGATGTCCTCTGCAGATGTTTTGGAATGGGGCAAGCATCGGCATGTCTCTTTAACCAATTAAATCAACAAATTCTTAATTTGGCACAGAATCTGAACTGTGAGGTGTGAATTAGAATATTTCAGTCAGTGAAAAATCTGTATAGAGGGCTAAATACAGAGAGGGAAAGAACAATAGGAATAATGAAGAAGAGTTGGTCACTAACAATCACTGGCTAATGGACATGATTGTCCACTTTGGAAATTCCATGTCACTGGTCGTGGGTTTTGTGGATCCTTATGTGGCTGATGAGCCTGAACCAGAGCCAAATTTCCAACCGCATATTTGTCAGGTGTTCCAAGAGGTGGAAATGGCCTTTGCCTTGAGATCATTTCTCTGGTTTGTAGTTAAAAAATGTGTTTTCTTAGCTTTATCAATTCTTTAACAATAATTAACATATTATAAAATGAAACTTTTATTTTTTTTTGTTTATTCCCAAAAGTCTATTTAGCAATAATTAAAATATTTTGTACCATTAAAGTTTACTTACACTGAAACGGACAAATTCATTTTTTTTTATCTGGCAAGCAGAATAGTGGGTACATATGACTCATATCTGTGGTTGGCATTGATACTAAGAAGATCAACAACAACTACAAAGATTGCTGCATCTTAACTGATTTTGTGTCCTTCCAGCTGGTACTTCCTCTGCCAGTTGTTGTAGCAATGTCACTGTGCAGCCAGAAACAAAGGAATCGCAAAGAGAAGCTTCACAGCAGACATACTCACCCATACCTTTAGCTGCTATATTTAGTCATGTGCTCAAAGATCTTACATGTGTTCAGCGGATGGGTAAGTGGAAGGATGAATGAGTGATTAGGTCAATGAATGGGTGGATGATTGAGTGATTGAGAAAGAAAGAGTGGGTAGTTGTGGATAGTCATCTTGGGTTTGTTTGCAGGACTGGGCTATCACATTGGGAGAACAGGGTAACCAGTTTGACTCTAGTCAGGGTTGGTTGAAGCTGTGGAAGGCATGTATGGGATGGTGTGTTGAATTTGACTGTTAATTGCAGAGTTACATCAAAGACTAAACAGTGTAGAAATTTGAGGGTAAATATTCAGCTTAGTACAACATATGTAGGCCAGATCACTGATCCTGAACTCAATATTGCCGACATTGGTCAAGGAACCTGGACCATGCCACACAAATAATCAGAAGTTTAACTTGCCAACTCAATTATAGTGCACATTTAGCACTGACAATTTATTATTATGACCATAAAAAAGTCAATGTTTAACCTGCCAGTAGCAATCCTGAAACATCACAACCCTGCAATTATCATTCACAAGGATTATTAATTTTAGTTCTTAAAATATAATCTACTTTATTGTTCTGACAGGTAAACACAGATCCATGTTAAACAGCTTTAAGGTCTTCAGGTCTGTCTCACTGCTTTGGATGTCAATCTCATGCATAATACTGTTTTGACAGTAAACAGTCTTTATTCTATTGGTTTAATAGCCAATAATATCTGAAGAATGAAGCAGAAAGAAACAGCCAAAAAAAACAACAGAGACAGTGAGAAAAATACTATCGTAGCACAAGGGAGAGGATGTACCGAGGATTCACAGAGCATAAAGAAGGGGTTCTGGATTGAAAACTAGAAAGGTAAAGGTTTCATGAATGCTACGATGACTTCAAATGCAGAACAATTTAAAAGTTTTTTCCTTTAAGTTTCTGACCAAACAGTTAGTTTACTTGGCAGGATGGCTGACTGTCAGTCACAATGACTAGATGAAATGCAGTGAGCACAAAGAAGATAGCGACCAAGGAAGAGATTGTATTCAGATATGAGGAGAGATGGTGATGGGTGTGTAGAAAATATCTTGATTAGAGACAAAAGCAGAAATTGATGAAAAATTCAGTCAGTCTGGCAGCATATGGAGAGAAAGCAGATGCTTTAGATCCAGTGACCCTTCTTCAGAAGTTGGTGAGGGTGGCTGATTAGTGTGTGGTCGTGAGGAGAGATCACTGGGGGAGATGGTGATTATGAAACTGGCAATATGGGACCTTGTTAGGCCGAGAGGTTTTGCAGACAATACTCGCCTTCTGCTAAAAAGGGTTAAAAATGTTAAATCCTTATAATTAAAAGGCGCAACTTCCTTATAACTTGTGGGCGGCACGGTGGCACAGTGGTTAGCACTGCTGCCTCACAGCGCCAGAGACCCGGGTTCAATTCCCGCCTCAGGCGACTGTTTGTGTGGAGTTTGCACATTGTCCCCGTGTCTGCGTTTCCTCTGGGTGCTCCGGTTTCCTCCCACAGTCCAAAATTGTGCAGGTTAGGTGAATTGGCCATGCTAAATTACCCGTAGTGTTAGGTGAAGAGGTAAATGTAGGGGAATGGGTCTGGGTGGGTTGCGCTTCGGCGGATCGGTGTGGACTTGTTGGCCGAAGGGCCTGTTTCCACACTGTAAGTAATCTAATCTAATCTAATCTAAAACTTAAATCAAAGAAAAACACTGCAGATGCAGAAAATCTGACATAAAAACAAAAAGTGTTGGCAAAAGTCAGCTGGTCTGGCAACATCAGTGGAAGGAGAAAGAGAGTTAACATTTCGAATCTGATGTGACTTCTTCTGAACACGAGTTATGTTCAAGACATTAATCCTTTCTCTCTGCATAGATGCTGCTAATCTGCTGAGTTTCTCCAGCACTTTCTTGTTTATATTCCTTAAAACTTTGATCTACCAAACTACTGACTCAGAGTGGATGAGTTATCTGCCATCTTTCCCTTTTATGATAAAAATGAAAGTCATCATGTTCAAGATAAATTCTGATAAGTCAAATTTTACTTTCTCAATCAATCCAAAAGCATATAATTTTGGGTGTAAAATTAATTCCAATAACTTCAAAGAAATAGATGAATATGGATTGACTGCTTCAATGGATGATTCAGCACTGTTCAATTGTTGTTATCTCTATGTCCAAATCTGAACCTTTTGATTTCTATATAAATCAATGCCAAAAATTATCAGGGCTGACCAATATTTACATTCATTATAATTACTGGGAACCTTTGAAGGCAAAAATATAAATGCACTTTTGCTATTTAATTTTAAAATTTGTGTAGAGACAAGAAATCAAGCTGGATCTCTCTCCACCAGGTCCCACTCTGTAGCAGGAGTTTCCACTCAAGCATATTGCAGGAGGATAGCTTACCTGCCTTTCTTTCAACCTAAGTCATGCCTTCTTAAATGCTAAATAAATAAATATGTAGTGAATTCAGCTTGATAAACCTCTGTTCAAAAGCATCTCCTATTCACATTTCAATCATCCTTTTTAAATCATTTTTTTCTTCTTATAACTACTAAAATAGGATGAAACTAAAATCCTCACCTGCCCAGTTTTTTCAGCCGTGTGCTATGATGTTTCCTTTCACAACCCCATGTTAAACACTGTAATGCACACATCTCACTGATTGAAATTTGACTGCCCTACATTTGACTATATTAAATCAAATGATTTCAACTTCAAAATAGTACAAAAACCGAAAAAACGGTGGATGCTGTAAATCAGAAGCAAAAAACAGAAATTGCTGGAAAAGCTCAACAGGTCTGGCAACAACTGTGGAGAGAAATCAGAGCTAACATTTCAGGTCAAGTAACCCTTCCTCAGAACCTTCCTTCCATTTTGAGGAAGGGTTACCTGACCTGAAACATTTACTCTGATTTCTCTCCACAGATGCTGCCAGACCTGCTGAGCTTTTCCAGCAATTTATGTTCTTGTTTCATAAGAAGTATAATTTGTTGTGAAATGTTTTAGAATACCTGGGAGACATGTAAGTCACAATGTAAATATTTGTTTTCTTTTTCTGTTCTGCTCGATTGAGTATAGGGGCGGCTGGCTTAATTTTGAAGTCTCTGGAGTGATAACAGTCCTGTTATTAATCACAGGCATGGAATTTTCTTCAAATAAAGCAGATTTTTGAAACCTCTCCATTTGATGCCATTAGCAGTAATTCAGTATTCCAGATACTTCAACCACATCTAATATATCACTTGTGGCCATTCATTAGCTCAGTGTACTCCATCTTCCTTGAAACAAAACTGCACATTTATTAGGCTGAAGTTTCACTGCAGTAGCAAAAAACAGAAATTCCTGAACACAGACCCAGAACAGAAGTGTTTTAAGGAGTTGCTATCTTGCTCACCATATATATATATATATGGTTTGGTATCCAATAAATAGCTATGGGTGTTGGAATGGAAGAATGACTACTTAAGTATGGGGCCCATTGAAATTCATGATGTGGCTGTAGTTATACTTCCCTTAGTGCAGAATGAAACTTCACAGAATATTTCAATTAAACAATGCCTAATCAGAAACATAGGCCTTGAATTCCAGGCAGACAGTGAAACTGGAGACCACACTGAAAGCTGTGAGGGAGGTTGCTCTGATCTTAATTATGATCCAGCTGATAGAATAAATAAACCTTGGACACAAAAATAAGTAATAGGATTCTGAGGTTAAATTGAAACACTGAGAAAAGCTTTCTTATACAAATGTGAGTGAAAGAACATACGCAATAATTATTAAATAATTACAAGACAGATTGGTGAGTTCAAGATTCTAAACTATATACCTATGTCGAGAAAATAGACTCTAACATTCAGAATTTTCATGGAGTTAACAGACAAACAGTGGTCAAACACCACACAGATTGCAATTTAATTGACCAAATGTATCAAGACAGATTTACCCAGAATTGGATGACAAAGTCATATAGTCATCATTGTTGTGGTTCTGTTCGCCGAGTTGGGAATTTGTGTTGCAGACGTTTCGTCCCCTGTCTAGGTGACATCCTCAGTGCTTGGGAGCCTCCTGTGAAGCGCTTCTGTGATCTTTCCTCCGGCATTTGTAGTGGTTTGAATCTGCCGCTTCCGGTTGTCAGTTCCAGCTGTCCGCTGCAGTGGCCGGTATATTGGGTCCAGGTCAATGTGCTTGTTGATTGAATCAGTGGATGAGTGCCATGCCACTAGGAATTCCCTGGCTGTTCTCTGTTTGGCTTGTCCTATAATAGTAGCTGCACAAAACACTACATAGGACAAACAGAAAGACAGCTAAC
>NC_057714.1:58620125-58645681 GCF_004010195.1 Chiloscyllium plagiosum
TCAACGTCCTGTTGTCTGTTCTGTCTGTTCAGCAGGTTGGCTATTGTTTCTCTGGCTAGGGCTTTGTCAATAGACGTGAACAGTGCTGTTACGTCGAATGAGACCATGGTTTCTTCCTTGTCTATGTGTATATTTCTGATGATGTCCAAGAATTCCTGTGTTGACTGTATAGAGTGTCTGGATCCGCTGATCAGGTGTTTCAGTTTCTGCTGTAGCCCTTTAGCCAGTTTGTGAGATGGTGTCCCTGGTAGTGATACGATGGGTCTGAGTGGGATGTCTGGTTTGTGCACTTTCGGTAGTACATAGAATTTGGGGGTGTTGTTGCTTTCAGGTTTCATTCTTTGTCGGTCAAACCTGGTTATCTGTCCGTTTTTTTGTAGGTTCCTCAGAGTGTTGTTTATCCTATTGGTGAGCTGTGGGATGGGGTCAAACTCCCTCTTTTGGTAGGTATTGATATCTGCAAGTAGTTGTTGTGCTTTCTGGATGTAGTCTGCTTTGTCCAGGGTGACTACTTAAGTATGGGGCCACCCGAGCTACAAATCTGTGCACAAACTTTGAATATAGTCATCATGATCCACAACAGAAAAACAGCCCTTTGGCTCACCATCTAGCTATCTTTCTCTCATTTTCGAGCATTTGGCCAATTGTCTGGTATGTCTTGACAATGCAAATGTATATTTAAATACATAGAGTCATAGAGATGCTGAGTCATACAGCTTGAAAACAGACATTTCATTCCAACTAGTCCACACCAACCATGTTCCCAAACTAAACTAGTCCCATTTATTTGCATTTGGCCTATTTCTCTCCAAATCTTTCCTATTTATGTACTTACCCAAATGTCTTTTAAATGTTGTAATTGTGTGTTATGAGGAGTTCTGCCTCTAATGGCAGTGAGTTCCAGATACCCGACATACTCTGGGTGAAAGATATTTCCTCACATCCCTTCTAAATCTCCAACCACTTACGTTAAATCAAAGTCAATGATCCCTCCAACAGTGGGAAAAGTTTCTTCCCCTTTTACCCTGTCTGTGCAATCGAGTCATAGAGATATATAGCACAGAAATAGACCCTTCGGTCCAACTCGTTCATATCCTAAATTGATCTAGTGCCATTGGCCAGTATTTAGGCCATAACCCATCCAGGTGCCTTTTAAATATTCTTATTGTGCCAGCCTCTACCACTTCCTCTGGCAGCTCATTCCATACATGCACCACTCTCTGCATGAAAACGTTTTTCCTTATGTCTCTTTTAAATCTTTTTCCCTCTCACGTTAAACCTATGCCCTCTAGTTTTGGACTCCCTCAACCCTGGGGAAAGACCTTGTCCATTTATTCTATCCATGCCACTCATGATTTTATATAAGGTCACGCCCCCCAGCCTCCGATGCTCGAGGGAAAATAGCCTTAGTCAATTCAGCCTCTCCCTATAGCTCAAACCCTCCAAATCTGGCAACATCCTTGTCAATCTTTTCTGAAATCTTTCAAGCTTCACAACATCTTTCTTCCAGCAGGAAGACCAGAATGGCAGGCATTATTCCAATAGTGGTTAACCAATGTCATATACATCTCCCAACTCCAATGCTCAATGCACTGATCAATAAAGGCAAGAATATCAAAATCCTTCTTCTCTATCCTATCTACCTGCAAATCCACTTTCAAGAAACTATGATTCTGCACTTTAAGATCTCTTTGTTCAGCAACACTCCCCAGGACCTTACCATTAAGTGTATAAGTGCTGACCTGATTTGCCTTTCCAAAATGCAGCACCTCACATTTATCTAAATTAAACTCCATTTTCCAGTCCTCGGCCAATTGGCTCATCTGATCAAAATCCCGTTGTATTCTGAGGCAATCTTCTTTGCTGTCAACTACACCTCCAATTTTGGTGTCATCTGCAAACGTACTAACCATACCTCCTGTGTTCACATCCAAATCATTTATATAAATGATGAAAAGCATGTCCTTCATAATTTTATACATCTCAACCATGTTCCCTCCCTATCTCCTCTGCTTTAAGGAAAATAACCCCAGTCTATCCAATCTCACTTCAGAACTAAAACTCTCCAGCCCAGACAACATCCTCACAACTCTCCTCTGCACCCTCTTGACTACAATCACATCCCTCCGACATCTGGATTCAAGACCTGCACACAATATTGCAGCTGTGGCTTAGCTAATGATTTTTTTCACAGTTCCAGTGTCACATCCCAACTATTAAAATGAACCTATGCCTTGGCTATTAAAGCCAAGTGTTCTAAAAGCCTTTTTAACCATTTTGTCTACCTATCCTGTTACTTTCAGTGACTGTTATACATGAACACCAAGTTCCCTCTGATCCTTGGTTCTTCCCAGGGTCCTATAGGTTCATCATGTTATCCCTTGCTTTGTTTGTCCTTCCCAAGTGCACAACCTCACACTTATCCAATTGAATATCATTTGCCACAGATCAGCCCATCTGATCAGCTTGTCCATGTCCTCCTGTAATCTAAGGCCATCCTCCTCACTATTTACATATCTTCTCTGAACTTACTAACCAGTATGCCTCCATTCAAGTCTAAATCATTTAAGTAACCACAGACAAGAAGGGCCCTATCACTGATCTCTGCAAAACTCCACCGGATGCAAGCTTCCCATCACAAAAACACCCCTTCACCATTTTAAAAAGAAAATATATTTATTTAGTGGAATGTGGGTGCCGCTGGATGGCCAGCATTTACTGCTCGTACATAGTCACCCTTGAGAAGGTAATAGTGAGTTGCCTTCTTGAACTGCTGCAGTCGACCTGTAGGTTGACTCACAATGCCACGAGAAAGGGAATTCCAGGATTTTGGCCCAGTGATAGTGAAGGAACAGCAATATGTTTTGAAGTCAGGATGGTGAGTGGCTTGGAGGGGAGCTTGAAGGTGATGGTGTTCCCATATATCTGCTGTATTGCCCTTCTAGTTGGAAGTGGTCATGGGTTTGGAAGGTACTATCTGAGGAATTTTAGTGAATTTGCCTGTGTGGATTTTACACATTCTCCCTGTGGGGCATCAGGAGGTGAGTTGCTTGCCACAGTATTCCTAGCTTCCGCCCTGCTTTTGTAGCAACTATGTTTAAATGGTGAGTCAAGTCTGATCAATGATAACTCCGAGGATGTTAATAGTGGGGGATTCTGTGAGGTAACAGCATTGAATGTCAAGTGGTGGTGGTTAGATTGTCTTTTATTTGTGATGGTCATAGCCTGGCATTTGTGTGGCATAAATGTTACTTGCCACTTGTCATCCAAAGCCTGGATATTGTCCAGATCTTATTGCATTTGGATATGGACTGCTTCAGTGTCTGAGGAGTCACAAATGGTGCTGAACATTGTGCAATCATCAGTGAACATCCCTACTTCTGACCTATGATGGAGGGGAGGTCATTGATAAGGCAACTGAAGATACTTGGGCTAAGGACACTGCCCTGAGGAACACCTGCAGAAATGTCCTGGATCTGAGATGACTCCAACAACCGTGACCATCTTCCTATATGTCAAGTGTGACTCTAACCACATGGTACCCATTGATTCCAGTTTTGCTAGGGCTCCTTGATACCTTACTTGGTTGAATACAGCCTTGATGTCTAGGGGTGCCACTCTCACCAGTTCCCTTTGCTTTCTGTAAGGCGAATCCATTCTGGTTCAATGGAGAGTGCAGGAGAGCATACCAGGAGCAGAACTAGGCATATCTAAAAATGAGGTGTTAACCTGGTGAAGCTGCCAAACAAGACTATTTGAGAGCCAAACAGCAAAGCAGCAAGTGATAGACAGAGCTAAGCAATCCCACAGTGAAATGATCAGATCTGCAATCCTGCCACACCCAATCATGAATGGTGGTGGACAATTAAACATCTCACTGGAGGAGAAGACTCCATAAAATATCCCCATCCTCACTGATGGAAAAGCCGAACACATCAGTGCAAAAGGTGAGGTTAAAGCATTCATAACAATCTTCAGCTAGAAGTGCCAAGTGGGTGATCTATTTCAGCCTCTCCAAAGGTCTCCAGCATCACAGATATCAAGAAATGGTTGGAGGCATTGGATACGGCAAAGATTATGGGTTCTGACTACCTTTGAAGTCCTGCTTTTCAGTCACTTTCTTAACTTCTTAAAATCTGCTTTCAAGTATTCATTCTCTTTATATCTCTGTTATTGGTAGCACTGTGGACCACAACTTCTGACTCTTAACCCTTCCCAAATTATCTCTTCAGCTTCACATGACATCCTTTACCCTTGTACCAGGGAGGTGTCACACCATCCTGGAGTCCCATCCAATGCCACAGAAATAACTGTGCATTTTCCTAATTCATGAATCCACTATCATTTCTGCACTTCTGCTTCTGTGCAACACCAATTGCTGCTCTTTCATTTGAACTAGTCATTTTATCCAGGATATGTAATACAGGATGGGTTAGCAGCTCCAGTAAAAGATGGCTTTTTCATAGCGCAGTGCAAGATCATAGGCAAGCATGCAGGAGTTCATTTACGTAGGCCACAATAGCCCTCACTTTGAGCAGGAGATCCTTCATTAAGAGTGTGCCTCATATATGATAGCACTCGCAGTGGATGCAGAAACTGTTTGATGTAGTGGACTGCTCAGGGCTGCTGAAAGACACAGAAATTTATGAAGTGAATGCTAGTTGCTCACCCGCTGGTGATCCTCTGAGATATCTGGAGCATCAGCTAAGAATCAGGCTTTCACTGAGGTGGATGAAAAATGTTTTCATCATCACTGGCCTCCTTAGCACTTCTGTATTGAGAAAACAGCATGTGACTGCACGGTTATATTAGATCCTTGCTGGCTTCCATTCTTACCCCGTGGCATTCAAAAATTGAGCCCAAGTACGTCTTGGTTTCAATTCACATTGCAGTAATGTTAAGATGTCCTGGGGATGATGTTAAGATATAATGAAGGTGACAGGATGAGAAAAAAGAATGTTAAAATCAGCACAAGTGAAAGAAAAAAGACACAGTTGTTTGACAAGAGTAATTGGAAAGCTGTTCAATTGAAACCTAGAGACAAACCCAAACAATTATCGCATTTAACTAAAATAATCAAGTGAAAGTAAATTAGTAACGTTGGGAAGAATGATTTAACTGTTGCATAAATATAGTCTCGTGTAAAATTTCGCTAGTTCAGCTTTCATTGGCTTTGTCGAAACTCGAAAAAAGGCAAGCTTTCTAGTGGATTCTATATCTGCTATAACATCGTCACAACACAGACTTCCTGCATTGACAATGTTTTCTTTAAAAATTGTAACAACTAAAATAGTAACAGAAGAAATATTTGGTTGTCAGATTTTTAAGCAAGGTTTATGTATTATCTAGATTTGTATCAATATCACAAAGCTAAATAGGACACACTAACTTGATTGAGTTTTTTGAAGAAGTAATAAAGAGGATTAATGAGGGCAGATCAATGGACATGATTTATATGGACTTCAGTAAGGTGTTCATCAAGGTTCATGGTAGACTGGTTAACAAGGTTAGATCACACTGAATATAGGGAGAACCAGCTATTTGGGTACAGAACTGGCTCAAAGTTAGAAGACAGGGAGTGGTGGTGGAGGGTTGCTTTTCAGACTGGAGGCCCTGTGGCCAGGAGTGTGCCACAATGATCGATGCTGGGTCTACTGCTTTTCATCATTTGTATAAATTCTTTGGATTTAAACATCTGAGGTATGGTTAGTAAGTTTACAGTTGACACCAAAATTAAAGGTGTAGTGGACACGCAGAAGGTTACCTCAGGATCTTGTTCAGGTGGGTCAATGGGCTGAGGAGTGGCAGATGGAGTTTAATTTAGATAAATATGAGGTGCTGCATTTTGGAAATGGAAATCAGGGCAGGACTCCTACATTTAATGTAAGGTCATGGGGAGTGTTGCTGAACAAAGAGACTTCGGAGTGCAGGTTCATAGTTCCTTGAAAATGGAGGTAGATAGGATCATGAAGAAGGTGTTTGGTATGCTTGCTTTTATTGGTCAGAGCATTAAGCTTTGGAGTTGGGATGTTATGTTGTGGCTGGATAGGACATTGGTTAAGATACTATTGAAACTCTGCACGCAATTCTGCTCTTCCTGTCATAGGAAGGATGTTGTGAAACTTGGAAGAGTTCAGAAAAGATTTATAAGGATATTGCTAGGGTTGGAGAGTTTGAGCTGTGGGGAGAGGTTGAATAGACTAAGGCTATTTTCTCTGGAGTGTCGGAGACTGAGGGATGATCTTATAGAGGTTTATAAAATCATGAGGGTCATGGATAGGGTAAACAGACAAGGTATTTTACCAGGGGTGGGGGAGTTAAAAACTAGAAGACAAGATTTACAAGGGACCTATGGAGCAACCTTTTCATGCAGAGAGTGGTGTGTGTATGGAATGAGCTGCCAGAGGAAGTGGTGGAGGCTGGTACAATTACAGCATTTAAAAGGCATCTGGACGGGTGCATGAATAAGAAGGATTTAAAGGGATATGGGCCAAATGCTAGCAAATGGGACTAGATTTATTTAGGATATCTGATTGGCATGATGAGTTGGACTGAAGGGTCTGTTTCCATGCTGTACTTCTCTATGACTTCATGATTGCACTTGATTTTTGAAGCAATGCTCCTGTCATGATTTCTCCAGTGGTATTAATGAACAGTTTTTAGTGTGTCTGAAGAAAGCATTACAACAATATATTTTCATTCATTATATATGATTTGAAAAGCGTTTCAATGGTAGTTTAAAATATGAGACTGAGTTCATACATAAGCTCAGATGTAATGATGATACTCTGATGTTCACACCAGTTAGCCTCAGGTTGTGGTTAAATTTACAGAGATGGGATCAAACAGCTGGCATTTGAATGAATTGATGTCTATGACTTGATTCTAAGAGCTTAGGAAGAATTGGACAGCAACGCCAAGAAGAAATCTACAATTGTATTTTCTAAGTGCTCCAGTACAAGAAAGAAAAACTTCATTGTGATAATGGATTGTTATAGTTGATATTATCCTCACAAAAGCTTTCTCAAATCAAATTATATTCCCCACAGAGATCAAGTTACAGTCTAACAATAAAAATAACATTTTTGACATTGGGACCACTCCTCCAAAGGGAAATTACAAAAAATCTATAACACAGTAAAGATAAAACAGGAAAGAACAAACGGAGAGCAAACCTGTGATTCTGAAACAAATATACATTCTCCCCTCTAGAAAAATACAAGAATATTTGTTCATCTCTATTATTTGTTGGGAGCTAAACTGGGCAGGACATGGCTTGTGAGCTTCAGGATCTTGACGTTTGTTTCTTGCTGTGACTTGGGCCCATCTCAGTTAAACATTGTGTTTTTAAATGACAAATCATTTGAAAGCAGAAGCAGTTTACAGCAAAGGTCACATGACTATGACATGTTAGGTGTTGACAGTGTTCTTATAAATTAATTTCTCCAAATATCCTCATTCTAATAAAACTAGCAAAAACGCATGCACTGCAACTTTCAGTTGCAAATTACCTAATATTAAGAATATTTTCATTCATATGTATTCATACATTCATGAACGTTCCTTTGATTAAGTGATACTTTTGTCAGTCTCTGCATATGCATTGCAAACATGATCTGTAAATCATGCAGGTCTTCTAATTGTGTGCAAATGTGTGCCTATTGTCTGTTCATTCAGTATCAGTTTATTCTTGGGGTAATGTTTCCTCTCTAGGAAATGTTGCTCTCATGTCAAGTTCTTGAATGAGCAAGACACTTATCTTCCAGATTCAAAACGTCTGCTGCATTGACAAATTCCTGAACAGATTCAAGTGTTGATGCTAGCTGATTGATTCAAGTGTAAGCTGCTTCTGGTTCTGAGCCCCAATACCACCAAACATTCTTAGCAGTGAGCTTGTGTAGAGAGTGACATACTGATGAAAAATTAGATAAGAACTTTGCTAGGTAGTTCATGAATCCAATAAAATCATTGTACCATTTTCTGTTGATCACAGTATCTCTTCCATAACTTTCACCTCGTCAGGAGCCAGGACATCCTTTTGATGAGGGTGGCATGGTGGCTCAGTGGTTAGCACTGCTGCCTCACTGTGCCAGGGGCCCAGGTTTGATTCTAGCCTCAGGTGACTGTCTGTGTGGAGTTTGCACATTCTCCTCGTGTCTGCATTGGTTTCCACCTACAGTCCAAAGATGTGCAGGTTTGGTGAATTGACGATATTAAATTGCCCACAGTGTTCAATGCATTAGTCAGAGGGGAATATGGGTCTTGGTGGGTTACTCTTCGGAGGGTCGGTGTGGACTTGTTGGGCCAAAGGGCCTGTTTCTACACAGTAGGGAATCTAATCATAAGGTCTTGACTTTAGGAATCTTCAATTGCATTTTTTCTTCTTCTTGAGCTTCAGGTTCAACTGGTGAGCTTTCTCTTTCAGTCACACTATATTTTTACTGTGGTCTACACTGGCTTCTTCCATTGCATCCTCAAATCCATAGGCCAGCAGATCATCAATGATAGCGCCCACTTTGGAAAGATAACTGACCATCTTTTGCTTTTGTGCGGATACTGTTCTGCAGTAGTGGTCATACCAAAAGGCTTGTGCAAAAATCTCTATCTTCATGATAGCGTTCAGAATATAAAGAGAAAACTATTGCTTTCATTCAGATTTAGTTGCCAGTATATAACCTTCACATGTACTGCAATAAAGATTTTTGTCTTGAAAAGCTATGGCAAAATGTCTTCAATGCCAGGCATGGAATAGTGAGATCTCTTCAAAGATTTATTGAGATCCTCTGGATCCATGCACATTCCCGGCTTTCCTTTACTGCCACCATGCTGCTGCTCTAGTCTGTAGGGGATGTCACTACCTTGATTGCTCTCTTCTTTTCTAGCTGATCCACCATGGTGGGATTTGAACCTTAGTTCCAAGAACATTAGCTGAATCTTTACACTAACAGACAAGGTGATAATGCCACTAGGCCATTGTCTGCCCTCACCTAACATGTGTGTTGTTACCAGTCCAGGTTTCAAACTTGCTTCAGCCTCGATGAGGGGATATTGCTTAATGTCTACTATCTGGAGCTGCAAATATTCATTCCACCCATTATATTGAGCAAAGCTTCATTTATCCTTTTGAGATAAACATTATTTTATCACATAACCTCAAATTTTCCTTCGAGAGCTTAATTTTTGGTCACTATCTTGAATCACTTTATACAGTACAGTTCATGATGTTGCATGAAACATCATTGTTAATCTGACACTTCATACTCACTCGATGCTTTCCTTCTGCAGTTACTATTCTAACAGTCACAAAACTTTCGGACCTGATATTATAAGGTGTAGAGTGATTTTTTCAGACTCATTGTGGTACAATTACATTTCTCCAGTGGTCAACCTTTTAGGTTTGTTTTGCTTCTTTCTCATGGAAGTGTACAAAGTGATTCAGTTTCTTACAGGAAGAGTACTGCTTTATCCATATTGGCAAGCTTCCTTTTCTCTGTATGGTGCACTCCACAATACTTATTCTGGTCTTGACCTTTCTGCCAGTCCATCAGTAAATATTTCTTCCTTTTAATTCATTCATAGGATGCAGACATCACCAGCTAGGCCAGCATTTATTGGACATTCCCAGTTCTCCACAGTGAAGTTCAGAGTCAATCACATTGTTGTGGATCTGGAGTCACATGTAGGCCAGGTAAGGCCAGGAGATTATAACAGGTAATTCCAGATTTCTTTTAAATTGAAACCAAATTTCATCATCTGCTATGGTGGGATTTGAACCAATTTGCCAGAACATTAAGCTGGGGTTCTGGATTACTGTCCATTATCACTATGCCATCACTACCTCCCTTAAATAAAATAACTGCAGAGTGAGTAGAGAAATCCCAAAGAAAACTTTATTCATATACAATTCTGTCCACGTAAAGGCAGGTCTGGGAAAAGATAAATACTAAGACACATTATGCTCAAATGAGCACTGATATTTTTAAGTTAGCTAGTCATACTGCAATACAAGCTCAAGTGGGGGAGGTAAAAATACACTCTTAGATTAACAACCTTCCAATTATCTTACAGTGATGGGTCATCAGCACCTGAAATGACTGTCTTTGTGACATGACTGACATTACAGTCAATTGAATTGCTGTGATTTAATTAAGTTGCTGTTTGACCTCCTTATGACTCCAGGCTGAAGTAGCAGTCTGCCTCAGACTCTTTATCTCTGACTCTAAGTTGCTGGCCTGGAAGAAGCTTACACTTTGCCTGTAAGAAGGAAAACTTCTATGCCCAGCTTAAAAAGGAAACTATTATTGGGCACTGACCTCCAGAAAGTTGTAACTTATATGAACTAAGTATTTAATCATGCTGGATTTACAATATAATTGCAATTTGTAACCTATCTTCCTTATTTTCTTGAGTGGTTTTGTGTTTAGATACAGTAGTGGAAAAATTCTTCAATCTTCTTCAACATCTTCAATTTCATCTTAAAGATTTTTGCTGTCAGTTTATTTTAAAAAGATAGAATCTAGAAACTCGTGTTTAAGCGCTCAACCTTCAGTCCAACTTCATCAGGGACAGGAATAAAAGAAGGAAAATAATACACTAAACATCATATCATTGTCTTGAGCTTCAGAGGGGAAGGGCAATTAAAATTTAACTTTGTCCCCATCCCCCTTTGTCTAAGGCAAGTTTTTTTAATATGGTGCTCATCCTTAGTCTGGAATGTCTGACCTTAATGAGCATCATTCATTCTTCATGAATTGATGACTGACAACCTCACAGCTTTGCAGATGGTGACAGCTTTCTTGACTAAATTTCTCCTCTCCCAGCAGAAAGTCTGTTGTGTCTGAATCTCTTCATCTTAGACAGCTATATCATTAAGAAAATCATCTTGCAGTTGTTCTCACTCATGAGATTCAGTTAGAAAATGTATCAATGCAGTCACATACTGCCCAACATCCCTTTGAGCCCTACCATTCAACACATATCATTTGCAACATTAGTAGAGGGTTCAAAATATTTTGACTATACCTTCAAGGCCTTCCAAACTTCTACAGTCTGATTTTTCAGCTCCTGAATGAGGTCCAGTGTACAACAATTTGCAGCATCTTTCCCAAGCACTGTCGCCTTGGTACTTTTATTTGTCCAGGCTTCTTGTTTAATTCTGTTGTGACTTCACATTTTTGCCTTTGAAATATGAAGAGATTCCAAATCTGTCTCATGTTGCCTCAATTCCCACAGTTTGTACATGGGAAAAAAAGAGTCAAATTCTTGAGGTGACATGAGAGTGACTGCTCTCGACATCAAGACCCTATTTAACTGTCTCTGTCATAAAGGGGCTCGAGCAAAACTGGAGTCAATGCAAATTTGCAGAAAACTCTCCACTGGTTAGAGTCATACATCACACAAAGGAAAATGATGGTGATTGTTAAATGTCAGTCACCTTGGTTTCAGGAATTCCTCAGGGTGGTGTCTCAGAGTCAACTATTATCAGCTGCCTCATCAATGACCTTCCCTCCTATCAAGGGCAGAAATGGAGATGCTCACTGATGATTGCACAATGTCAGCCTCATTTGTGGCTCATCAGATACTGAAGCATTCCATATCCAAATGCAGCAAGACCTGGAAAATAACCAGCCTGAGGTTAACAAGTGGCAATAACATGTGCGTCATGCAAATTGCCAGGCAATAATCGTCACCAACCAGAGCATCTAATCACTGTCCCTTGACATTCAATGGCATTATAATCACTGAGTCCTCCATTATTAATGCCCTGGGGTCTGCCACTGATCAGAAACTGAACAGGATTAGCCATATAAAGAAAGTAATGACAAGAGCAGGTCAGAGGCTAGGAATTATCAAATAACTGATCTTCTGACTCACCATAACCTATTCATCATCTGCAAGGCACAGGTCAGACCTATGATGGAATACTTCCCACATGCATGGAAGACTGCAAACACAAGAAGCTTGTTACCACCCACAACAAGCAGCCTGATTGATTGGCACAACATACACAAATATTCACTCCCTCTGCCACCAATGCTTTGTAGCAGCAACAAGTACCATCTGTAAGGTGCACTGCAGAAACTCACCAAGGCTCCTTAGACAGCATCTTACAAACCCATGACCACTATGGTATATAAGGGATGCATGACAGCACGACCACCTGAAAGTTTCACTCCATGCCACTCACCATCCTGACTTGGAAGTTTATTACCATTCCTTCAGTGTTATTGAGTCAAAATCCTGGATCAACTTCCCTAACAGAATTGAGTGTGTACTTACACCAAGTGGACTGTAGCAGTTCAAGAAAGCAGCTCACCGCTATATTCCCAAAGGGAAAAAGGAAGGGCAATAAATGCTGGGCCTAGTCAGTGATACCTACATCCCATGAATGAATAAATAGTTCCACCTAGACGTTTGGCCAGTCCAGAAAATGGAAAGGCACCTCAAAACAAAGGCAGCCTCAAAGGGAAACAATTTTCCATTTTGAAGAGCCAAGCAGACAGGCTCCACATATTGGAGAGGAAACACATGATGTGACAACATTTGAGGCAGGATTATGATATTTGCTGCTAATTGCTCCCTCCTTGACAGGGCCAGTTTCTGACTCTGATGCTCCCTTTAGCCTATCACATGGAGACAACTCCTTTTGCTGACTCGCACAGTGCACACTGCCACCATCAAAATCCCAGCAAATGTCAAAAATCACCCCTACTTGGCATTTTCATGATTCTAATTGAGTTCCTGCTCTTGGGAAAGTGTGAGGTCATGCACTTTGATAGGATAAATAGAGGCATAGACTATTTTCGAAATGGGAGAAAATTCAGAAGTCTGAAGTGCAAAGACACTTGGGTGTTCTAGTGCAGGATTCTCTCAAAGTATACTTGCAGGTTGAGTCAGTAGTTAGGAAGGCAGATGCAATGTTAGCACTTATTTTGAGAGGATTTGAAAATAAAAGCAGGATGTACATCTGAGGCTCTATTAGGCTCTGGTTAGACTACACTTGGAGTGTTGTGCATAGTTTTGGGCCCCATGTCTGAGGAAGGATGTACTAGCCCTGGAGAGTTTTCAGAGGAGGTTCGCAAGAATTGTCCCAGCAATGAAGAGCTTAACATGTGAGGACAGAGTAGACGTTGGGAAGATCTTTCCATTGGTAGGTGAAGCTAGGACCTGAGGGCACAGCCTTAGGATAAAGGAAACCTTTCTAGAATGGAGATAAGGAGAAACTTCTTCAGCCAGCGAGTGGTGAATCCATGGAATTCATTGCCACAGAGGTCCAAGGAAGCCAGGTCATTGATTATATTTAAGACTGAGACAGATAGTTTCTTGAATATCAAGGGGATCTAGGGTTACGGGGAGAAAGTGGGAAAATAGGGTTTAGAAAGTTATCAGTTCTGAGTGAATGGCAGAGCAGACTCGATGGGCTAAATGGCCTAATTTCTGCTTCTCTGTCTTATGGTCTTCAATCCAGAATTGATGCTGAGAATGCATCAGGGAGTCAGCAGGGAGCACTTGTTATGAAGGTGTAGAAGTGTATCAAACTTTTAAGAGAGTGAAGGACTTGGCAAGCACACTGAGTGCTGGAGAATTTACCAAGTAACATTTGATTCAGAACAGATAGCACTGGCTGAGTTGCTATGAGACAAAAACAAACTCGAATTCAACCAATAGTTTAAATTATACCCCGAAAATCCCAAATCCCAATCAAGTTTGAATTTAGTATATTGACAATCTTAAAAGCCAATGACACAATCCAATGTTTTGTGGGTATAAACAGGGGAGGATTGAACTGTTGAGAGGAGAACTGCCAAGCCCCCAGCCTGAAAAATAGCTCTCTTAAAGGTACCTTTATCGATCAGTAATCTGTGAAGCAGAATCCCCAAGAAGAAGAACAGATGACAGCAATACAGAAAGCTGCCTGGTTTTGAGATAATAAATCTTGTTTTGTAAATCTTAATCGGGGGTTTTATCGGACTAGTATTAGAGAAGGAGAAGGTAAAAGATAGGTCATAGGAAGGAGTTGTAAATATTGTTAGTTAATTATTCTCTGTTATACTTTAAGAAATAAAGTTGTTACTTTTACTTTAAGTAGTTCTTGGCCTGTCGAATTTTCACAGAATACTGCAGAGGAAAAATCATTTTTGTGTTGCTGGGTTAAATCAAGCACGAGGGTTCATCCCGTGTTGTAACAATTTTGGGGGCTCAGGTCTGGGATTTGAACTGTTTTATACAGATTTGAATAGATTTGGGGGTACAGAAATTCCCAGCAGATTGAAACACTTGCAGGGTAGTGTCCTAGATCTTTAAACAAAACAGGTTTATTTACTTGTGTTGACTTGTGGTTGAATAAATTAAAAGTGAGATAAAAGGCTCTTAAAATTACTAAAGAGGTTCTGGGATTTGAAGATGATCCTCAAATTTGCCAAGAAAGTTTCGAAGGAAAGAAAAAGGCCATGTTTTTAAAATTAGAAAATAAGCTAGATTTGGGTTTAACCAAGGACAAAAGTGAAGCTGAAATTGCCAGGGAGTTAATCAAACATTTAGGTGTGTCAGAGAAACAGACAAGTGCAGCAGAAGTAAAAAAACTTAAATTACAATTGAGGAAAATGGAGTTAGAAGATAAACAAAGAGAGAGAGAGAGGAAAGAGAGAAGAAGGTTCTTGGCTGAGCAAAGAGAAAGAGAAGAAAGGGAGAGAGAAAGAGAGAGAGAGGAAGGAAAACGAAAGAGAGAGAAAGTTCTTAGTTGAGCAAAAAGAGAGAATTTGTACTTGAGAAGCTGAGACTTACTGAGCAAAGTAAAATTAACAGGATGGAGGTTAAAAGAGAAAGTAGTAATATGTACAAATGTGTGAAAGCTCTACTACATTTTGATAAGAAAGTTGTTGAAACCTTCTTTATCTTATTTGAAAATAAGGTGGATGGAGTGGTCCGAGGATTTATGGTAATGCTAGTTCAAACTAAACTGGTAGGTGGAGCTGGTGAGGTATTTGCCACACTGTCAGATAAGGTGTCAAGAGATTACAAAGAGGTTAACTAGGCTATTTTAAGTGCTTATGAACTGGTACCAAAAGCATATTGATCGCGGTTCAGAAATACCAAGAAGGAACCAAGTCGGACTTATGTTGAGTTTGAAAGAATTAAACATAGTCATTTTGATTGATGGGTGCGTGCTTTGAAAATAGATAAGATGTTTGTGGCTCTTAAGTGATTATTCTGCTGCAGGAGGTTAAAAACTCACTTTCAGATATGGTAAGAATTCACGTGGAGGAACAGAAATTTCAGAAGTGAGAAGGGCAGCAAAATTAGCAGATAAGTACATGTTGGTGCATAAGACAAGCTTCTGGCCAGAATTTCATCCTGTGAGGGATAGAAGTTTGGAGATCGGAAGATCCTACACTACTAAACCAAGAGTAGAGACCACTGGTAAGAATTTACCACAGGATAAATAAGAAGCCCAACATGATGAACAGGAGGAGATTTTCACTCAATTGGAGTGGGACACAGAAATTGACAGTGCTGGTAGTTTCAAAAGGGCACTGGGAAAAGGTATTTTCACTGCCAGAAGGTGGGACATGTAAAGACACAATTCTGGTCATTAAAGAAAAGCACTATGGGAAAAGATGGGGTAAAAGAAGCTAAGCCAGTGGCATTAGTGAAGGTAGTAAAGGAGACCCCAAGAAGAGCCGAGGAGCTGCAGGAGAGTGCACACCCTCAGCAGGGGCTGGGTCTGGAGTTAGTACCTGGTCTCTGTGAAGAATTCGCCTCTGGGGGTAAAGTTTACTCAGAAAGAACAGGAGGAGAAAGACAAGAAGCTATAAGTTTGAGAGATACAGGATCTAACCAGTCACTGATAGTAAAGGATGAGCAAATATGCACTCTTTCTGATCTGTTACCTGAGAGTGTAATAATTTGTGGGCTAGATGGACAGAAATTTAATGTTCCCCTATGTAAGATCAGGTTGGAGGGCCAACTTAAGATTGGGGAAGTTACAGTGAGAGTGATTGACAGTGTCAGTTCCAGAAATTCAGTTTGTTCTTGGGAATGATTTGACAGGATCTATGGTGGGAGTGACACCCCATGCTGTGGAGAAGCCAAGGAAGACCAAGAAACTGAAGGGTTAAAACAGAAATATCGTGACATTTTCCCAGACTGTGTGGTAACCAGACCCACTATCATAAGTCACTATACGACGCAAAAACTAAAGAGAAAGATGAAGGAGTTGAGGTTCAGTTAGTGGATATCCTGTTTGATTAGATTAGATTACATTACAGTATGGAAACAGGCCCTTCGGCCCAACAAGTCCACACCGACCCGCCGAAGCGCAACCCACCCATACCCCTACATTTACCCCTATACCTAACACTACGGGCAATTTAGCATGGCCAATTCACCTGACCTGCACATCTTTGGACTGTGGGAGGAAACCGGAGCACCCGGAGGAAACCCACGCAGACACGGGGAGAACGTGCAAACTCCACACAGTCAGTCGCCTGAGGCGGGAATTGAACCCGGGTCTCTGGCGCTGCGAGGCAGCAGTGCTAACCACTGTGCCACCATGCCGCCCACTATGCCACCATGCCGCCCACTAATGATGTAATGGTGCAGGAAAAACCTAAACAGGCAGAGGGTCAGACAGAAGTGTTTAATCCTGAAAGGCGAGGGATTTGCAACAGGAAGACAAGACAATAAAAGATATATCTGTGGATGCACACTCCGAAAAGGAGGCAAAGAAAATTCCAGAGGATTATTATCTGAAAGATAGAATCCTAAGACAGAAATGGTGGCTCAGTGGTTAGCACTGCTGCCTCACAGCACCAGGGACCCAGGTTCGATTCCAGCCTGGGGCGACTGTCTGTGTGGAGTTTGCACATTCTCCCCGTGTCTCCGTGGATTTGGTCTGGTTTCCTCCCACAGTCCAAAGATGTGCAGGTCGGGTGAATTGACCATGCTAAGCTGCCCATAATGTTAGGTGCATTAGTCAGAGGGAAATGGGTCTGGGTGGGTTACTCTTCGATAGGTGTGGTGGACTTGTTGGGCCAAAGGGCCTGTTTCAACACTGTAGGGAATCTAATCTAAAATGGACACCATGGCAGATGAGTGCAGAAGACAAATTGGCCAACGTGCATAAGATTGTTATTCTGGTAGCATACAGACAGGAAGTGTTACAGGTAGCACATGTACTATCTATAGGAGGTCACCTAGGGGTACGAAAGACTCAGGCTAAGGTACAAAAATATTTTTAATGGCTTGGGATGCACAAGGATGTGATTAACTTTTGCCATACATGTCATACATGCCAAATGGTAGGTAAGCCACAGGTTTTAATAAAACCAGCACCTTTGTTGCCAATTCCCGCATTTGAAGAACCTTTCACGTGGGTTATAATTGATTGTCTGGGTCCCCTCCCGAGATCTAAGAGTATGAACCTGCAACTGTTAACCATAATGGATGTGTCTACCAGATTTCCGAAGGCAATTCCATTACGGAGTATCAAGGCAAAAACGGTGGGAGAGGAGTTAGTCGCACGTATGGGCTACCCAGAGAGATTCAGTCAGACTAAGAGTCAAATTTTACTGCTAGACTGTTTAAGGAAGTGATGGATAGTTTAGCTATACAGCACTTTAAATCCAGTGCGTATCATCCTGAATCCCAGGGAGCTTTAGAAAGGTGACACCAGACCTTGAAGACCATGTTGAGAGCATCCTGTCAGGACTACTCAAATGATTGGGATAAAGGGATCCCATTCATATTGTTTGCCATTAGAGATGCCTCAGTTCACTCCCTTCAAGTTAATATTCAGGCATGAAGTGAGAGTCCCTTTGAAATTAATTAAAGAAAAATTGACAGGACCAAAGTTGACGATGTCACACTTAGATTATGTATTGTAGGTGAGGGAGAGATTAAATTGAGTGGGTGAGTTAGCTAAACAGTACCTAAAGAGGGCACAGTGTAGAACGAAGCATGTGGCAGATAAAAGCTCCAAGACTCGGACGTTTTCCCGAGGGGTAAAGTGTTAGTACTGTCACCAGTGGTAAGAGATCCCTTCAAAGCCAGGTTAGTGGTTCCCCCATCAAACTGAGAAAACATTGAGTCAGGTGAACTATCTAATAAAGATACTAGATAGATACTAGATTGAGTATACCATGTGAACATGTTGAAACTGTGTTATACTAGGGAGAAAGAACTGGAGAAACAGGTGTTAGTTACTGCCCCGCAGAGTGAGGAATCAAATCCAGATGATATGGATTTTGATGTGCCTCAAAATCTATTAAAAATTTAAGAAGTCCTTGAGGAGTGGGAAAGGTTAGTAAGCTATCGGTCTCATGAACATAGAGCGCAGTTGAAAGATTTGGTACTGCAGTATGAGGATATGTAAGAATCAAATGGAGAGGACTAATGCTTATTGTACATGAGGTAGACATAGGGAATACTGCTCCAATAAAACAACACCCCTATCGGCTTAATCCTTTCAAAGCCAGACAGGTCCCGAAGGAGGTGGAGGCCATGCTTGACGAGGACATCATCGAACCAAGCCAAAGCGAGTGGAGTTCACCGTTCAGCATAGTTCCCCAACATGACAGGACTCAACAATTCTGTGTGGATTATTGGAAGGTCAACACTGTTACAAAATCAGATGCATATCCAATTCCTAGATTGGAGGAGTGTATCGAGAGAGTCAGACAAGCCAGTTACATCACCAATTTGACTTAATGCGTGGTTACTGGCAGGTATCTTTATCAGAGTCGGTGAAAGAAATTTCTGCATATGTAATCTCAAATAGGCCATATCAGATTAAAGTGATCCCCTTTGGAATGAAGAACACACCCGCCACATTCCAGAGACTCCTGAACAGAGTTGTGGCTGGGTTAACAAACTGTGCAGTCTATTTGGACAATGTAGTGATCTTTAGTAAGTCCTGGAAAGATCACATGGTACTGTTGGCAGAGCTCTTTAAATGACTACGAGAAGCAAAACTGGTGATAAACTTAAATAAAACTGAATTCGTGAAAGTAGAGGTGACGTTCTTGGGACATAACATCGGTCATGGAAGGTTGACCCCACGGAACACAAAGAGGAAGACCATTGAAGAATTTCCACGACCAACCTCGAAGAAAGAGGTGCTTCGATTCTTAAGCTCAGCAGATTCTATTGGAAGTTTGTTCCCAACTTCAGCAGTGTAGTGGCACCATTAACCAATTTGCTGAAGGAGAACACAAAGTTTTGGTGGACAGAGCCATGCCAGGAAACATTCGACAATTTGAAATCAATACTAACCACCAAACCAGTTTTAGCGACACCAAACTTTCCAAAACCTTTCAAAGTCGTCATCAATGCTCATGACATTGGAATTGAAGCTGTACTCCTACAGGAAGATGAGGATGGGGTTACTTTTCAAAGAAGATCAACATCCACCAAAGGAAATACACCACAATCGAAAAGGAACTATTGAGTTTGTTACTGGCCTGACATCATTTAATATATATGTCCTGAACAATGTGTCAAAGGCGGTTGTGTGCACGGATCACAATACTTTAAATAATTCTTGGCCTATCGAATTTCACAGATTACTGCACGGGATAAATCTTTTCTGTGTTGCTCAGGTAAATCAAGCAGGAGGGTTTACCATGTGTCATAACATACTCATCAGAAAGTTTCCAGCTTCCTTGCCATCTAGCCTGCCATTCCTGTTCTGCAAAAACTCAATGCATTACTTTAGGTCTCTCTTTCTCCAAAGCTGTTTAAGTACTGGCTGTAAAATATAGGGGTTGCTGCAGCCGTATTAACTTCAGTGGTGATTGAATTACTGCATCAGTATTTGTAACTCTTAATTCCTGTAAGTGTTCTCCTAATTACTCACTCTAAATCTGGTATATGATCCAGAAAGTCCTTATAGAAATGTTAGAAATAACATTTTAACTATATACCTGAGCATTCTGCTGTTGTCCTAGATTTCCACTGATGGTGGATAAAATGAGAACTTACAAAGAAAATGTACTCTGGTGTTTTACATAGGTTGTTACTAGCTATGATTGTTCTACAGTTCCAATATCCACAAGAAAACATCATAGTACCTAACTTGAGTCACAAGTCAATTTAAATGTGCATTGAACTTTGTTTTTACATTTTGTGTCCATCTAACTGGCACATTAAACAAAGTGTTCATTGTTTTGTAGCTTCATTACAGCTAGATTACATTTTAACAGTTTGTTTTTACTGATTTAAGGTTACTATTCTGTGATTATGCTTTCTTAGCATGTTGTTGTCATTAGTCTTCTGGATTTAACTCATGATTCTATATCATTGACCATCCTATATATTGCAAATCACTCCAGATTAACTGATCCCTCCACTGCACTGCTCTATCTTTCAGACTGAAGATTAGATGTCTACTCATTAACCTTTACTCTGCTCAATACTTGTAAATCTTGTTTGCTGTATATCAATAAGAACTAAAAATATTATCTGAGTTGATTTTCTGAATGTATATTCTCCCAAATACATCAGAAACTGTGCATTCAAGTTTAGCAATTCAGTAATCCATTCTGGACGTTTTATGCAGATTATGGCACACTGAATCACAAGTGCTCCTTGCCCAGTTCATCCAAATGCTATAGCATTCCAATGAAATTAGAATAGCATTCACAACTGTATGCAAGGCTTATGATGATTTACATGTAGGTATGAACTTGGGGCCTCATCATGATGGAAGTGGAGTAGCTGAATAATAAGAGATTGCAACCAGGGGACCCTGTAAAGCAGGCCATTGGAAAGTCTGCAACGAGGACTGCAGATGCTGGAGATCAGAGTCATAAAGTCATAGAGTCATAGAGATGTACTGCATGGAAACAGACCATTCGGTCCAACCCATCCATGCCGATCAGATATCCCAACCCAATCTAGTCCCACCTGCCAGCACCCGGCCCATATCCCTCCAAACCCTTCCTATTCATATACCCAACCAAATGCCTCTTAAATGTTGCAATTGTACTAGCCTCCACCACTTCCTCTGGCAGTTCATTCCATACACTGCTTCTCTACAGGTAGATATAGGATAGTGTGTCAACACGTACCACTCTCTGTGTGAAAAGTTGCCCTGTAGGTCTCCTTTACATCTTTCCCCTCTGACCAGAAACCTATGCCCTCTAGTTCTGGAGTCAAAAAGTGTGGTTCTGGAAAAGCACAGCAGGTCAGGGCAGTCAGCCAGTTGGATACATTCTGACTCATCACTAAGCTACCTACTTGGAGTGCTCCTTATTCAAAAGGACCACTAGTTGATAATTCTACCCAATTCCAATACTGTATCCAATCCAAGGTGCAGAATCTCCAATGATAAATGTCTCTACAGCAAATCCCAACTGAAGGAGAACCAATATAACTTAGATGAACTTTCAGTGCAAAAGAGATTACTATTTCCCACATATAACTATTCAAATGCATTTTCTCAAACACACCTCCCAGACTTTGCTTAATCAGTAGTCCAGGATTCAAAGTGTACTCTGAGATGTATTTCACTGAAGTGATGTAAAAGCATACATACGGAACAAAGCCGAGAAACAAAATGCAGTTGAATTCAATGAATACATATTTGGAAAGGGCATTTTAAATGAAATAAGTGTCCTGAGAGTGAGAAAACAGGCCACTGATTTGCTATCATCCATTCTTTAATTGCACACTGTGAAAGTTATCTATATCATCACTTAATTAATTCTACATTGACAGCTTCATAACACTGATGGATTAATGGTAGGGTAGTCTTTGTGGGTAATGACGATGATTTTGAAGTCGAGTGGAACCCATTGGGCCACATGGCTGCAAATAATAGTCTGCCTTTGATTCTGGAGTCACCTGCCAAATGAAATAGCTGTGCTCATTCATTCTGAAGCTTATTGTCAGTGGAAAAAAAAGAGATGAAATTGTTTGACCTGGTAAAAAGACATCAACCCCTGCTGATACATTTGTGAAATACATGTTTCCTGCTGTGAGATAACTTAAAATGAGCTCGAGGCACAAATGTTCAGTATTCTGGTGACTTTAAAAAGCTCTGAATGTGCTTTCCCAGTGGTGGTCATTGATTAGAGGAATGGTACTGCCTGTCTAATGAAATATGGTCTGCAAAGATAGAATTCCTTCCACCTGCTGTGTCTCAGCAAGTGATTGCTAGTCTCTGGATATACACAAGCACAGACAGGCCACCTTGGGGTTAAATCCATCTGCTTAGCTTCCCTCCTTCCTCCTTCAAAAAGCTCAACAAGAATTGACTTATTCATATTGCAAATTATAAAAGATGTTGTCAACAGTTCTATCTTTACCCTCAAGGTAAAATTATCATGCCAAATTTATTATTAGCTTGAAGTTTCAACTAAGGGGAATTTAAATCTCTGAAGGAATTTGGGCTGCTTTACCAACTATAATTTGGAGATGCTGTGTTGGACTGGGGTGTACAAAGCTAAAAATCACACATCACCAGGTTATAGTCCAATAGGTTTATTTGCAAGCACCATGTGTAGATTGGTTCCTTCAATGAAATTTCCTCCCCAACAGAAGTTTCTCCACAAACAAAATTATCTCAGCATGGAATATATCTCCAAGTATATTACAATATTAATTACTTGTCTCTGTGAACCAGTATCAATATACAGAGACCTAACTGAAGAATTCTTAAATGCTTGTGGATTTGTGAAGCTTTATATATGAGACTACAATCATTCAGTACTTGCTTATGAATATTTATTGTAGGAATCAGTTATGGAATATGTTGTATTATTACGATATTTTGAAGCTGTGCTTCCCAAACATTTTCCCACTGTGAACCCATTTTGTGGCTTGAAAGTTGTGGAGACCCCTAAATGAGAACTGATAGAACATGAACATGACTCTTGTAACTTGGTCTAAATGCCATGGCTTCCATTACTGCCTCACATTTTGCGACCCCAAAACTTCAGCTTGCAACCCCACAGGAAATGATAACTGAAGATAGAATTGTCATGATATAATTACTTTAACATTATGTATGATTTTGAAACCCACCTTAAGAATAAATTGGATATTCAAAAAAATGCATGTGATAGAAATTATACTCACAATTCTGTATAATTTATTGTACTTTCTTTGTGCATGGAATGCAGGCAATGCTAGTTAGGCCAACAGTAATTGTCTATCCCTAATCACCCTGGAAAAGCTGGTGGTGAGCTGCTTTCTTGAATCACTGGAGGCTTGGTGTGTATGGACCCCCATGGTGCTGTTAGGAAGGGAGTTCTTGAGATTTGACTTAACAGCAATGATGGAACATGAATATGGTTCAGGTCAGCATGGTGTGCAATATGGAGGAGTTATTCACGGTGGTGGAATATCTTTGTCTCAACCTTTAAATGGAGTTTTTTCAGAACTCAGCTTTTTCTGGTGTCCAACAAGATGGCTGATTGATCTCTGTTCAACTGTGTCTCCTCATACATTGGCTTTTACGGAAATTGTTTTCAGGCAAAGTCTTATAGGGGAATAAGCAATGTGGCCTTTGGCAAGAATTGTGTGATGTTCATATGAGAAGTCTGGTGAATCATTTCTCAACATCAACAGCATTTTGATAGCAAGCAGTGAGGTGAGCTTCTCATTGAATCCCAGAATCCTGGCATCCTAACAATGCAGATAGATGTCATTTGGCCTGAGTCTGCACCAAACCTCTGAAAAACATCCCCACCCAGACGCATCCAACTGTCCTCCAATCCTAGCCATGTAATCTTGCATTTAGCAGGATTCCTGATGAAGAGATAATGCTTGAAACATTGATTCTCCTGCTCCTCGGATGCTGCTTTTCCAGCACCACACTCATGGTCTACAAACAGGCAGCCACATCTCATAGTTTTAGGGGAGTTTTCCATCGAGGCACCTGCCAACAGGGGGTCCGGACATATCAAGTCAATGGCAACTTACAAATCCAGTCCAGAGGAATGGCCACAGTCAAGTATCTGGTTTGAGTGCTCTTGGTCAGGGGGGTCCATGCTCTTGCAGTATGGGAGTTGGTCATGGTCAGTCCTATGGCTCCATAGCAGCCACTTTGGTGGATATAGAGCTAATGTAGTTGGGGAGATGTACAGGTATCAGTCAGAGCTGTGAACATCCATGGCTGTCTGGTTAGGTACTCCGTAAATGGACTGTGGTCAGACCACCGGGTCTATCCACAGAAATTAAGGGGAAAAGGGTTCAGGAGGACAAGAGGGCCCATTGCGATTTGGAGGAAAATCGAGAACATATTCTTCAAGATCAGCAGCTGCAGTCTGGGAAAAGGGGAGAATGACAATTGTGAAGCAATCAACTGTATTTCCATAAAGCATAGTTGGGAACAGGGTCATGTGAGAGGGGGGTTTCGTCCTCCATTAGAAGTACCTTGGCCCCAGTCGGCCACAATTTAAATCCATACCCAGCATGGACAAGTACAAGGTTCATGGGAAGTGCTATAAGGAAGAGGAGAAAGTGAGGACTGCAAATGCTAAAGATCAGAGTCAAATGTGGGGTGCTGGAAAAGCACAGCAAGTCAGGCAACATCAGAGGAGCAGGAGAATCAACATTTTGGGCAAGAGCCCTTCATCAGGAATGAGGCTTGTGGACCAGGAGGGCTGAGAGATAAACAAAAAAGAGGATTTGAATGGTCAGGTCCTCATGACAAGAAGACGTGAGGCTGGAAGGCACTGAAGGGAGCTAACTATCATCTTCCGTTGTGCTGAGATTGAAATTAAGAAATGGAAGAGAGAATGAATATAACCACACTGTAATGGGCAAAGCAACTGTCTCAACCTGTGAGAGTGGAGCCTGTAAAAATTGATGTGAGGTCCTTTAAAGGGAGATTATACACTTGCCCACGCATAGTACAGGGTACAGACTTGCGGGGTTCCTAATTTCTGATGATCCTTATGTAGTGATTACCTGCTTGCTGTGTGCCTCCCTGTCCCAGACATCACTAACCAGCTCATTCACACCAGCATTTTTGAACCCACAGGCCATGGAAAAACTGGGGATGGTCTAAGATGAGGGCAATGGTGCCAGCTGGACCCATTGCTCTGCACATGACTTGTTCATCTTGTTTCGTCTGCTATTAATGATATAGATGATGGTATTAAAAGTAATATTAGCAAATTTGCTGATGATACAAAGCTGGGTGGCAGGGTGAAATGTGAGGAGGATGTTAGGCAATTACAGGGTGACCTGGACAAGCTAGGTGAGTGGACAGATGCATGGCAGATGCAGTTTAATATGGATAAATGTGTGATTATCTACTTTGGTGGCAAGAACAGGAAGGCAGGTTACTACCTAAATGGATCAGTGGTGCTGGAAGAGCACAGCAGTTCAGGCAGCATCCGAGGACAGGCAAAATCCAAGGACAGGCAAAATTGACGTTTCGGGCAAAAGCGCTTCATCAGGAATAAAGGCAGAGAGCCTGAAGGGTGGAGAGATAAGCTATGGGAGGGTGGGGGGGGGAGAGAGTAGCATAGAGTTGCAGTGGGAGAGGGACTCCCTGACATTCTTGTAGAGAGAGGAGGAAAACTTCTTCAAGGCAGGCATCCCCA